>NW_018127911.1:3369177-3399298 GCF_001952655.1 Monopterus albus | reverse complement strand
AGAGAAAAAAAAAGACGGGGGGGGGGGGGAGGGGGGGCTTTTTAGCATGACACAGCAATAGAACTCTCACAGTTTGATTATCCTGAAAAATTTAGGGTGTGGATGCCCGTGTACTATAGCATGCATTTAACATTACATAGTAATAATCATGGTCTGTGCTTATGCTAATATAATACACCCATGTTTGGGAGGAAGGAAAGAAAGAACACAGCAACAAAAATTTGGTGGTCGTGGTAACTGGAAATATCAGACTACAAAACTCTATCTAGCAATGGGACAAGAAACTATAAATGTGTCTATGTGTTGATTTTTGGGGTCTTTTATATGCCACAACAAATGGCGATTTGAATGCCTGAGCATGACAACCAACCCAATCTCTGCCTCCCCTTCCAGGCAAGCAGATAGCAGTTTAAGGTATGTTCACGTGCTGAAAATACACACTGCATCAGACTCAGTTCTGAACCGCAAAGAGCTCTCCTGTTAGGGCTGACCTTAATGAGGCAAGCAGTGTGTTTGTGCATGTGTGTGTATGTATGCTCAGGCAGAGGCGAACACCTGGACCATCTGCTAGCTATAAAGCTCTAGCGCTGTCAGGGACTATTACAGTACCTCATAGGCGGCCATCTTTCTTTCTTCCCCTACATCTCCAGCGAAGCCTTTAAAATCACTTAACAGCATCCTCCATTAATTGGCCTCTTACCTCTGATAGGCCTAAGGTGGGGGAACACATCTGTATGTACACATGTCCATTCAAAACAGTGGAATGCTCTCATACACATTAAACCACAACCCCTCAGGTGAGTCAAACACTGAAAACACGTATTTAGGTTCTCACTGCAGAAGGCAGCGAGTGGCAAGACTGAATATGCACCAGCACTGAGATGATTTGCTCTCAGTCAGTGTTGTGAGGGAGCAGTGAGTGTCCTGGCTGAGGGCAGACAGAGTTCCTGCCTCAACAATCACCATCACATTCATTTATTTACCAAAGTAAATGCAGAGGAATTTAATTTGATTGTGTTTGTGTATAGAATTACATACAACAAATGCTACATTGCAGTTATTTTTTAAGATTGTAGATATCACATATGAAACCCTATAAATATACAGTATGCATCACTGGCTCAACAAAGACAAAATGATGGAAAATGTGACAGTCAAAAACGTCTCTCCAACAGAGCCACCAAAGTGCCTGTGTTATGGTGAGATGGCATGTCGCTATAAGGTCACTGAACATTTGATAAACACTTGTCAAGGACAACAAACAATGACTAAGGAAGAGAACTGAACCTTTGAACATGACAGTTGATGGAAGACAAGAAATCAGTAGAATCTACACTAAGAACAATAGTGAACACTGAATTTTGGAGCCAGAGCACAGCCAACAAATGAGAGAGCATGACAGGTGGAACACTTCATGTAAGCTACAGAGATGTGGAGTTTCATGCTGTGCAGGCAGCCGACAGTTTACGACAACGAAATGTAACAATACCTCAAAGCACAAAACCAGTAAATATGTGTCATTAGTAATTTCTCTTATGATGAAGACTCTCGATGGCCAAGACTGGGATTGTTTTTTGTAAATACTCTACTTGCTACTGTTTGATTTAGTAGATTTCAGTACTAATCACAGCCAAGAAAATTTAGGAGAACACAGTAAATAACTTAAAATACAGCAGAATAGTTCTCTATTGCTGTCTGACACTTGACCTTATTTGAAATGTGGTAAACCCTGTCCACCTGGCTCTCCATGAGAATTATTTGGAAATGTTACTAGAATCTGAGCTGCTCAGCAGCTTGGCTGGGTGTACGCCATCCACAAGTATATGTCAGCATGAGGAAGATTTAATGCCTGTGAGTCAGGAGCCCATTTAGCCTGAGAGTGAGAGGCTGATCAACTGAGTGTTGGGAGGCACAACGTGTGTGTGCGTGAGCTTGTTTATTTATGGATGTGCGTGTCCATGCATGTGCATTTGTGACAGTAAACCAGTATGAGGTAGTGTGCCTGCGTATGCACGTGAACCACTGGCTGAAAAAATTCTGTATGCACTCCACTGTATACTGTATCAAGCTCAAAGATTTTTTTATTGTCAGTTCACTACATGTGCAGGACATACAGAAGGGGGACAGGTAATGGACAGTGTTCAGCATCCTCACAACCTGGTGGATGAAACAGTTTGTAAGTCTGGTGGAATGGGCCAGAAGACTGATATCTTCTCCTTGAAGGCAGGAGTCTGAAGTGGGAGTGTGTGAGGTGGGAGGTGTCATCAGCAATGTTGATGGCTCTGTGGGTGAGGCCATGTCTATAAGGGAAGGCAGAGGGGAGCTGATGATCTTGCTGGCTGTATTCACTATGCGTTGCAGAGTTTGATTTGATTTGATTTATTCTTTCAAGCACGTAAATACAGTTGATATGACAACACACATAATTTTACACATAATCCAATATCAATTTGCTTATACCTAGTACATGCTTGAATGGAGTAGGAAGAAGTCAGACTTATCCAGTCCTACCCCATGACATCATCTTACCATCATTGGTTTGCAAGCAATAAATGATTCACTTCTGAACGGAGTAGGAAGAAGTTAGACTTATCTAGTCCTACCCCATAACATCATCTTACCATCATTGGTTTGCAAGCAGTAAATGATTCACTTTTACACCACACAAGTATTATACTAAAAAAAAAGATTATAACAGTGTTAACATTCTTACATAATTGCATTCTTAAATAATTATCTTCTACACCACACAAGTAATATACTAAAGAATTATTACAGAGTGTTAACATTCATACACCACACCCACAATGTTCCATCTAATTAATCATTAAGCCTGTTCTTGCATATATCTTGATTGACACATACCTTTATATTTATGTTTAAACTCGTCAATTCTATTACTATTTTTTATGTCCACACTTAAATTATTCCATAGTTTTACCCCACTTATGGAAATACAGAATCTTTTTTTGGTTGTACGTATAGCATGAATTTTTAAATTTAATTGACCCCTTAAATTGTATCCCCCTTCCCTTTCATTAAATAGTTTTTGAATTCCACCAGGTAATAAATTGTTCCTGGCTTTATACATAAACACAGCAGTCTTATATCCCACTAAATCAAAAAATTTTAACAATTTAGACTGAATGAAAGCTCCATTGGTGTGATCCCTATATCCCATCTTATGCACAATTCTTATCGCTCTTTTTTGTAATATATTCAATGGTTGAAGTGAGCTTTTGTATGTGTTTCCCCAGTTTTCAACGCCATACTCTAAGAGTTCTTCTGCAGGAGGCAGTACAGCCTCCATACCACACAGTGATGACGCTCTCAGTGGTGCCCCTTCAGAAGGACCACATGATGGGGGTGGGGCACTGAGTCTCCTCAGTTTGCGGAGGAAGTAGAGGTGTGTTTGAGCTTTCTTGGCCAGTGATGTGGTGTTGTTGGTCCAGGAGAGGTCCTCAGAGATGTGCACCCCCAGGAACTTGGTACTGCTCACTCTCTCCACTACAGCACTGTCGATGGTCAGTGGTGGATGCTTTAGAGGTTTTTTCCTGAAGTCTACAATGATCTCTTTAGTCTTCCCCACACTGAGGAAGAGGTTGTTGTTCTTACACCACTGGACCAGTTGGCACACCTCACTCCTGTAGTTGGCCTCATCATTGTTGGTAATGAGGCCAACTACAGTCGTGTCATCTGCAAACTTAACAATGTGGTTGATGCTGTAGGTTATTCCCATTGCTAACTCTAAGAGACGAGACAGTCCAAGTAACTTCAAAACAGTGCTGATTTATGCAAAGGATCACAGGTAAAATTAAGATTACATGCTCAAGTATCTTGCACCCCCAAACTGCATGCAGGCAGATGGAAGATGGAAGACCCTGAACCCACCAGGCCTATACATTATATCCCTTCGGTTGGGCTAGCCCCATACTACACAGAAACGCTGAAATGAAGTCTAGGAACAACATTCGCACATAAGAGTTTTTTGAATCTAGGTGGGTGAGGCCTGGATGGAGAACAGCAGTAATGGCATCCTCTGTGGACCTGTATGACCTGTATGCAAACTGAAATGGGTTATGAGAGGGAGGAAGGATGAACTTGACGTTCTGCATGGCCAGCTGCTCGAAGCACTTCATAATAATTGAAGTCAGCGCTACAGGCCGATAGTCATTGTAACTGGTTGGGGGGGGATCTTTGGAATTGGAATTATTGTGGTGGCCTTGAAACACGTGGGAACAACTGCTCGGCTCAGGGAGATGTTAAAGATGTCCGTGAGGATATCCTTGCGCTCCTCGGCACAGTCCTTTAAAACACGACCAGATATGTTATCCGGTCCAGCTGCCTTGTGTGGGTTAATCCTGGAGAGGGTCTTCTTCACACTGACTGTGGACAGACACACAGCCTGCTCGCCCGGGGCGGGGGGGTTGGTCTTCTGTGCTGGT
Source organism: Monopterus albus (assembly GCF_001952655.1). Taxonomy (NCBI): domain Eukaryota; kingdom Metazoa; phylum Chordata; class Actinopteri; order Synbranchiformes; family Synbranchidae; genus Monopterus; species Monopterus albus. Next base: position 3,394,853 of record NW_018127911.1, on the reverse strand, counting down.
GTGTTGTTCTGTGTTTGAAGGTGGCTAAAGACGTCAATGAGGCTGTTCAGTAGAGAGATGTCACTATCACAGTTCTGAGGTGGGGGTCTATAGATACCTGAGGGTTTGGATGTCCCTCCAGAGACACTGTGCATCTCTAGTTTTCGCTGAAGTGTCCCGATATTTTCTGACTGTATTGGCGTTTTGCCTCCCTGATTCCAGGGGACAGGTTGGCTCTTGCTGTGTCGGGGGCGCGTGCCCCCCCAGCCATAAAGGCTGCATCCCAAGCCCTCAGGAGTCTGTGAACCTCACCTGTCATCCATGGTTTCTGGTTGGCATGAACAGTGATATTTTTGCTGTAAGTGACATCATCAATGCATTTTGTGATGTATGCTGTGACAACCTCAGTGTATTCCTCTATGTCTGTGTGATTGCTATGCGTGGCTACTTGTTTGAAGATGTGAGATTGTATGTATTTGTGCTGCCTTGGGAGCCAGGCAGCAGGGGTTATTGTGGTGCTTTGGGCTGGAGCAGAGTTAACAGTTCATTAACACCTATTCATTATGGACCACTTCTCCCTCCTTCACAGTGCTCTGCATAAAGAAACAGACAGCCACTTTCACACACAGTGTAAATCACTAAACTCACAGGCACAGAGGGGGAGCTGAGCCAACTACTGTATGTAGTCTTCAGGTGAGAAATACTATCTGCATTTTTGTATTTTAAATGTGAGTGCATGAGCACATGCAGGGGCACTGCTGGGAATGCAGTGCCTCCCGAGAGCAACACACTTTCACCATTTGAATATTAAAGGCTGAAGGGTTCTGTTTAGCCCAGCAGACAGAAGGCTGGTTAAGGTACCAGACTGAAACGTATCAGACTAGTGATAGCTAGGTTTTAACAAGGCTTTAGTCAGTGTATATGAGTATGCTCATGGGTGTGTGTATTACACAGGGTGCTATATGGATTATCAAATCTCTAGCAGCCAAACTGGAGGTGTTCAACTGTTAATCTATCTAATCTATTAAAGAATTGGAAATATTAGTCTGGTTAGCAATAAAGTTGACTGGTATATAAGCTTATTTGGTAGTTTCACTTTTTATTTGAAATTAAAACATTCATTCAAATGTGAGACAAAAAACCCCCCCCTATTTTGACCTATTCTCTTTGAAGTAGTTACCCCTGTGGTCCAGCAGAGGGCATTCAGTTAACTGAGCTAATGGATAAAAATAATGAGGCCACTAGTAAGCCAGGCTGTGCTAATCAAATAATCACAGCTCTGAAACATCTAGCAGTGTGTCGGGTATTCTGGGTTCTTTTCCATACTTGGCAAAATTACCAACAAGGGGTTGAACATACACAGATCAGCCATAACATTATGACCACTGAATAACATTGATTCTCTCATTACAATGGCACCTGTCAGTGTGTGAGGTATATTAGACAGCAGGTGAACATTCAGACCTCAAAGTTGATGTGTTGGAAGCAGCAAAAACGGGCAAGTGTAAGGATCTAAGGAAGGACAAACAGTGAACTGGTGACAGGGTCATGGACGCCCAAGGCTCACTGATGATGAGGTTGATCTACTGTAGATGAAACTTTTAAACATCATTCATCCTTTTCAAATCAAATCCTTTTCAAAAGACAATTTAGCTTGAATCTTTGTTAAAATGGTTGAAAATGAGAAATACTGTACATTGGTCTCTATGAAGAGAAACATTCAGCTGCTATAACGGTGATATGACATCTAGAGTGGGGAGGCTGTTGAATTTGTCAAAAAAAAAAATCTCAAAGTAACTAAGGCATCATGTACCCTATAGGTAGTAACACACATTTCCCAGTGAAACATCTTGTTGTTTATTTACATTATTTCATAGATTCAAAATACTAAATATTACTAGATCCAACAAGGTCATGTTTATCATAGCCAAAAAAGCGATATAAAATATATATGAAAGCCCTGAAATGAAAATAATAAACCATTCTCCACTTAAAAATCCTGTTGAGGGGATTTGTGACAGGCTCTGTGAGGACAAGCTGCTGGAGGTGTGAGGAAAACTATGAAGTTCATGTATTTAAATGTCAGCAGTCTTGTCTTGTTGAGAAAAAGAGTTCAAAGGCCATTGCCTCCAGGGAGACAGTCACTTGCAAAGTATTTACATGTGGATGTCTCTTACCCACAGTGCATAGGGGGCTTTGCATCACAGTCATTGGTCCTAATGTTTAAGGACATCTCAGCTACTGCAGTGGCAGTTGATGTCACTGTCAAGGACGCCAGCTATTGTCTACTCAAAAGCTGCACATTGCGAAAAGAGACACAATCCTATTATTACCAGGCAAATAAATATCAGCATATAGACTTGAGGCTCACAATTCTTTCCTAACTGCTTTATTTTGGGATTTGGCCACAGGTTCAGTGCAAAATGTTTTTCAGCTTTAGCAGAAGGGTTGATTAGGTGAGGGATCGTTACCTCCTCGGGATTTTCTTTTGAAGGCTCCATTTCTCTGACCTCTAAAAATGGGAGAGAAGAAAGGCCATAAAACCTATTTTCCATTAAGTCTCTTTAAAGTGGTGCCCGCAAGTGAAGGGATGAAGGGACAGAGAGAGAAAGAAAAATTGGCTTCTGGATACCGTTTACATCAATCACATGTCAATGCAAATAAGGTGATCTGGCCACTTAGCACTTTGTTTGCCCCAAAACACAGAACAACAACAAAGTTCTTTCTATTTGAGAGGGTCCAATGAACGCATTTTTGCCCATATATCTCTTGTCCCTCTTAATTACAATAAATTGGTACCATAATAGGATTGTCAACTACCAAGGAGTGACAGCTTAAAAGAAATGCTTTCCACTTGAAATGTGCCTTTGAGGGCCGATTTTCCAGAGCTTTCTTGCTTCACTTTAAAGCTCCATCCAATTCAGGAGCCTTTTCAGTGTAGCTGGGATACAAATCCATGCCACTGCAGCTATCACAGGACCGGAATGAGCATAAAAAAGCTGCATTACATCTTGCTTCATTTTTAAAGGTTCTCTCTGGCTTCTCATGTGCAGGGGTCCTCTATAGCGCAAAGTGGCCTGGTTTGCTCTGCCAAGTGTCTGTGTTACTGGGATTCATCATAGGGAACTAAAAGAATCGCTAAGAAAACAATGCTAGTGGTCACCATTTCATTGTCACCCAGGCTCTATATCTTATTTCAGAAACGCCATTGTCATGCAGCTGCCTGCCAAAACGTTTACCCTAGGCCAGCTACCAATCAGCATCTGCAGGGGTGATTTTCTTCAGTTAGCCATTGTGCTTTCAAGGTTCTTTACTATTACTCTGCCTCTCCCTCCTATTTATTTTCCTGTTGCGGCTGACACTTTGACAGATTCCAGGACTACTGGTCTTTTAGCCAGCATGTCCTGGAGGCAGTAGCAGCGGTTTCAAGTGATAACGATCCCCAGCCAAGGGCTACTGCTGTGCCTTGAATCCCTTTGTGGGCGATTTCAAGGCACATTCACGCCATCCAGCACCATCCACCCTCCTAGAGCCTCTCCACAAAAGGTACACATTTTGCAACCTTCACCTCAGATGTTCCTAGTCGTTTGTTAAAAGAGGGAAACCAATCACATTTTGGTGCTGCCTAAAGCAAACCTACTAATGAGTTCATTCTAGTTTAGAGTTAAAGATTGGTTCAAAGCAGAGACAGATGCATGGAAGGAGAGGTAATAGGGCATATTAAAACTGCCCTGTGGTCCTTCCTTGTGCCAACCACACAAGCACAAACCCATGTTTGTTTTGAAATATTTTACCTCAGAATGGTCAATCAACATGCAGGGAGGGGTGAGAAGGGGAGGAGAGGGTGTTAGGGGAGTTCAGACAAGTTCAAGTGCTTTTTTTAGTTCATATGTTGTGTTTTTTCAGTTATAAAGTACTAGTCATTAAATTTCAAAAAAAAGAAAGAAAGAAAAGGAAGTGGCAGCCATCCTATTATAAGGAGCCTCTATGTCAAATTCTTAATCATTCTAGCAAAAATCTAATTTAGGAATAAAATGCTGCTGTGGGCATAATCTGAACTAAAACCTATATGACATATGTTTCATATGATCTCATTATGTCCTTGGTGTTCTTGTCCCTGCAGAAAGAGAGGGAGGATTAAGAAGAGAAAGTTCTCAGCACCTCATTCACTCCTTCTCACCTCTTCTTCCCAGCCTTCCTCTCCATTCATAGGTCTGATAGTGGCTGCACCGCTCTCCCCAACAAGCCAGGCCTGGGAATTAGAGGGAAACTCATAAAAGATAATCACACTTCATGAGGGACTCTAAAGAGGTCTGCTGAGGGAAAGGCCATTTTTGTCCTGTAGTTTTGCTCCAATCTAATGGGAGAAGGAGACTAGATTGCTCAGGCTACTGGAGATCACAGCCTAGCTACACGGGGGACGCCAGAGACACGTTATTCACCATAAACAGTAGGAATACCCCCCTTTTTGTCAGTCTGCCTCTAACATTTTCCACAAATAAAACCTTTTTTATCCAAAGCTCCATTTTGCAGGGAGACTTGTCCCAATCTGTAAAGAGAGGAATTAAAATCATTCTGTGCAGCTTTTCCATTTTTTGAAAAAATATAGATTGAACTTAATTAAGGTTTTATCAATTTAGTTTTAACAAAAGAGGCAGTGTTTGTATAATAATATTACTATATAAATAACTATGTATCATATCAAAGAACATACTTTTTGTGGAACAAATGTTAAGTCCTATATGATCATAAATGAAACATATTTTCTTTAACATCAAATGTTACAATTCAGTGTGTAAAACATTACTGTCAATGAACATTTCATTTTCAGTGCCTTGTAAATCAGATAGCAAGAAAAGTGTCTGCTTCCTGTTGGGGTTCTTGAATTTCGTTTTGAACATACTTTAACAAAAGTCTCAACAAAACAAAAAAAGGATTCAGAATGGACAACAAATTGCTCTTGGTAGGATATACAGCAACTTTTGACTGGCACCATGTGCATGTGAAATACTCTTATACATGTCCAATCAAGAATGATAAGAGACAAACAATAAGAGACAGTGCAAACGTGAAAGGCAAATAGTTCAAAGAACACATGAACAAACAGAATTAGAAGGAAGAAGCAGGTTAGAAAGCAGTAAACAATGAGAGAGCAACCAAAAAAAAGAGAACAGAAAAAGAAAACTGCCTGCATGAGTGAGTTGGTAGTGCTGAAGAGGAGCCAAACCCTGCGGCCCTCACCTCAGCCACATCTTTGTAAGCTTCAGCACCCCCCCTCTTTCCAGTCCAGCCTCTGGTCCTGCAATAAATACATTTTCAATTACAAGCACTGGGTATCAAAAAGGAAGAGGGGGAGGAGTGGATGGAGGGGAGAGGAGGGCCCTCAAGGAGTCTGGGTGGGTCCCCTGGAAGACACCTCTGACCCCAAAGCTCAGATGTGCTATAACAGAGGCTCCATCATCAGCCACCCCCTCCCAGCACACACATGCAATCTAATCACTGATTGGCTCTTCACAGTCAGTCGGGCATTTAACTGAGTCCAGGGATGCATCAGCCAGCACTGTGATAGAACATCTGCAGTGAAAGGGGATCTTTACTGGACACGGTGTAACCTGAAGCCCACACAGATGGAAGGCTGTGGGACCTGCCACAGGGTTGGGGGCATGAGTGTGGTGTTAGACTCGAGTCCTACCACCATTAGTCCCTTTGAACCTGTTGTCAAGTCTGAAACCCCTGACACAGTGCACACCCCTACTATGTGCGATAGCCTGTTAATATAGACTAACTGGGTTTAGGTCTAACTAGCTTTTGGTCTGTGGCTCTAATAGGAGTCTCCTCAGAACGACGCACTTACGTTCATCCACTTTCTGCTTCGTTAATGGTAAAACTGTAATGGATGTTGTCTTTGTCTTGTACAGTAGTGTTCATGCCCTAGTTCTGCACTGCATTCACAGACTCTTGGCGTTTGTTAACTGTGAACTGTTACGTTTGATTTATTTTAGAAAAATTAGGTTTGAACATTTCATTTAGTCCAAACATGAACTGGTTTCACTAGGTAGGAAATCAGCCATCTGCAAAAATGCAAACAAAAAACAGACTTGCGTATTTATAAGTTGATGACACAGCCAAGATGTCAGAGATAGCTCTAACTGGCAGTTCATACCTGGAGGCGGAAACAACAGAATATGTTCAGTCGCATAGACTTTACAAATATATGTAGAATCTACAAGGTCTGCAAACATAGTGAACAGACAGCAGTTTGCTTTGGAACAACTTTGTGCAACGCCCCCTTCCCCAAGGAAACTGAGGTGTGTTACACATAAAGAGAATTTTCAAATATTCTATGTAACCACGGTTACACTAACAATACAAGAAGGGAAAATAATTATGCATGATAATGTGTTTTTCCTGACTGAACTTGATCCTTCCAGTTGAACGTCTCAGCTTCTGTAATTCTAGACACTTTTTCATCAGACCTGCAGGTAAAACCACTTCATGGTTGCTGGTTGTGTTTTCCTCCTTGTGTTTGATTTGTCTCTCATTGGCTGCTGTGAATCCAATAACCGCTCTGACTGTTGCAAATTTCAGACAGGTCTGAATTTTTCACAGCTTGGGGCGATCCTATTTTTTATCTGCCAATTACTCATTTTAACAGATACTATGTGCCAAACATCTATACAAACTGAAACTCAAATAAGAATTTTTCCAGAATGGTGAGCAATTGATAAATTGACTCAAATGTCCTGCAATATGTGCTTGAAACATAAAGTGAGCAGCTACAAATGAATGGCTGGTCAAAATATTTCCATCCATCCATTATCTATTCCGCTTATTACTGAATAGGGTCACAGGGGGCTGGAGCCTATCCCAGCTGACATTGGGTGAGAGGTGGGGTCCAACCTGGCCAATCGCCAGTCCATCACAGGGCTGGCACGTAGGCAAACAACCACACACCCTGACACTCACTCTCACTCCTAGGGCAATTTAGAGTCGCCAATCAGCCTAAGCCACGTGTCATTGGAAGAAGTTGCTGTTCCACCCCCTACAATATTTCTCATGAAACACAATCAACAGTGTGCCATTATTATACCATACACACAATTCAACATTCCATTGCACATGGAAGTGATGGTTTTCCCCAATGCGATACAATATACGAGTTGTTAGGCATTATAGCCACCAAATATGGGCTGTTGCAGAGAAGTCAGTGATAAATTTGTTGGCAGGTCTGGTTTTGGCAGCACAAAGTACAGTGCTGTCTCAGCTAAAGAGGCTGTGACTGCACACAAGGTCACGGTCTCTGTTCTGAGCACCGTGACTGCTTTGGCAATTACCTAAATTGGTGGGAAAAAAAAAAGCTTCAGCATTCCAGGAGTGTTGCAGAATGTGAGCTGGATTCTGTGTTAAGTGCTCAGGAATTTAGTCCCTGTTCTTATGCTCTCCTGTGACCATGCCACCCAGCACCGCACCCGTTGATCTTCTCCTGCTTCCCAACAAGGGAAGAGAAAGAAGATGGGAGGGGAGAGACGTGTAGGAGGTCAAGAGAAGTATGTGGTCAGGACTCTCTGGCCAGGACAAGTCGGGGGTGTTGAATGACCCCAAGGTTAGTCGATCTTGTCATAGCTGCTGATACTGAAGAGCATGTGATGCTGTACTGGGGTCAAATCTACTTACTAACTTGTTATTAGAGAATGAATTCATAAGTATTTAATTGTAATTGGCTTACAGCTGTAACAGACTGTGTACACTGCTTCTGTTTGAGTCCTTGGCCTGAGATGAGTTTCACCCTTGCTTTCCCAGCCTCCTGGCAGTAGCAGCAGCTGAAGCAGCCAAGCATGCTCCTCAAAGATGACGAGCATGCTAGCGTCATCAGGGCTAATGAGGACCATGCTTTTGCTGTTTCCACCAGAGCTGCCAAAAGTTCCTGGACAGGGCCCCATTTCATATCTGCCTGCTCAAGGTGTGGGACCAAGTGTGGGCCTCACAGCCAGTTGAGGTTTGTAGAATGTGTGTGAATTTGTGTGCATGAAATATGTTCATGTGTAAACATGGTCTGACTTATTAGACTGTAGTTATAGTTTTGGTCTGCATGAGAGGTGGTTGCATGGCTCATAGTGGAATTTCCATGTCATTTCCCCTTTATCCAATCAGCAGGCCTGGGGGCCCACAGCCTTGTCAGGCAGGGGGTTGTGGGAAACGCGGTCTGACTACGGGAGTTGATGTGATTTAGGCCTTGCTTGAAGGGAACACATGGCTATTTTGACAGACGCTGGCCTCCTGCTCAGACTTAGGTCTGCAATTACACAGGACATAAGCATAGTGTACTGAGGCCAAGCTGGAGCTCCAAGGGCCCCGGAGAACAGAAAACACTGTACAACTTTCTGGGGGCTGTAGATGCATTGGCAGGCACCCACAAATGGCCATCTTGTGACTGTGGGAGAGGGATGACTAGTGTTATGCTGGGGAACTACAATGTGAGAGATTGTTCTGTCTGAGAAACATCCAGAGAAACACACACATACATACACACATGGATGAAACAACTGTCATGTACAATAATACAGGACATAAGTGTACACTCACCTTTCTTCCTGTATCGGCCAGCTCCCTCCCTCCTTCCCTCCTCTTTCCCCAGGGGTGAGGTAGGGAATGAAAGTGCTCCAACAGGCTTAACAGGTCCGTATTCAGTTTCCTACCCAGAGAGGAAGCACCACTGGGCCTAAAACAATTACCCATTTAAGTGTGCTAAATCAACTTGCATTGGGGAAACAATGCGACGGCTGCCGCTGTTATTTATTGTAATGAACCAGGCCGGGCTCCATTGTAAGCATAGCACTCTTTGGGGACCTCTCATTGAGGCGGGCTGAATTCAACAAGCCCTGAATGGATGCCAGACTACATAAAGGTTTTTGAGCAATAGTGAGAGTGTTGCCTTGTGGATAAAAAGATTGGTGGTGAGATCATATTTACCCACCATTCAGCCCGCTTTATATACGCCCATAGGCCACATCCTATTCGGATAAATCAGGGACAGAGGGAGCCGCCGGCAGACTAGAGTGTATTTTCCACAGTCAATTCAGACCAGGACTTGACACAAGCATGGGAAAGCAAATAACCCAGATTAGGCTTCTTCAAAGGCCCGGCCCTGTGAAAGATGGAAGCAGGAGGAGCAGACAAAGGTGGGAGTTAGCGGGACACACACAGCTACTGTTATGACAGTAGGACACATACACAGAATTGAGATGGTGTATGAAACTCCATCCATCTGAGGTGTGGATTTGTTTGGTTGCTTTTGATGGAGGATCAGGGACATGAGGAGGAAGATGACTGTGTGTGAGGGCTTGAAGAGGCAGGATAGGGGTAGCATGAGTATTGAGTGTTGAGGCATCTAAAGAGCACGATCAGACTTCACCCCACTTGCTTGTGTGCGAGTCTGATACTGAGCCAAGCCAAGCCAGGCTTGCCAGACTGCCACTGCCAGGGTGTGTATACATGTGTATTTGTGTGTGGAAACTTCTCATCCCATCTTTGAGTGCAATGAAAGTTCAGCTGAGGATGTCTGCATTTCATTATAACCACCAGTGTATCTCAGCTGCTGACAAATATGGACCATTATGAGGCTACCGTCTGTCAAAATGTGAGGGAATTTAACTACTACAGCTTAGAGGAGTTCACTGGGACTTTGACAGAAATGTACACACAATTAAGCAGCACACACCACACATTACTTCAAATAACTATAACATTAATGGTGTAGCAGTCAGATTTCTCTGTGGTGAGGATGCTAAAAGTGTCAGTGCTCCAAATCTTGTTACACACATGCTATGTATGTCGGTACGCAGTCTTTAGGGCTGACATGACTTGTAATCAAAGACAACCCTGTTCAGCAGCTATGTGTGTGTGTGTGTGTGTGTGTGTGGAGGGGGGGCTTCAGAGTTACAGTACCCCCTCCTCTTTCCATGCTTCATTCCCTATCTTTTCATATCAATGCTCACCCTCTTTTCCCAAGAGCCAAGGTAGCTTCCCAATTGTACACAAAAGCATGCACAAGGCATGAACACACACACACAAACACACACTTTCACACACAGGCACACAGCACTCCTCTCCCTCAGGCGGTCTGGCTGTAAGATGATACCTCGTCTCGGAGCATTTCGCACATGCCTTCCCGGACAGTTCCCACACTCCCTGCCGACTCAGCCTGTCTGACCTTTGCCAAGCCCGCCACCCTCCCCACTAACCCCCTGAGCCTCCTTCCTCCTTCCTCAACCCTCCCTCCTCTTCTTCTCCGAGGGCCTGTGGTTTGGACAGCTGCGGTCAAGCTGGCTGCTCGGCTTGTGGAAAACATCCGCCACACATGGAAGACTGCTCTTATCCTTCTGGGCCTCTGCTGGCTGGGTGGGTGACTGACTGGGTTACTTGTTGCCCGTTTCCCAATTCCACAAAGGCATTATTTGACCCATCCACTGCTATTTACATCTCTATGCACCATCCAACTCTCCACTGTAAATAATATGTATCATCTTTGGGGAGTATTTCTTTAAAGTTGAAAGCAACAGGAAATCTTTGGCAGTAGATGGGAAAGATGTCACGTGACATAAACTGGATTTCGTGTTGCAGTTTCCTGGGTTGCATCTCACACCACCAGGACCGCCGGCATGAGCAGAAACCCTTAAAATAACCTTTATTCAGTGAAAAATGGCTGGCTATATTCATACTTTCCCAGAAGTAATTAACTTCACATTTATAATGCCTTGCTTGAAAGAAACTTGACTTTATTTTTCTTTCCAGGTGAAGGAATCTACACTGAAACCCTTTCTGGTAAAAAGACTGCACCCACAGAGTTCTGCATAAAAACATCTGATTTATGACATCTGATGGCATTTTGACCTATTTCCAATGTAAAGTACTTTCTTTAGGAGTTGTTCTAAAATCATTTGATGAATCTCTGAACATTTAGATTTTCTTCTAGTTATTACTGAAAACATTTTAATCAATCATGCTTAAATCTTTTTAATCTAAGCTAAATTGCCCTGACTCCTACTTGATTAAAATAAAATTAGTTCTTCAGACTGGATACAAGATTAAAAAAAAAATCTTGTTAAGATGGATATTTTTGTAGTACAGGCCTAATCCCCCACAGCATGGCTCCAATTTTGGGCCTCCTCACTGACACAGTGTGGTACATAAACGGGCCTGGGTTACAGCTCACCCTCCCATCCACCTTCCCCCTCTCTGCTCAGTCTACACACACGCACATGCAACACAATATGTAGACTCTCTATCACAACCACCACCACCTCATCCAGCCTTCACATATGAGACTGATTTTGTTTTGGATCTGGACTCTGGCCACTGCTTGGAGCTTTTTTCCTTTTTATACATGCACCAGCATTAAACACACACACACACACACACACATGCATTTGTTTTTATTCCTCATGAGGACTTTGTATTGACTTACATTCATTTCTTGGAGACTTACCCTAACCTTAACCATAACCACTACCTGCTTAACCCTCTAACCCTAACATTAAACCAAGTTGTCACCCTAGAGATTTAAATGGTGAGGACAGGCATCTGGACCCCATAAGGAAAGCAACATGAGTAACATGTGAATAACACCAGACACACATACACACACAGACTTACTTATGCTTAGTGTAGTATATGCATACATGAACAAGGAAGAATAAATCAGCCTGAGGAAATGAACGACTCAGACTGTGTGCATATATCTGCACTGGCTGATGTACAGACGCACACAGTTTTCTGTTCTAACTATCTCTCTGAGCCACCTCTGATTGTGTTGCTGGCGACATTCTCTTTGTTGCACATACAAACACAGTCGAGTTTCCTCCAGTTTCCTCACCTTCTTTGCACAGGCATAAAAAATGAAGAGTGATGAATAGAAGGAATGGTGTAAGAAGGAGGATTACACCCCTGGATGGAATTTTAAAGGGAGCAGCTTTACTGTAAAGACAGAAAAATACAATCTTGATGGTGTTGCTGACACCTTGCATCACATTTCCCCTCTGTTTGAGACAGGATTCTGGTAGGGAACCGGAGTCTTGGCAGGGTGCTCACAGCCTGACCTGAGAATCAGGGGATTCCTCTGTGTTGAATTCAGCCAGAGTGTACACACACAGTTTTTCAAACAAACACACTCTAGTCTATCTGCTGGGCCACTGAATGTCTCACACCAAATGGAGGAGAGCATGAGAATCCTTCATATAGTGTGGATTTTAGTCTCAAAGTTAAAGCACCCCCTTTTTTTAATCAGTTATCAGGTTTACTTTGGTTTAGTTTCTGTCAACAGAGCTCTGTAAACCAATGTAACAGACTGCAGATGTTTTTCACATCCACTGCAGTCACATTTATTACTATTACTATATTGCCTGTGTAAAACCAGTGGTGGAAAGTACAAAATTATACTCAAGTACTGTACTTAAGTACAATTTTGAGGAGTCTGTACTTTACTTGAGTATATTCATTTTCTGCTACTTCATACTTTGACTTCACTACACTTTGGAGGCAAATATTGAACTTTTTGCTACACTACATTTGATAACTTTAGTTACTAGTTACTTTTCACAGTCAGGATAATTATACAAAATACAATCATCTGACTTTATTGATCTCTGGTAGGAAATTCACAAAATACCCAGCAGTACTTCAGATTATAAGCATGTAAGGTAGTGAAAATGAGCTCCATCTTTACCAGCTGCTTCACAGATAGTGATGTAGACAATAATGTATCCATAATTATAATGCAATAATATGATAGACATTAATGTAAAATGTGCTATTCTGCATAATGAGTATTTTTACTTTTAGTACTTTACTGTAAGTATATTTTGATGCCAGTATTTTTACTTTTACTTAAGTAACATTTTGAATGCTGAACTTTTACTTTTTGGTATTGCTTTTCTTAAGTACTTAAGTATGAATATAAGAGTGTCTGCGCTGCTGAAAACAGCAAATCCTAACAGATAGTGTATAAGTATCTGTTGGTGGTTAATACTAACGACCATGATTAGACATGTAAATGTTTTTGTGGGTAGGTAGTAAAGGGCTTTGTCAAACTTCAAAATGTTTTGAGGTGCTGCTTTACATTACTTGTTGGTAACAAAGTTCTTAAAGCTGTTAAAACACCACTGCTGAAAACAATAACTGGCTCTATAAAACCTGGCTGCTCATCTCGTTAAATTCATCATATTAATAGTGAATGATTGTGTGTTTTGATTAGTTTAATATCAGGCGGGGGAACAACAAATGAGTAGGCATCAAAGATAAAACCAGTAACTCTGAGTTACCCGAAGACTTCCACTTATGAAGTCATAAATACTACAACAGTGGGTTCTTGCACATGGGCACCGATGAAAAACAACTCGAAATCAAGTGGAACAATCTAAAATGAATATGGAATTACAACAAAGCCAATGTCTTGGGACTGCAAATATATCTAACTGGCTGTTAGATTAATATCAGCCAATTTTGTACCAGTGTTTGTCAATCTGAACAATGTAATTTTGTCCATACCTGGTAAATAAACTTCTTAGAGAGTAGAAGAATAGGAAAGAACTGTGTACCTCCTGTGTTTTTGTTAAAGTGTATTCATCATGAATGGGATGATGTTGTAATAAAATCTAGGGGATAACAGGACTTTTTCATTTCAGCTCTGAAAACATTTAAATCACTGTGTTCAAACACGGGATTGGGAGTGGGGGGCATGATAGCATTGATGGCAGTAAGAAAACTACACTCCCACGTTCAGACCGCATCCCCATAATTCACACAAACACACACACACCTACACTAAACACTCCGATCTCTGCCCATCCTTTTGCCCTCCTCCTCCTCACTACTTCCATCCATCCACCCATCTCCCACGAGGAGCTCTTGCTCCAAGGCTGCGGTGCAAGTGCTCATACAAAAAAAAAAAAAAAAGCTTGCCCTGATGATGGAAAACAGACACCAAAAAAAGCAAGAGACAAGAAATGTCGTAGGAAAAAAGTGTTAAGTTGAAAAGCGAGCATTTTCTCTCGCTCTGAGCTCTTGGTCCAGGCTCAGAGCATCCCTGGATGCCAGAGCCTTTCATCATTTGGCAGCCTGGCTCTGCAGTTCAGTTTTACCTCCTGGCTGGAGGCAAGCAAAGCACCACTCGCTCTCCACAGAGCAAGCAAGAAAAAAAGAAAGCGAGAGGGAGATGGAGACAAAGAATATGTAAGAGGGAAAACCGGTCTTTCATGCAAAAACAACCTCTGAAGTCATCCATGGTATGTGCCCCTGTCTTTTCATACAGTGCTCTTCCCTCTGCTGCTTCATCTCCTCTGTTTGCTTCATTTTCTGATGCGCTTTATCTCCAGAAGTAAAATGCCTGTCATTATATAATCTGCAGTAGTGGATCGCTCCCAGTGATGGAGACTTTGAAAGCAAAGTGGGGGAGATGTGTGCTAGCAAGCCAGAACAGAGTGACCTCTGATGTCCTACTCTGCTTTTTTGGAAGGAAGCAGAGTCTCACTGGGATCATTGCTGAAATACCAAAAACAGCCTTGTTCTGTGCTTGAAGACTGTGACGCCTTCGTAGGCGATTTCAAAGTACACCTGTCACCCTGTTTTCTTCTTTCTGAAACCAAAACTCAACACCAATACTTCAGGTTGTTTTTTTCCCTTCTTACCTTAATCCCTCTGTATTTTTGGTTAACTTATAAAACCCTCAAACTTTGATCTGCTCAAAGCACCAGAGGTACGACAACTGATTTAGAGTTTGTACAAAACCACAGATCCAATTAATAACATTCAAAATCAATTATTTTAATATAAATATTGAGAAGAAAACAAACACAACTGCACAAAATGTAATTATTTTACAACTGCACATACAGAAGGAAAGTCACGTGCAGGGAAACAAGATCACAGCCTCCTGCCAAGCAAAACAACTGCATTAACTGTGCTGAACAGTCTTTAAATCCTTTCCACCACTGAGAGGGAACACAGGGTCCCACAGGGCTTGATAAAGCACCCCTACCATATGCATTCTTTTGCCTTGGATGTGCCACCATGAACAAGACACTTGGGCATGTCAGGCCAGGCTGAGAGGAAGACTGATGTGTCTCATCATTAGGGCCGACAGCCTTCCCCCGCAGAGAAATGTATGTTCCTGCTGTGGCGGCTCAGCGGGACTTCACTGGCACCCCGCTAAGAGTTCTGGGAGCAAAGGCATCTGGTGGATATCGTCTTTCTCCCACTCAGACTCATGTGGCCATATAGGAAAACACACAGATGCCCAACCCCAAATATATTCTTAAGTGTGTGTACAGAGATGTACATGTTAAAAAGAACACATACATATGCATATGCAAAGACAAAAGCCTGGTGCTAAATGGGTGCAATTTGGCCCCTGGGAAGTCTGCCCGCCGCCCACAGCTCCTGTTGAGTTTGCCCAGTGGGAGCTCCAGCTCTGGCTGTAAGATGCTCGGCGGGGTGTCTGGGTGATGCAGTCCTGGACACTATAAGGCTAGGAGTGGTGTGGTGACCATGGAGGCCTTCTCCCTCAGACAGACCATCAAGACAGAACATTTCTCAGGCCCAGGCATATGCTCTTAGACATGGATAATTATGTCTATTCCTTTGCAACCGCCATTCCCATGGCCTTAACCTGAAGGGTCCTGAGAAATTATTTCAGAACACTTCATCATTGTTTTCAGCATTAAAAGTCTATGAAAAAAATCAACACTGACTAGGGTTTATAGGACGTCTGAGAGTGAGTGCTGGGCAGATGTATTACCTCGGGTGAGAATTTAGATGATGCACTTGAGGTGCAAATATCAACTTTGTTTGACCTATTATACATTTTGACACATTACATCATTGACACATCATCACACACTGAAAGCAGTCAGTAATAAAAAGCCAGAAACCAGAATTATGGCACCTCAAAAATAGCTCCCTGATTCACAGTGGTTGGGGATGATCAGAAAAATGTTATAACATAATATGGAAGAGCCATTTCAAAAGTTTCTAAAAAAAACACTTTAATGAGTAAGTGGAACTGATGATAGAGCAATCAGATTTTTCCTGAAGGTGGACATGTGACACTACCTTTAGAGAAAGAACTTGACCAGAAAAATCTGAAAATGCCTTAAGTTTGTTTTACTTTTAGACTAGTGGTTATCCAAACAACCTCTGTTACATTCTGAAACAAGCCAGACAGGGGTAGCCTCTGGCAGCTATTTAAGAAGTCAGACGTTTGAAACAAAAGACAAGCAAAAGTAAAAGTCTACTCTTCTTCACTGACTACCATCAAGGTGCACTTAGAAATATGCTGTGAGATTTTTGTAAAATTCAAAGATTAGATTATAAGAGATTTTGCTCACTACAGATGTATTAGGCAGCCCCAGTTATTTTGTGTGATCTGAACATGTGCTTGAGGAAAATATAATAATGAAACTGCACTGCAATACAAATATTTTGATGTTAGCCAAGCAGAAAAGGAGGTTTTAGTGCACTAAAAGAGTAGAGTTAAGTTTGGGTTCTTTTACCACCATATGAATTTTGCAAAACCTCATCAATAGTCACCAACAAACACAAACCTATAAGCCATGAATTAGTATCTGGCCACATATTACTGTCTGTTGACCTTTGGGGTCCTGGCGCCTGTGTCAAATCACCCGAGAGGATTGGCTGGTGATTGATGATTCATCTCATCATGGCCATAGTTACCTGCCACAGCTCAGAGAGGACAAAACCTTTGGGCCGGGCCAGAACTAACTTAATTCTTGTCATCCGCCCCTTTGCAAGGTATGGGAAAAATGGCCTAGACTGAAGAGTTTTGGGAGATGAGAGAAGTGGGATTTGAATGGAGCCAAAAGGAGAAAAGAACTGAAAGGAAAAGGAACTCGGTCAATGGGAAAGGGGCAGGACAGGCTGAATGCACCATTCCGTGGTCTACAGTGTTGATATTTCCCTCAATGGTCTCTTCTAAAGTGAACGTTTTAAGCCACCTCGACACACTAAATTTGCCCTTTGTGCACAGAGAGGCCCCTAGCTGTCGTAATGCAAGGTGAGGAGGCACTGGGGGCAGATGGAACCTGCTTGTCACCTCAATGGTCTCCTTTCTCCCCCGTATGCCCTTCCTGGCCCACCCCGCCCATCACCACCATTCAACCAGTGTTCCAGTGGGAACGTCCAGGGACCCTGCGCTTTGGGATGGCCCCATATAATGAGCCCCTCTGGATGGTTTGAATGTGGCACCATTGTTATACCCAGGGCCATTAAACCACCTCCTGGGCAAACAAGAGCGTCCCTCTTCCTTTATGGGGCCCAAGAAGGCAACAAAGAGAGGAGTCATTGAGACACAGAGGGGCCGCCCTTTGTTTGGTGTCCTTTTTGCTGTTTCTCAATGCCTGGGCTGGGAAGGGGAGGCTCCTGTTGGTCTTTAGCGCTCCTCATATTGCCACAATCCCTTGTTTGGCCAATGTGGAGACGTGAACTTAATTGACTTGAATGGCCCCAGCGCAACATGTAGCAAATAACCTGGAGGAGATACAGACAAGATATTGTGCATCTGAAAGTGTTTTTGGCTGTCTTAACAAAGGTGAAAACCTGGGAGGAAAGTTTTACAGCCCATGCAATCCCAGATAATGAAACCCTGAAAAATGTTATGGCATCTGATTACAGCTGTGACATGTAGTTGACCTGCAGTTGATAACAGCATTATACAGAGATGGCATGCAACAAGACCCCTGTGCAGTGATCTGAAGTTATGAAATTATGAATGAGTGTTAAAATGATTCTCACACCTAATTACTGTAAACTCTTTCTACAGTGAACTCAACCTGAAAGGGGGCTCCTTTTTTTACATAGAAGGCTAATAAAACTGTAGCCTACATCACGACACAATAACCACTGTAACCACGTACATAACAGACATATAAATAGAAAGTTTGACTGTCTGCTTCTGCTCAGGATTTTTCAGTGGAGGACACAAGAGACTCAAGATATTTTAGATACCTTCCCTGCATGATGCTCGTGAGTAAAGGACTGAAAGTCTTTTGGAAGACCTGAGGCTAAGAGGCTGGAGGCCAATGTGGGACCATCCTTCACATCTAAACATGCCCTGACCTCAACCTCTCCTCAGTCCACTGTCCTGCACAGTGAGGCTTATTAGCTAAGGGTGGGCGCTGAGCACCAAACTCCTGAGGAGCAGTTAAGGAGATGAGTCAGCACCTCCTTGTGTGGTGCTGACTGGCTCACTGCCACCATGTCAGCCATGCTGTAGTCTAATCAAGTTATCATATCAACAAATCTCCCATCAGGGGCCCCACAGTTGACACTTCCAGAAAGAAACCCAGATGGGGCCGACAAATTTCTACCAGCGGGGCGCTGGGGAAAGGAGCCGGCCTGCCAGGCGGTAATGAAAGGTACCTGCAGCCTTTGGTCAAGCTCCCCTCTGGGGACGACACTCATGCTGGGCGCCATGCTGGGTCAGTTATTCGATTAGGCTGTGCGCTATGTGGTCAACTTTCTGCAGCCCCGTGGCTGAGTGAACCACCCACTGGGAAAACTGAGCCACAGGGAGATAAAGAAAACAATCTGGGGCAAAAAAAATCATCACATCAGTTAGAACACCTAAAATATGAAAGCTACTACTGCTGGGAGTACGATGGACGCAAAGGTCATCAACATACAGCTTTTCTCTTTTTTTAGGAATCCTTGCTTTCCAAAAAAATTCAACATACATCATAACTAGATTTGTTCTTTTTTCTTCCCAGGGCACCGACTGTCAGGCAACTCTCACATAAAATAAGTGAATGCATCACATCAAAAAGATAAGATTAAAATGTTTTAAAACACAACTAAGAACATATGCCACCGCTTTAGTTCATTTACATTAATTCTAAATTAAAATTTATGGCTTGCTCCTATGTCGCACACACATGCACAATATTTCACTTTCACTCCTGCACACAGAAACACTCAGCAGGGGTCAGTGGGAGAACGGGGTTGTTGTGTTGGCCCGAGAGTTGACCTGCCACTCCATTGCTACCTGCTGCTAAGGCACAAAGGAGCCCCCTTGGCGAACCGCGTCAGGAAGAAAAGCCAGGCAGAGAATGAGTGAGCTTGAGGTCCACAGAGAAGAAGACCCTCGTCTATCCTCCATGACCACTCTGTCATCCATGAATACTATTTATGCCACGGGAAGTCTTTTCTCTAATAGACCCCCCTGCTCTCTCTTCTTTGCCTCGCGCTTTCAACACATTCACAGGGACTTTTCTTGTCTTCTGTTCTACTGCATCCATTTCTCTCTGCCCCCCCCCCTTTTTTTTACAAGCAAAATCAAGAGAGATGCTCCCCAACCATTGCAAATTGATTATGGCGTTCAACATTTATTACACGACGGCTGGGGGTCTGCACGGTGGAGATGTGAAAGAGTGCCGGGGGAGAGGAATGTCGGCTCATCTTCAGGGTCATCATTATGATCACGCACTTTGTCAGGGAACAGCTACTGCGCACACATTTCACGCAGGAACTGTCAAAAACTAGGATAAACTATAAAGATAAATGACTCATGTCTCACTGTGTATGGATTTTATTTCATTGCACTTGAGTGGTTAAACTAATGTTATTAGGTTCTGAAAAACTGACATTTAGATATTAACAGTGTTATATTCACATACTGTATGTGAGTACTCTGTGATGCATGTTGTACTCACTTTGAGATGCATGTTTTATGCAGCTAATCTTTCAAAATTGTATCACTGTTGAAAAAAATGATGGTTAATGAACAGTTTCAATGTCACCAATGCAACATGCCGGCAACGCAGTACAAGAATATGTGGGATATTTTGTTAATATGGCCTCAAAAAGACTTACTAACTCTGTGATCACTTTTTGGGAATTGTTGGTATCATGTATATAAATTAAACAGTTAATAAAACAAAAGCAATTATCAAAAATATAGCCTTAAAAATGTAACTTGAATCTCTTTGACACTAACTGAAAAACACATCCGCCACCATTTGTTTCACTAATCATATACAATGAGCTATGTCTTCTTGTTGGCTTCTACTGAGTACAAGGCTGCTATTCCACATGTAATAATTTCATTATGGGTTGTTCACCTAATGCTTTTCATGACAGAATCTAGAGACAGCGCTGGTGGAGAACAGTATTCGCCAGATGCTTTCTCCTTCCTTTATTGTGGCACTTCTGTCCCTGCATCCTGCCACTCTCCATCTGCACATCCCATCCCAGTCACCTCACTCCCAGCTCACCAGCCTCCTATTCCCAATCACCAGACCTTCTCCCCTAATCTACATACGTATGCTCCAATTTCCCCTCATTAGCTCCTCTGCACAGATCAGATACTCCCAAAGTTGTTTACCACACTGTAACATGTTTCTTCATTTGTTTGTCATATTTTGGACTCCAGTTTCTTGTCAGCCGGCCTGTTGTCTGTTTTATCTTCTACTCCTGTGAGCCAGTGGTTTTATCATCACCTTGAAATAAAGTCACTTCAGTCAACCTGTCTACCTGTGTATCCAAATTTGGCCCTCATTCCTGTTCTCCAAACCTCAGTTGTGAAACTAAGATTAGTTTGTAACCTGCTTTCCAGTTCAAAGAAGCTGATCAGGACAAAGACCACTTAACCACTCCTAACCCTCTGTAGGTTGCTCTTAATAAAATTAGATAAATGTGATAAACATTTACATTAAGACCACTGAAAGACAACCTCTTCATGATGC
This sequence comes from Monopterus albus, assembly GCF_001952655.1. Classification (NCBI taxonomy): domain Eukaryota; kingdom Metazoa; phylum Chordata; class Actinopteri; order Synbranchiformes; family Synbranchidae; genus Monopterus; species Monopterus albus. The sequence continues at coordinate 3,374,124 of NW_018127911.1, read as the reverse complement.
TGCACAGGACAGAGAGTGAGGGATAGATTTTTGGGTTGACCTCTACTGTGACTGGCTTAATCCTAACCTGGCACCTTCCACTGGGACAAAGGGACTATGAACAGCAGGATATCAGCCCTCAGTTCTCTCAACACCTCTACACAAAGCTGCTGCCACCAGGTTATGATTAGAACGTCGGTGTGGCCTAAAGACCTCTTGCAGTGAAGGATGCAAGCTTAGACCCACGCCAAGCCAGGGCTCCGCCAGCACATTGAAGAATAGGGAGCGGGTGAAAAAGAGGGGCACAATGAATACCTAAACCCTCCCCATTCAGTCAGACCTTGAGAAGCACAGGTTGCCTTTGTGGTCGGTGCTCCTCTGTTCTCTCTCTCTAGTTTAAAATTTTGCTGAGGTCTGCAGCTTCCACAGAAACTTCTGAGAAAGGGGAGAAAAGGACAACAAGACAGGGGGCCGGACTTTTAAAGAGTAGCTCCATCAAAAATGGTGTGGTCCAGACCTGGCCCAAGATGCTCTTGCTGCTTCACTAATAGCCCGCATCAGCAAAAAGACAAAAGGAGCTCAGCAATGATTAGATTTATGGGCTGGCTGCAGTGAATGGCAAAGTCCAAATGAAGTCATTGTACATTGATGGAGGAGTTGAGGGTTAGCTGAGGTTCAGCTGCAAAACCAATACCCAGGTCTCAAATAATTAACCAGTAACAGCTATTAATCTTGACCAATGACAGCACCTGAAACAATGAGGACTGAGCAGTCATTGATGGTAACATCCACTCTGGGGACCTGAGCTCACAGCTGTGGGATCATCTCTGACACTGGAAAGGAGGGGCCTTGGTAGTTTAACCACAATGTATTAAGTTCAGTGAACACAGTGATGGATGGACTGCAGTTCTGTGGAGGAAAGTGAAACTCTCACAAAGCCAGTGGGAAAAACTTTACTTGAATTTTTTGCTGACATTGAAGTTTAGTTGTTTTTGTCAAACATGACAATAACAAGATCTAATGGTTGATTAAAAACTAAAGGAAAATAACAGACAGAAGTGTAAGATTAGTAAGAAGATAATATTTCTATAAACAGCAGCTGTTTATGCAATAGAAATAACAGAAGGTCAACACCAGTCCCTGTGAAACCAGCAGCAAATCACATGTAGCAACTCCTCACCCTCTTACACTAACTTTATCCATTCACACATAATTATAAAAACATACACGCTGGAATTTGCTGTGCTGTAATATCCATGCAAACAGCCTACAGCACGAGAACTCTGTAGCCAGCATAAATAATGTGTTAACTACAGCATGGACAGGAAGCATTTTCATACATTCAGATCCAAACCACATGAATGTAAAGGAACCAGTGTGGCTTTTATTCTATATATACAAGTTTTTTTATGGCATAGTGTAGCTGATGATTTATTTTGTGCAGTGCATGAGAAATATTGTCTAATTTTATGGCTAATATAGGTTTCATTTCAACAGCTTGAATAAAAACACCAGACACTGAAACAAAAAATACAGCTCCGTTACAGTATATGTATTCATTTGTTTAAAATTTGATCCAAAAGTGATACAGTACGTAAACTAATTAATCTTATAAAACAAGATAAGAATACTGTACCACAAGGTTTGTTCTGGCTTTGAATGATCAATCAAGTTTCACAGATTGGTAAAAGTTAAAAATAGTTTTTCTGACTGAATGGACAAACTGAGGTATTATGAGAGGCTACACTACAGGAAGCATTTGTGGGAATGTGTGGAGGGTGGCGGAGTGGTGGTACAGCATGTGGCAGACCACTGGCATACACACGCCAGCTCCACTTTCCACGCCGCTCACTCTCCTGACGCTAGGCTCCCCCTGGTGCCCCTGTCCTCCTCCCAGCACTGCTTTGTGTGCCCGAATAATCTCCCAGCAAAGGAGACGATGCAGGTGGTCCCATCCCGATAAAGACTTGCCTCCCCCTCCATCTTTGTCTCTCACCCTCTGCCTGTTCTTGTCACTCTACCCTGGCTGCCTGCATCCTCTCCCTCTTCAGCCCTTGGTGTGGTGACACAAAGAGACACCTCCCTGGCAGAGATAAACCTATTTTAGAGATGTGGAGGGGGGAACCTGATGCTCCCCGCCTCTCCTTCTCTTGATCCCTTCATCTCTCTCTCTCGCTCTTTCTCCCAGGGAGAACTGCGATAGGCTTCAAGCACCATTAGCGCCTCAGTGGTGTGGGATTCTTGTGTTTATGCATGTTTGTGCCTCTCTGTGTGTGTGCGCTAAGAAAGTTCAAAGGGTTCCGCCTGTATAGTTTATCACTCAACCTTAACCATGGGGGGCGGAGGAAGCAAGGGGTGACAGTAAGGGACAGTTCCAGCTTTTAAGTGAAGGTTTCCCTGATCAGTCGAGATGTCAACCCTCAGAACTGATAGGTTGATAAGTTGGTAGTGTGTTCAAGTGAGCAATATTAAGAATTTTTTTGAATGCAAAGGTCCTGAAGCAGCAAAACATTTCCTCAAAAGAATTCTCATCCTTAAACCTCATAAACATCAGGTCTCTTTATGATCAAGGCGTCTAACAGTCCAACCGTGTAACAAAAAGGTGTTAAAAACTGTTCAACCTCATTGCATGACTCTAAAGATTAAATTCAATTTACTTTAATTTAGGCCGACCGTTCTCAGGAGGGGACTGGTTTTGTTAGAAAACTCCAAATTGAATTTTAATTTTACAGTTCTACTACTAATACATAGTTAGGGAACTAAAATCCTCCTCAAAAAGTTTCAAAATGATAATGAAATCTGATCAAATGGACAAAATGCATTCTGAAATAAAAGAAAAGTTGAGAAGATGTAAAAACAACTTGCACGCTTTCCATCTTGCACTATCAAACCTTATTTTAACCCTCAAACAGTTACACCAAACTCCATTATAACACAAAGGGAAACAAATGCCCTGCATTTGAGGTAATTACCTACTTCAACTATACAAGGACAAAGTCCACATTACTCAGTGGGAAAGCACAACCATGGTTTCTCTTTTGCCCTGACATCTCTGTTATCGCACCCACCTCCCTTTCAAACAAATCAGGAAACATAGAAAATTGTCTGGTATTCCCCCCTGGACACTCCCAATCACAGCATCAAAGGCATGACGCAAAGCTGGGACAAAATGGAAGCCATTATGGCTAATTAGCTGCTGCCCTTTAAAGCACAGAGACCTGCTTGGTGTTGGGGCCCTGCGTGTGTGTCAGAGCAAACGCCAATGACAGCTCCCACGCTACAGAGGAGACAGAGGGAGAGAACGAGGGAGGGAGGGAATGGGTAGAGAGCAGACGGCGAGGTGAACTGTGAATGAAGAGCATGTGATCAGTTTCTTTATAAAAATGTTTCCTGTAAATAATGGAGGAAGTGTGCAGGAGGAATGAATGTGTGTGTGTGTGTGTCGGGGGGTGGGGGTCATTGGAAGATGGAGCAGGAAAAATTTGGGGTTTGGGGGCTACACGTGATGAAAGGAGTGCCTTCTTTCCCTGTCAGGATCCACATGGGCATTCTTCAAGCTCACCCAAGCAGAACTCTGCTACACACACACACTGTCCCGTACGCCCCACCCACTACCATAAAATTCACTTATGCCCCTCCACCCCACCTCTGCTTTATCACACACCTGAAGGTCTGCCTGTTGCTCGATTACTCAGCCTCCCCTCGGCTCATCTGTCATCATGCTCCTACGGTTACAACAACTCTAATCCACACACACACACGCACACAGATGAAAAAAGATAAGGAGAAAACACACGGTTACACAGACAAACACACACTCAAAGTCTAACACATGCACAGTGCATGCCCCCCTGTTCACTTATTAGGGTGTAATTACTTCTCCACTCAGGTTAATTTCATTTCATTTTGACCGTATCCCTTCATAACAGTGCTATACTCAGCACACTAAATGTTCTACCAGTTAAATTTGAACTCTGTACTTGCACGGTAGGTTTCTTACTGCTTAGACCTGGAACAATTCAGATGCAGATGAAGCTCAAGTTTAATTTAATCTCCTCTTTTTTTATATTACATGCCTGTCTACTTCTCAACTACGTACCACTGGGTTTGACTGTTTATTCATTTCCTCCCAAGTGCAGCCTTTAGATCTCCAGCAACAGATGCTGAGAACAGAGGTCAAGGCTTTGTCCTCCACCCACATATCCAATCTGCCCTTCCAAAACGAGCACCAACGGACAATTTCACATGTGATGGAATCTTTGACCTCTTATTCCCAGCCCCAAGGCAGGTGAGAGACTGTTTAGAGGTCCGGCATCTCTTCACGCATCTTTGTTGACATAAAGAGCAAACAAACCTCTGAGACTTTATCACTGAAATCTACACCCCATGGCTGATTTCATGTCTGTGAGATGAGGCTAGGGGATTCAGCGATGACCACCTGTTGTAGACACTTTTGTCATGGGTTGTACATTCTTTTAGACCATTACAGGTCTAGGGTGAAACTTAAGCTTTTGCCAATTTCTGCATCACTGTCCCATATAGGAGAGCCTATACAGTCTCCTTTCAAAGGATGCTTGTGTGTCTGCTCTCATGTTAGGGAAATCAAATCACAGAAAGAAGAGTTATCTTGTAGGTTTCTACAGGTTTTGCCGTTTCCGATGAATGATTTTTTTTAAACAAAAGCAATGATTCACAGGAGACTCTTCTCTGTGCCAGCCCATGGAAATAAACTGTCATGGAAGCATTTATTGAAGAACTTTGGGGGTTTTAAAAGGAGACAGTGAAAAGGGCTCCTGATACATGTAGATTCCATCAACCAGCTATTAAAACTGAGTGAAGAGGAGTCTCATTTATGGGGCAACATGGTTACATTTTACTGCTGTGTAGCATTGAGGCAGCGGAGGCAGAGAGGACGCCTCTTTTGTGTGCTGCATGGCTGGAGCAGACAATGATCGAGGCGGGTGGGGG
>NW_018127911.1:3364124-3369163 GCF_001952655.1 Monopterus albus | reverse complement strand
CTCTCGGAAGTCAGGTTCGAGTGTGCGTCTAGCTGTCCCTTTGTCCTTTTGTCAGTGTGTGTCCATTTTCATGACAGATAGGACTGTGGGAAAAGTGCCCTTACAAACGGCATCTATTGTCTACCCCCATTTATTTGCAGTGCAGTTTATTCCACTGATAAGTGATGGAGAGAACCGTAGATGAAACAAATTCAATCCAATGCAGCATTGTGACTCTCACTTACGTAAATCACTTCTGATTAGCCTCAAGCTGCCATGGCCGAGCTGTCAGTCAAACTTAACAATCCCACAGAGGCCTTGCAAAAATCAGGAATCTCCGTTCCAGTGAATACCAGTCACTTCTCTGCCTGTCTGGGTCCCACTACAGAGGCTTTCAGCACTGTCAGGCCTCACCGTCACTGTCATTATATAGTCAGCCATAATGGCCTCTGACTATTATTAATACAGGGCCTGAAGTACTCCCAGCAACATCCAAGGGCTCACCATAAAATATGTTAATCAAATCGGGTCCCCGGGGACCCTCAAAGGGAGCTTTAACACAAATTGAATATCACTGATGGCTTTGGAGGAGGGGTTGGTCTCAAAAGGGGGAGATCCTAACCCTGTTAGTCACACAGGTCGGGGCTCAATGATGCTGCATATTTCCAGTCACTGTCAATTACCCTGATATAGTATGTGGAGGGTTGCGCACAGCCAGTGCTTCAGGGTGAAAGAGAGAGTGCTCAGCAACTGGTGGCTGGTTCTGTGTTGGTTGTGGGAAAATCTTAGTAGGTATAGGTGTGTATGTTATGTACATGTAGGTGTGTATGTGTGTGGGAGATTTTGTGATCTTCACAATAAATCGTCAACCCCTGTCGGCCCAGAATGCCACACACCAACCACGCTAATGCCTAATGGCTGAGTTAAGGAGGAAGTGAACGTGTCAGCTTTAGACTAGTGGATTGTGTAAATTATTTGATTCCACAAATGTTTGACAGCTCTACTACTCAGTGTTTACACAGACAGTGTGTTTATAATGACTATGAAGGTTTCAAATTGGGTCTATGGACAACATTTCTATTCTAACATGAAAAGCAGCAGTCCATAAGGAACCAGTTAAATACAAGAAAAATGAACTGAAAAAAAGAGAGAGAGAGATCTGATGTGTGGTTAAACATCCCTTTCTGGCAGTAATGAAGCAGCTCTTAGGCTTGAAAGGAACAGAACATCATCAGTTGACAAAATAGCCTAAATATAGACCTTTATAGAATTGTCTTTGCATCTGCCTATAATTCCTTCAAGTTTATTATGCAGCCTGACTTGTGATCCCCCCTAAATGGGCAACAGTGGTAAACTGCAGTTTACAAAGTTATACTCTTAAAGGCCTTTATCATAACTTTGATATGTTCAGCCTATTTGTATCAATACGTTTTTGTGTTGCATATTATAAATATCGCCCATGATAAACACAATGACCACAAGGCCACTAGCAATTTTCACTTTTGATTTAGGATGTCATGCCAGAGGAAAACCTGAAAGATGAGTCATTGGTGTAAAAACAAACCAAGAAAACAACAACTTTTTCTCTAAAGCCAAGAAACAATGGTTTTTGTTAAAGCACAGTTATAGAAACTGCTCAAATCAGCACAATCAATTTCTCTGGTGTCCATCAGCATGCAAAACAGTCAAACTCCGGTCTTCATTTTGTCAAAATCCAGCTAGAAACAGCACAACAAGTAGTGTATATATACATATGTTGGTGCAAATATGAGTTTTTGGACCACAAGTGTCGAGAAGGTTACTTTGGAAATATAATAAGTTACAGATTACTAGTCACTCTGTCAAAAAATATATAAATTTAAGCATTTTACTTAATTCATCAATGTAATGTAACTTATTACATTTGATTGTTTTTGGATTAGTTTTTTATAAAACTGGACAACAAAGCAGAACAGTCCTAAAAACATAACAGTTCTATTCTAAGCTTTTTACCCCAAAAGGATACATTCAGATCTAACCTTTTTGTAATCAACAACATATTTTTTCTCAGTAACTGTAATTGATTACATTACATGTATTTTGTAATTTAATTACATGTAACTAGTTACTCCCTAACACTGCTGACCACATAAACTGGATGTAAGTAACTATCTTGTGCAATATAATTAGGAAACTAAACGTTTTAACAGCAACCTCTCAAGGCTAACTGGGAGGAATATTTAATATCCAAGAGTTTTTGGTGGAGTAGTGCTAATTGTTTGGCAATAAACCAATTTTATCACAAAAAATAGTATTGATTCTGCATAAAGGAAAAATGCCAGTGACAGCACTTTACAACAATTGTAAAAGTCTGATGTCACTGTTTTAAAAATCATTTCTGTCTACAATATACACTATGCACATGGCAGCTGCTGGATGCTAAATGTGTGGGGGAAACATAGTGGTTATGGTCAATAAACTATGTTTGGTTAACATGCGGTCAAGGTTAGCAACTAAATCAAGGTAGAACACACTCAACAAAGACTGTAGTTATAGTTACATATAACCAGCAGGAACTGTTGAATTGTGATGTGAGAATTTAAAGTGCACACTACACCTTGCGCTGGCACTGCATGTTGGCACTGCTTTTAAAGTTAGACAGACAAGCTCTGCTGCAGTGTGTAGTTGCCGTGCTGTATTAGTCAGTCAGTCACCTTTTTCATTCAGTGATTTATCTCTGTTCTCAGGGATGACACACTGCTGCCTACCTTACAGTTGCAGCTGAGGAACACAAAGAGAACTGAAAGCTTCATGTTTTGGACCACACAACACAATACTATCAGAACCATGCTGTCTATTCTTCCGGGGTCTCAGTTCCTCTGTCCACTCTATGGTGGCTGCATTACAGCTTCAGGGATAATCTCATTGGACCTATTTCCCAGAGAAACCAGGGTTTACAAGTCCATGACAAGCTTGCCAGTTCCCCAACTCAACACACACAAACCAACATTTGTCTCATTCATGATGCAAACTGGAGCCGAGATAACAGGGTCTGGTAGGAGTGTTTGAGAATACACTTCACAAAGGTTGAGTTATACAGACAGATGAGATGTGAGGCATGGAACGAACACACGCACACACACAGACACATAAAAACACTCTAATAAAAACCCACAGTTGGGCTTAGCCAACATGTTTGGAAGGCAGACAGACAAGGCAAAACGCACCAAACACACTTACTCGTAGCCACTCACACACTCTAATTTACAGGGACAAACTGTGTGCACACCCTCAAACAATTACAGTACTGTCTTACACACACAATGTTTGATTTGTGTTTGCAGAGCCTCGTGGGTCATCTCGCGCCCTAGCCCCCTGGCGCCCCCCGCCACTGGCTCCACAAAGGTAAAGAGGATTAACCGCTGGTCCAAATCATAGTTTAGGCTGCTTTTACGAGGATGGAGGTGGGATAATGCTATGTAATGTCTCTGAGTACCAACATGATGCAATGCATCTTAATGGTGAAACACTTTACAGCAAAAAACAATCAGGAGAAACATAGGAGTAAACAGGACAAGGATGGAATTGAGGAGAATTGTATCCTTATGAAGTTGCTAAATTTTGAGTCGGCTCAGTTGAAAAGCACTCATACGTATAGCACAAATGAATAAAAAATACAGTATTTGTTCATTAAAATTAAGAAGGCTGGGTGTCCAAAAGTTCAACTTTCCTACAGAAGGTTGACAGTTAACTGCATAACATATGGGAAAATTCACACTAAATAAATGTGTAGCTCAGTTGGACAATACTAAGATGACATGACATACAGTAGGATGGTCATCTGGGAATAGGTGTAACTAATGACGTTAAGGTGAGGTGTCTTTAGAAGTAGCTGCACAATGTTTGAAATAGGATGGAACCGGTACAATGAACTTTTTGGGCTAAGGAATGAGAAGATCTGGAGTAGAAACTTAGTGGGGACGATATCTAGAGGAAATGATGGGGTTTCAAGTTAGGTTTTTTATCTAAGCATGAAATGGATATGGGTTCCAAGTTGGTTCAGGGGATGATTTGATCTCATGCCTGGTGGGGGCTCCCTGGGAAGTTGGTGACATATTGAATTCATTTATGTTCAGCATATGTACTCTATACTGTATGAGCATATTCTACATATTTGTCCCACCCCTGTGCTGTTTCCCAGTTGCTGTTTTTTATTTTGTTAACGTGTTTACAGTATGTCTTAGCTTACAGAGCTTTAATTTAAAATTACTGTAACTGTAAAAGCATTCAGATATTCTATATATTTGACTATCGACTGCCATGTTTTTAACAGTGAAATAATTTAACTGAATCTTCTTTTAAATTCCCTTTACCTTTTTTTTTTTAAAGCTGACTTTTTAAATTCCCTTTACCTTTTTTTTTTTTAAAGCTGACTCTGAGTAATGCACAAAGAATTCCAATGTACCTGTATATGTCTTATACATGTGCAACTGGCAATAAACTCTATTCAATTCTATTCAAGCATATCTGGAACAAATGATTGGTTTGAAGAATGGTGAGTCAAGTTATATGTTAAAAGTGCATTAAATCGGAAGAAAATGCTGAAGCACATGAAAATGATGGTTATATTGTAATGTCAAAAGTATGGAGGGAGTAGACTGGACTACAAAGCTGCACACACCCAGCAGTCAAACACATCACTGCTTTCTCAGCAGGATTTGTCATTTCAGGAAGAGTTTCTCCTTTCAGAGCACATTACCATCATTTCCCGTGCTGAAGTGTGAACTATTAAAAGAAGACAGACAAAGCACATGCAAAAAAAAAACAGTTTGTACAATCAAGACTTAATCCATCAGTTTCTATGCTGACCCCCCCCCCCCTCCCTTCCCGTGTGTGTGGCCTTGAAGTGCACATTACATCATTAACACCATCACTGTGACTTTACAACAACAACAGCTAGTGTGTTGATTTACTGACATCAAACCAGCTGGCTCCTTCCCAGCACCATCAGAGCGAAAAATAGCTGGACATCCAGACCCGTTTGATGTATTCAAGGGTCAAATAATCTGGTTTCTCTTTCC
>NW_018127911.1:3359646-3363662 GCF_001952655.1 Monopterus albus | reverse complement strand
CTCCGTGGAGGAGCTGTTAAAAAGCAGGAAAATAAAACCAGCGACGTGAGGGCAGAACTCGTAGATCACACCACCAAAGAAGGTTGACTGTGTTAGGGTGTGTTTCGCTCTCCTGCTGCACTTCACAAGTTTCCCTGGGCCACATTAATTGATCTCAGCCTCCCTTGCATGTGTAAAGAGACACAAACCCCCTCTGCAAAATTGATGATATACTATGAAAGTAGTAACCGGTAAGCTGGAAGCATGCTCACACATATCTGAAGACACATGCTGTAGATTAACTCAGGTACGGTACCATAGCCTCTCACTTCTCACACACACATGAAGCAGTAGGAAATACATCCTCCTGTCCAATGGAAACATATAGAAACATAACAAGATTCAGACGGCATAGTGTTATATAACATATGCACAAGTAAAGCTCATCATGGCACTGAACTCTAGCTGACCCTGACATCTGACCTTCCTGTTGAGCAGGCAAGAGAATAGGCAAGCATCGTTTTGAGTCATGGCATTAAGTAGGTATTATCCAGTCCGGGGAAAACCACTGTATCTCCAAATTTGATTATTTAAAATTTTCTGAAACAGTGAATAACTATAAAGTATTCCTCATGGATCAAGAAAATTCTCCTCAAGCTAAATAAGCCATCACTGGACAGTGATGGCTTATTTAGTCTCAAAAAGCTGAGAATGGCTATTTTTCTCAGCATGTGAAAAGCTGACATTTTGGAGACACATGGTTTTCACAGGACATGGATTAGACATCTGCAAATCACCACAGCATAAGCTGCATGACAGTAATAACTGGTAGTTACTTTACAAGAGTAATGATAGTGACATTAGTTTAGTTATTCGTTTAATTTAGGTTCTTAAGGACCCGCAGAAATCGTCCTTAAAGACACATGTTGCAATATATACAGTAAATAGTTCTATAAAAATATATATTTGCAGAACTCTGAAGAGCAAATCACAAAACAACATGCTGAAAGGACATAGCAACAAAGCAAACCTTGTTGAATTAGTTGTGCTGCACCAATGTCAAACCCTCTGAGCACAATGAAAAAGTAAAACTCCAGAGAAAAGCACTATATCATAACAATGCAGTGTCAAAATATTATGTGTACCTACATTAAACACATTTCAAATTATTGGTGCCATTGTTTCTCATAATATTTTCTTTTTGACAAGGGTTTCCTGTGTTTTTCTGGGGACTAATTTTGCTGGCTATGACCTCAAGGTTGGGAAACTTGGCTTTGAAGGATGAAAGCAAGAGGCTCAAAAGTGCTTCTTGAAGAACCTCTTTTATGCGATATCAAAAACTGTCACCGTTGGCAGTTATTTGGATGCTGGTGTGGTGGGAACTTGTTTGCCTGCTCTATTTGTTTGTTGCGATGGCATCAGAGGGGGGAACCTCCTACTCAATTGGCCTTGGGTTCCAGAGTAGTTGGAGGACAGGTCATACAAAGGCGCAGTGTGATGGGGTCATCACTGTCACTGCACAGAATTGGGGGATGTGCCAACTTTGTAACTGACGGCTTCGTACGGTTGCCATGTCCTGCTCTTCTCAAGCCACCATGCACTGAATCTTCTCAACAACATGTTTACACACCAAAACTAGGATAGGCTATGGGGATAAAAAGGACTACTTCTAAAGGAGGATGGAGACTATAAAAGAAACAATCATCCAGCACATCACAGGACCACCTTTGCTGGAGTTCCTGCTTTTGAGTTTATGTGTGAGAGGCTGGACTGGTGAGAAACACCATGGATTTACATAGCAGTGTACGACTTCAAACGAGGCGGCTGACATTTGAATGGGTTGGTGGTGGGAACCTCTGGTGGGGTTTTTGTTGTCATGCAGGGTGAGCCAAGGAAAGTGGGCACGCACACTGCCAGGATTTGTGTGTAGACAGCTTGCCCTGTTTACTGGGCCCACAGGTTACCATAGGAGCCCCTGCAAAAACTGTGTGTATATATGAGACAAAGGTACACAACTTAAAGTTAAGGGGGTACTGAGTCACTAGGCGTGCTGCTAAGAGAGGCCAGAAAACTCTGATTAGTAACACACTAATAACAGGGGAGTAGAGATGCCCTCTTGTAAGCAACTACACATCACTTCAAACTTTGACTTTATCTGTGACTACAGCTGCATTTATGGATTAGGTGACAAATGTCAGCCAGGTAGTATGTGCTGTTTGTTAGATTCATGTGCAACTATTTTAGCATCAGGAACCACATGCATATGAATGATTAGCTGAACAGGGAAATATAGTTCCACTCAGTCCAGCTAACTTATATTTTATTGTTCTTGGACTCATTCACATGGATGCACATAGCGCTAAAACAAATATATAGCATGAAATGTACAGTGTGGAAACTGAGGTCCTGTTTAACTGTGCCCTATATGCCAGCATGTCACAAGTCATCACCTGATATTAAGCATGTCTCCTAATAACTAGTTCCTATCCTGGGGTAACTTTTTCTGAGTTTTGCTCCTTTTCCTGTGAAATACTGGATTCTTCCAAATCTTCAGGTCTTCGACAGAAAAGGTAGGGTCACTTTTTGGTTGATCTGCTTGCAAGTCTCTGAATTAGGTGAAAAATTGGTGATGAGGGGTCAGAGATGCACTTCATTTTAAGAAATCATAAGCCAAAAATACTGAGAACAGCTGCTGTACATACATTTTTCTTTTCCTGAGCCAACAGACACAACCCTGTGCATTTGCTGCACATGGCAAATAAAATGGCCGAGTAATTAGTTGATCTCAACATGTCACACTTTTGCAGAACAACAATTTAAATATATCTTTAAATAAGCCCAGACAGCTGTGGACAAACTTCTGACCATGTCCGATTTTAACTGTGGAAACCTCACAAAGAATAAATGCTAGTTCAGCACACAGGGAAGTGAAGGGAATAAACCCTAGGACAGGGAATACCTGCCTGAGTGAGTGCATACTCTAGAATGAGTGTAAGCCTCTGGGACAGAGGGAGGGACACATGTGAGTGAGTGTGTGCATGTGTACAAAATCTGCACAAATAACCAGTCAGGATCCCGTAAGAGTTTAAACTGGAATTACAGATCTAATTTTCCACTGTATTGTAAGCTTGGGTCAGGATTCAGACTGTATACACACACTGATCCACTTCCGCCCACACAGATCCAACACTTCTCTCTCCCCTCCCACAGCTTTCTCTTTTCCTGCCTGGCTGCTCTGCTTGCTGGCTGACGAGCTGTGCGGCCTGGCTCGGTGGCAGTTGCCCTGTCTATCAGTCTATTTCCAGGCTCGAAGCCCAGCACTGAGGCAGGCAGTCAGTCAGTCAGTCAGTCAGTCAGTCAGTCGGTGGGGGAGGGTAGAGGGGTAGATGCGTGTGTCAGAGAGGCGCTCTCCCACATTCCCCCGGCGGCTGGCAGCAGGCCGGGCCTGCGGAGGGGGGTTCGCCTCTTTCTCACGACCTCTCAGGTTCCTGCGCTCATCTGGGAGCTATTCATTTCCTGCCAGAAAACAACCATCCCCTGCAACTGCAGGAGGAGGGGGGTGCAAAGGGATGGGTGAGAGGAGGGAAGGGAGAGGAGTTTGGCTTCAAAATGAGTCCAGGGCTTGGTACAGCAAGCCCTGGGCTTAAATCATAAAGCTTTTGCTTGTCTGGGCTGCAATCAAAGACAGCCGCAGTGACGGGCCAAGAGGGAGACAGGGAGAGAGAGAGAGAGAAGAAGCATGGGAGTGAGAGAGAGGGAGAGCAGACCATATGGTAGCACTTAGGGAGCCAAGGAGGAAGCAGAGGGACTTTTTCCCTCCTTTTGCTCCCTGCATGCACGCGGAGTGTGGGAAAAGTTAATGGACACGTATGGCAGCTAACCCCCCACCCCAAGTCATGTTGTGACATGTGTGCGGCCACTCCGGCAGCTCGGCCACTGCACTGGGTAATTGGAGAAGCTCGTGAAGCTGTTCTCCAGAGAGGAGGAGACCACTGAAGATGCTGGTGTATGGATGTGGTGGTGAAGGCGGTGATGTG
>NW_018127911.1:3346298-3359628 GCF_001952655.1 Monopterus albus | reverse complement strand
GTCACACCACGTGCCTCCCAGACGTCCCACGTCCAGCTGTGGCCTCAGGGCTCAGGGCAGGAAGCTCGACACTGGCCTGAGCACAGCTGGAATGTTGTGGGAACATTTTATGTATGTGTGTGAGACAGTGTGTCTGTGAGTGTGTGTTTGTGTGAAGAAGCTCTGGCTCACAGGAGGCTGACTGTTATCCCGTGTGGTAGGCCTTTCCTTGAACCCCTTCACTTAACTCCCCAATACCTCACCCACTGTGCCCTTTGGCCAGACATGTCCTCACCCAGCACCCTCCACAAGCACAGACACACACAAGATGCATGCACACACAGACACGAGCACACACGGCTTCAATCAAACAGGGATGCACAGCCCCTTGTAAAAAGGTGTGATGGCAATTCAAAATGATGGCACTTATCCACACTTTGTGCCTCTTAGCATACTGATAATTGCAAACACCTGCACGCAACCTCCCCTTCAAAGAAGAGCCACACTCGGATAGCTGGAGGGGGCACACACACCTGGCCGGAGCAGAGAGCTACCACATGGCTCAGTGGCGAGGTGTTTAACATGTCCTTCTGCTGTCGACCCACTCTGCGTCAAAGGACTCCCTCGGCTCTAATTAAAGACACAGCCTAGGGCCCCTCTGTGCTCCGTACTGTCAGGAGATTCATGCTGCGAGTGATGTGAAAGCCGACTAAACAACAGAAATCCTCATGATAAAGATTTTCTTAGGGGCTTGATCAGTTCAAGTTCTGTTAGTCTAAAAAGTAACAAAACTAATTGAAACCTTTGACTGTTAATGACCACTGCATAATTTACACTGGTGAGTGGTCATTTCCCCTCAAATGTTTCAATTAGTATATAATATAGTAATCAGTATTTAATAATATTTAGTATATAATATATAAAACTATAGGTTACAACATGCAAAATCAACATTTGTTTTACATTAAGTGATGTGTTGTGATCAAACCCTGAAAATCGATGGAGACATTAATTAACTCACAGATGAAGCCTTTCCAACAAAAATCTCCTGTGTCCTGACTTATTTCCACAACCACCTTTCTAAAACTTGATGGTCTGTGCTCTTTTACATCTAAAATGCACATCAACGACAGCCATTTGTGCTCCACTCCATTGATCTTGCAAATACCGATCACACTGCAATGCACTTCTGCGCTGCTAGATGGCGTAAGTGACCTCGGTAAGGCCCCCAGATTTAAACGACAAAAGGTGAAACCGGTCTATCAGCCTGAGGAACATCACTGCCTAGTTTTACTCCTGTGTCCGAATAATTACAGAGCCATTGTCTCTTGTCTGAATGACTTGTTTAGGTAATAGAATTACAATACAAGTGTCCTGCAATTTACTGACAGTCTGGTCCAGTGTGACTTACAGTGCGTATGTACAGCGTGTTTACTCTTAAGCAGGATATGCCCTTTGCCTTTTATAGAAGCATATTGATTTTGCAGAGACTGAACCATAAACATTACTAGTCAGAGGATCGTTTCTCACGTTCAACAAGATTTTTTTTCATCCTATTTGCCACAAAGTGTTATTACCAATGCTGCTGACTAAAGATGTGTTTTTAAACATTTGGCTGTCTTCCCATATTGTTTTCAAACTGTTTATCATATACTTGTTGATTTCATGAGTTACAGCTGTCACGGAACATTTAGGATTACCGAGCTGAAAAAGTTTCTGCTTTCTCACTAATCGTGCGCTAATCTCAGTTTTGCGTCTATACAGACAGAAACCTCCACATAATGAAGCTTAATTACCACATAATGTACAGTTGCAGGTAGAAATACGTAATATTTGCAGTTTTACGCATTTATAAGAACAATAAGCGTAGGTCTAGTTTTTCTGACACATAAACTTAGATACATGGGCATGTTTTCATATCTTTACAAATTTATTTGTCTTCCAAAATGAAGAACAGCATAAGAACAATGAACATATCTTTGGCATCACACAGTAAAAAAGACAACTCAAATATATAAAAATGCAGTGAACAGACTTCCACAATACAAATCTCATTTCAATATGAACTTTACTCCCTTGTTAGCTGTACAAATATAGTGCATACTCTTTCCATTTTACAAGAAAAAACCATATTGAAAACAACTTTTCTAACATTGAACAAAGAAAGAACTATTAAGTATCATGTTATAGTCTCTGTGGTCATTCCCCACTTTTCACCAAGGTCGCCACACTGAGTCTGTGTTGCCTGAAGGGGCTCCGGGGGAAACCGCAGCTGGCACAGGGACCGGCGTGCTGACGTTGTTGGCGTACACGGGGATAACGGGGCCGTTCGGCGCAAATGCTGCATTGGGTATGAGGAATGCAAACTGTCCGTCTGTGGCAGGCACGATCTGGAAGCCGCCGTACACTTTGGTGGCGTCTGAAGGTAAACTTGCTGGCGAAGAGCCTCCTTTACAGGAGACCGCGTTCATGGGCAAAACCTGCGGGGATGAGCTGGGGATTTGCACCATAGACTGGCCAAATGAGGAGTGTGTTGGTCCAGCGGCAGGGGGCAGCTGGTGTTGGTGCTGATGCTGGTTGGGATAGTTCATGGCGTTAATCTGGGTCATGCAGTTGGCCAGGTGCCCAAGCAGCCGCGTCCTGACCTCGGTATTGACACCTTCACAGGTGGAAAGGAACCTGGTGACTTCATTCATGCACTCGCTGAAACCCGCACGATACTTTCCCAAGACAGTTGGATCGGTGTTCAGGGCAGCTGCAGAGAAGACGAACACGGGGAATTCAGTCAGGAGCTAATTCAAATGCAGATATTGTTTGGATTTATAAAATTAGCTGACAATATTCTGGACATAAGACAAATTTAGAGTGATCAAGGAAGAATGATAGAAGAGCCGAGATATGATATAAAACTCAGAGTAATGACACAGATTAGTCCGACTTACCGGTCATCTGAGCCCTCTGGAGGTTCCGGAGATGCTTCACCGTCATCTCCAGGATGTCTGCCTTCTCCAGTTTAGAATGTCTGGAGCTCTTAGGACACGGAAATCACACATGGTTAAGATTACGCGCTGACTTTCACACTACTTGACAGGGGCAGTTTTGAATTGCAGGTAAACAGTCTATTAATAACCGAGACGAGCAGTGAGTACTTACATCTTTTTTGAGCGCATCCAGGATCAGAGTTTTCAGCTGCCCCAAGCTTTCGTTGATTCTGGCTCTTCTCCTCTTTTCCATAATTGGTTTGGAGGACTAAAGATAAAAACAAAACGACATAAACCGTTAAATTTCTCTTTCTCGTTTCCTGCATAAAGGTGAAAGCTCTCGCTTTGGACGAGGAGCTTGTGCCAAATTGTGCCCGAAAGCAAACAGCCCTTTTAATTTATAGACATTGACGTGGAAATGCTTTAAAATACAAGTTTTATACCAACCTTTCTGTGCTCAGAGGCTGTCTTGGGTTTATCAGGAGTAGTGTTCATGCTTGCCGGGGTTGCAGCGACCGGAGAGGACGAGGATTTTTCCATCATATCAGCGGGCATCTTTTTATCGGAAATATCCCACAAACCACAGCAAATTACGGTCCACCGGCGGAGAAAAAAGAAGGGTGATTAATTTCAGCTTGTGATATTCAAATGTCCCTTCTCCCACGAAGAAAAATCCTGAGGTAAGTATGAAGACGTGTGAAGTTACAATCCGTCAGAGCGATGCGTGGCTCTCGAGCGCGGACGCACACTCTCTCTGTTGGGCGCTCCGCGTGCGGCTTGTATTTATATCTCGCACTGCACGCGAACGGCTCGTGTGAAACTTCCCAAACTTTCTTTCCCACAGTAACTTTCCACCAATCAGAGCGAGGGACACGCGGCCCGAGGGAGGATGGCTCGTGGTCGGATTGGTTGTTGGGCCGCTGGAGCTGGCGGCCAATGGCGCACGGCCCGGGTTCAGGGCACAGCCGGCGAAACTGCCTTCAGTCTTCAATCATCGTACCGTTTACATATTAACAGTGGAGCCGCTGACTGGGCCAGGAGCGGACAGAGATTTGTATCTATCAGAATAGTGATAACACAAAATATTATGAAATCGCTTACTTAGACAATAAAACAGTGGAAAAACACAATACATCCATATGCAATGGGTCAACACCAACAATGATATATTCTGCCCTACTATTCTCAGTCATCATCAGCACCCATATTAACCCTCACCATCAAATCAGCTTTTATTCAGCCTTGAGCCAATAACACTTTGGCCCGTCTTCATAAACAAAGTTACCTCCTAAGTCTTGAAGGGTGCAAGCTGTGCAACATTCAGTGGTCCAAATTTAAATGGCAACTGCCATAACAAATACACTAAATCTCTGAAATATCTTTGTGCCCATGGTTTTAAAGCCACCACTGGGAAGTGGTGGGATATCTGACAATCAGGGTTTCAGTCACGTGCCAGGAAGGCGCAGCAGTGTTGTTTTCTTTTCAACCAAACGTCACAGTAGACAGCTACAATGAAATTGGTAAAAGAAAAACTCTGGATGACAACTCCAAAACACATGGGGAGACAAACTCAAATGCTATAAAAACACTAATTATATTCCTAGAGTCAGTTAATTTAGCCTTCCCTCAGAGGGGGGATGCGCACACCCAATTTCCATGTCATTTGCCACTGCAGTTCCTAACTCTGGTACAAATTTTGGCATTTAATCATCTGTCGGTGTTGTGAATGTGGAGCACGTGCCAGGATGTTTTATGAGCGCGGTGGCTGGAGGTTTGGCCGCTGGGCTGCCCGGGGACCGCCGGGCTAGGGAGGGTGGAGTGGGGTGGGGAGGGTATGTGGCAGCGGCGGCGGTGGTTTACATTAGAGGGGAAGGTAAATAGCAGCTGCTGTTTTAAAAGCCTGGGAAAACCACGCCTACAGAGAGAGCTGGATCGGGCTCCCTTATCGGAATGTGAGCCAGAGCAGAGATATTTCTGAGCCCGGAGAGCTCACACGATCAGACCGATGCCTCCTCCTCCTCCTCCTCCTCCCCCTCCCCACCGCTGGTCGCCCCACAGCGTTCAAGACCTTTTAGGACTTCAAGTCATAATTTCATTTCCTTATCTTTATTGCAGCTGGAAAGACGTGAAGGCAGACGACCAGTAAAAAAGAGACAGAATCAGAGTCCATAACCGGGTCTTATAAGTATATTGACCGGCAGCACCTCCGCATTTTTCAGGTTGTGCGACTGTGATCACAAATAGGGAAGTTTATACGAAGTTTGCCTGTCTGTAATATATTTTCACCAAGTATAGGTGTCTCATCTCCACTGTTTGAACAGCGATTCCATACACAATACTTCCTCCTGAAAGCATTCCAACTATACTCTAGTTATTTTTCCGCATACAATTAAAAAAAAACAAGAATATAATCAATGCGCAATAATGGGGGCTTTAACAACTCTGTCAGCGCAATGAGGTTTATCTTAATTAATCATAATAAGTAACAAATCCAATGCTTTATTATTATTTTACTAGGCATATATGGTGCTCTGTGCAGGACTCTCCGCTGCGCTAGCAGCAGCTGGAGAGACCGCGACACGTGGCGCGCAGACGACCAGGGGAAGGCGCTCCTCTCGCCGGCTTGCCGCCTGGATCTGCTGGGCGTCGCCGGCGGCTGGACGCAAGATCATGAATTTGATAGGCAACTCCGAGCTGCACAGGGCTCAGCTGAACACCAGAGAGGCGCAGATATGGTTTTAGTTTCTCTTCAAGACTGTGCTTGAGCATGCAAAGTAAATTACAGTGCCCGCAAACTATATGCTATGGCATCACAGGCAGCATCTTGGAGACATGGATAAATGTTATAAGAAGACTGACATCACTTTATGCTTTATAAGTCACTTCTAGAATTTTATTCTCATGTGGCCGCACCTTCATAAAGATATTTTTGATTTCATATCATCCACATGCCAGTCTAAAAACAAATACAAGCACTGTTAAAACTCAGATTTACACCGTGCCAGATATAATGTCTGAATGACCCGGGATGTGAAATCATCAGTGAAACCACACACGCGTCTTCCGTGTAACTGGAAACTTTGCTTTTGGCAAGAGAGAGGCTGGTCTGTACACGCACCTGAGCCAGCTATAATCCTACATATCCTTCATGCGCAACAATGCAGCTTCTGTCAAACACATCACTAGCATGCCTCATTGTTGTGAACTGCACACCTGAGTCATTTTTCCCCGCACAATGCCACTGACAGAGTTACAAAACAAGTGTATTGATGTGAGACAAACAGAGTGTAGATTCTGAGACGCTTTACGCCTGAATAACTTTCTCACGCTCATGTTGCAAGAAGTCTCCAGTTGTGAACTGAGTCACGGAGCCTTGGGTTTGTTGGTCCCTCCCTTCTCCCTGCCAGTTGAACATCTTATCGGGCGCACCTGGCTGCTGCCGGTCCCTGCAGTGTTACCTGTTGCTATGTGTCAACTTGTCTATCGCATTAACTCCGTGGGAAACAGGCAGACTCACAACGCGTAAAATCTTTTGATCATCCGACCTTTATAGATACTTATGAAATGCAAAAAAAGGGTAATTGCCTGGCCGGTAGCCAAGAACAAAACAGGTATGGTTATTGTAGTTTTTTCAATTTCTCATACTCTTTCTACCTGTCAGCACCTCCCCTGTCCCATGCACCAACCCCAGTCTATCTTTTTCTTATCTTCTCTTCTTTATCTTTTTTTATATTGGCCATCCTTACCGCCCTCCCCATTTATCTCTCTCTTCCTCTTTTCTCATTACACCTCTCCCAGGCCTTTCCATGGACCCATATCTTTATTGAGCCCTCTCGACCATGGACCTGCACACTGCAATAATGCAATTATACAAGGAGGCTGTGGGGCTAAAGTGTGTGTAAATGTGGGATATTGCATTCACCAAACAATTTGGCCCCATATCACACACTGCTCATGTTTTAATGTGTAAGCCATTAGTGAACAGTGCCATAGGTGCCACAAGGGTTACATGCCTCTGTGTGTGTGGTTGTGTAGCTATGTTGGCATTTGAGCTTCAATACTCGCTGGCAAGAAGAGTGAGAAATAAGCAGGCAGACAGACAGGCTGTATCAAGGCCAGCCTTGAGGTGTCATGTGGCTGCCGCTGCCAAACTGAGGGTGGCACTGTGTTGACGCAGCCTGTTTTCCCAAGAGGCTGCCACACAGTGGTTGACTAACTTGACTTATCCAACAGATCACACTGTGATTAGCATGGTCAACAAGTCACCAGAAGTCCTTTCATTTCCTACAGAGCTAAGTGGCCAATGTGTGCACAGTCACTCCTTGTCAGCAGCCAATGAACTTTGCAGTTTGCTGCTTGGAAACTGCAAAGGAGAAGAAGCTCATTACAAACAGAGCAAGATTCCCAAGTTCTCTGCAGCTTTTATTTGAAAGACTGCAGGAGTAAAAATGCTGATGATTGGCTGTTAGGCATTTTTAATTTCAGGTGGTCCCTGAATTCTGTTATATTTCATTCTTGTCTTTGAAAAAAAAAAACGTAATCCTACCTAAAAGTCATCTTACAAATTTTTCCACAGCTTTTTGCCATATCTCACAGTCAGAGTTTGTTCAGTTGTCATAGAGATGGCTCAAAGTGTTGTCACATGAACTAAGTATAAAACTTTGGTCACATGATAACATGAACAAATGTGGGGGAAACTGTGACATCTGCTGAGAATGACTGTATAACACGACTGACTAGTTTTTGTCAAACCTGTTTAGTTAGAGGTTTCAAGATGCTACATATTTCTGCTGACTGCAGAGGGCAGTAAGTGCTGTTGGTGCTAATGTTCTAAAAACCCAATGTAGCAGTGAAAGAAGAGAACACAAAGACCATAAATGAACATAAATAATGCAGATTTCAAATCATTCAGTAACAGACTTAGCGAATGTTTTACGAGGTAGGAAATACATTAAAATTGGGCCTTGATGTACACAAAATGTGCTTTGAATGAAACACTGAACACCAAATTATGTTTGCAGGAAACATACAGTACACAGTGTACTGTTACCATATGTCTTGAAGTAATGACATATGCTCACCAGCCACATTAACAGCCACACCTGTACAATTTTATGCACTTAATTGCAACATTTCACTTTAACATCTGTGTTTATGAAGCTCAAAGTGTTTCAGTTTTTAGTGAAATTGTCATAAATGTATAAATTCAATTATATTATATGTCTATATTTTTGTCCTCCCTACATGAGAGGGTCAGAATAGTACATATAATGTAGTCCAGTACAACACCACATTTAACAATGACCTCAATAACAAACATATAAATGAATTTATACATGTATGACAATGACACTAAAAACTGAAACATTTTGAGCTTAATAAACACAGATGTTAAGGCAAACATGTTGCATTGGTTTGCATACAATTGACCAGGTGTACCTAGTAAAGTGCCCCCTTTATTAGGTACACCTGGTCAATTGTGAGTGTATGTGCCATAAATCATTGAGCCTTCATATAAAAAAAAAGAAGAAGAAGAAGCTACATTCTGATAAACAACGAATCTGGCAAAACGATATACTGTCTCTACAAGGAGCCACAAATGGCTGCATTTAGAGGCTCCAGCACCGCCCACAGTAAATCACAAGTGACCGATCACCCAAGTTGCACATCACAGTGTGAGTAGAGGGTTACGGCAAACAGAGGGTTGTGTCAAAATGATAAGCACTGACATCTTACAGAAAGCGCTGAATGATAGGAAAGCCAGTCATTACAGATTCTGGAGTGTGTGAAAGAGGAGAGGGAGAGTGAGTTAGAGTGGTTGCGTGTGTCTCTGTGTGAGTGTGCGTCTGTGGACGCGCATCTTAGCGTGGCATGAATGTTATTAGTGGGAGTGGAGTAAGACCTGTGCTCAGCTGCTGTTAGAGAGGCCAGCCAAAGCTTGGAGAGCACGATCAAAGCAGGGACAAAGAGAGAGAAGAAGAACTGACAGATCCTCCAAGCAGAAAGAACAGGAGGAGGAGAAAGGAGAGGAGATGAGGGGGTTTGGAGGCTCTCCAGAACCAGACGCAGACATCGCTTAGCTCCCCTCACACACAAACTAGGTGCCTGAAGCAGCCTGGGAGCAAAGAAAACAATAAGTACAGTGAATGTACTCACTCTTTCTTTTCTCTCTCTCTCACATGCACACACAGAAAGATCAGCATGGGTCACTGCAAGCCTCGCAGACACAGGCACTGGGGTCCATTTTGGCTGGCTAAAACAGAGAAATGTTTTAAGGCCTCAGCGCTGGGCTGGAGACCGGAGCCTCCCCAGGCAGCTGCCACTACCTCCCTCCATTTCTCTCCACATCAGAGACCATGATGCTCACACTTCCTTAGGAGCCTATCTTTCCTTTGCTCCGTCTCCTTCATGCTCATCTATCGACCAACGCTACCCCCCCCATCCACGTCATTCACCCGTCTCGCTATGCCTTTCTTCCATCCGGCCCTCTCTTTTTCTCTGAAACTTCCTGGAGCAGATCAGTGCTATTTGCATGTGTGGGGGAGGCAGTGTAACATCAAAGGTCAGAGGTCATGGTGAGTCAAACCTAGCAGCAGTGGAGAAGAAGCGGTTGGGGAGAGGACCAGCAAGTTTTGGCCTGGGTCTCTGGTTAGCATGCTTGAGGCTGATGCTAACTGGGAAAACAGCTGCTGCTGGTAATGGTGCAGGTGGGGTGAGGGCCATTCATGCAAATGCAGTGTAACCACCATTCTTCAGCATGTTCTGACTGTAGAGATATTTGTATACAGAGTTCAAATTGTCAATCTGCAGAACAGTTAACATGTAACATAGCATCAGATTTGGGTCAGATGTTCAATGGCAAATGTTTATATTCTGTACCTGAATTTCATAAGACGTTTATAAATACTGTACTTATGGCTAAATATGCATTGATTACGATGCGTTTACTATCAACTGTAAGACCAGAATCACTGGTGAAATAAGACAGATCTTGCGACAGCAGTCAGTCTCTAAGGAGGCCCTTTTCAATTTGTCTCAAAACCTGTTTACACAGAGTAATACAACTGAAATATTACATTTCATGAGCAATTCAACAAGTCTGCCCCTTTCCTTTTTCTATCCATTAACCATCAGGTGCACATCCAACTAAGTGGGGGAGACTGAGTGTCGCTTGTTTACTCCCAGTGAGAACTGGGACATCTGAATTACAGGTGCATTAAGCCTCCCAATTTCTTTCTGAGGAGGCTGTTTGTTGACTGTAGATAAGAAAACCAGCCTTTGAAGAGGCAGGCACGTATGCATACACACAGCTCCCCAAACTAACAGCTTGATGCTGCAAGTCATTATCTCTAATAGGCCTAGTTTAGTGTAAACAAACACATGCATAGTGTCGATGCATGTTGATACAGTTGCTGATGCTCCATCATCATACCTAGATAAAATGTGTCAGATTCAGGGTTTAATCATATTTGCATAAAAGTGATTACTTTGAATAGTCAGGTGGGAATAGAGAGGTTAAGTGTTACAGTAAGAATGATGAAACTGTTTTATCTTTGCTACTAGTTGTATCAAATTCCACTGGCAGTGTTTCAAGAAATTAGACTGGATGGTCTTGACACAGTGACGGCAGTATCAACCATCTCTCTCACAGAAGACAGTGCCTGGTTGAAGGAGTTGAATGTGCTTTGACAAGATGCGTATGTGCAAAAATCATGAAATGGAATATGGAGAGAGAAGGGAAACCTAATGTTACATCAAATAAATATTCATAAATAAATAAACCAGCACAGCAGTATATAATGTTTTTGGTTGGACAGATCCCCTGTTAGCCTTGAGCAAAGCACTGAACTCCTACTGGATACAGCTGTTGTGTACAATAGCTGCCCCTGACCTCTGACCACCCTGGAGGGAAGAATGGTCAAACAGTTTCACAGCGGGAATCAACGAGGAATTTCATAGCTATCACTCAAATGTGATTCTAACTAATGACTTGAGTAATAATTCATCAAATCTCTAAGTTTAGCTCCTATGCTAACCTGGCAGAGAGCAGAGTTGTTGGTGAAGTTGCCCTGGGAGGCCCCAGAGACCCTTTTCTCCTCCTACCTGGGCCAAGGCCAACCTTATCAGACAAGAGGGCCCGAGGATTACTCTCCCCCAGAGCATTAGCCTCCCTCCTGGAGAAAAGGGGCAGCCATCTCTCCCTCCTCTCTTCCACCTCAAGCCCTCTTCTCCCCCCTTTGGCCCTCAGCACTCCACCTTTCCCGTGGGAGTTTGCAAAGCCAGGATAACCTTGAGACCTCAGCTGGTCTGCTGCCAGAAACATTAAAGAAATTCTCTCCTTCCCTCTTTTTCTCTTTCAATCCTCACCTCTCCGGTACACCCCCACCCCACCTCAGCGCCCCTTCAGCCCTCCTCCTGATCACCAGAACATTGCTCTATTTTTTTCCTTCCCGCACCCTTCATCTTAGATTCCCTTTTTGCCTTCTCATCCTCCTCTCTGATTGTGACTAAGATTAGCCCTTTTTCTCTCTCTCCCTCCCTTATTTCCTCCTTTCTCATCTTCGACAGGAGAAACAGGGTGGGGGCTCAAGTGAAAGAAAGGGCTGTTCACATGATCTCCTGCGTAGCTGACTATTATCTGTAGATTGTCGAGCTGCCAATTTCAATTTAGCCAGCCCTGTTATCATGCCAAAAATAAACGCCTCATTTGAAAAGTGGAAATCAAACTGTCCCGACAGGAGGGATGACTGACGTTGATTGCAAACTAACTGTTTTAGTGGCAGCCTGCACTTTGTGTGGCTTTTGTCTCTTACCTCTCATTCCCCCCGCCTCCCTTTGCCTCACTCCTTATTCTCTCTGTTGGCTTCACGGCTGTCATATTCCTTTAGTGCTGGAAAGGTCAAGTGCTGCTTGCTGCCTGTGAGATCTGAGGGAGCGCAGAGATATTCAGAAGCCCCCCTCCACCTCGCTTTGTGGCAACAATGCTTCTTGCTGTGAGCTCCCCTGTTCTGCCACCGGCCAGCAGCGGTAGTAGGCCGGGTTGCAGAGGAATGTGTTTATCCCCAGTAGTCAGCTCCCTCCTTTTATGTTCCCAGCTTCTCCAAGTTGATTTGTTGTCAACGCAAAAGCAGAAAGGGGCCCTGTGCTCCTGCAGGATAGCAGCGGGGATCAGTTCACAATGTTTACAGTCAAGAGAAATGATAAGTAATGAAGACAGCAGGGAGACAAAGAGGTAGAGATGGGACGTACATCAAAAGTAAAATAATGTTTTACATCTTGTCCAAATTGGAGTACACCCCACACACACCCATCTCAGGCTCCATTGTTCCCCATCAGAGAGCATCAGCTTTCAACAAGGAGATGAGCTAACTATCCATCCATCCATTTTCCTCCGCTTATCAGGGACCGGGTCGCGGGGGCAGCAGTCTAAGCAAAGATGCCCAGACTTCCCTCTCTCCAGACACTTCCTCCGGCTCCTCCCAGCCGAGAGACATAGTCCCTCCAACGTGTCCTGGGTCTTCCCCGGGGCCTCCTCCCGGTGGGACATGCCCGGAACACCTCCCTAGGAAGGCGCCCAGGAGGCATCCGAAACAGATGCCTGAGCCACCTCAGCTGGCTCCTCTCGATGTGGAGGAGCAGCGGTTCTACTCTGAGCTCCTCCCGGGTGACCGAGCTCCTCACCCTATCTCTAAGGGTGCGCCCGGCCGCCCTGCGAAGAAAGCTCATTTCGCAGTTGTTATTCAGGTTTAGGGAAACCCAGCCAGACCAAACACTTATTCACTGCACGTTAAATGGACTGTACAAAAACATGACAAAATACTTGTGAGATCAGGCATCACAACGGATCATAGCACAAGCTTGAACTTGTTTCTGTGGAAATGTCTTTTCTTATTTTCAGCACTCTTGCCTTTTCTTGTTGGGTTTCTGGGTGTTGTACTGTTTAAGGCTTAAACGTCATTAAGTTCACCATTGTATGGTATAATGACTAACATTAATAGCAGTGGGCCAAAGGGAACAGATTTCAGAGCTAACCTGTATTAAAGCATTAAACATATTCAGCATGTGTTTGGTCAATTAACAGTTGTTTTTAGCTCTAATATTTTCCTTTTACATGAATACATTGTTGTGAAAGTGATAAAAGATAGTGGAGATGAGGCCTGGTCATTTGGTCAGACTGGTTGTTTCTCCATCCATCCATACCGCTTATTCCTCAATAGGGTCATGGGGGGGATATATATACTGTATATACATTATGTATACTGCCCATCAGCGTGTTCTCTCAAATAATGGCTGGGGGAATCTTTGCACACAACTTAACTTGTTTCTGCTGCTGCTGCAAATTAATATCAGAGCTGAACTTTTTTTTTTTT
>NW_018127911.1:3320981-3346163 GCF_001952655.1 Monopterus albus | reverse complement strand
ATCTGAGGTTCGACTATCGGTCGAATTCTCCTCTCCAGTACCCTGGCATAGACTTTCCCGGGGAGGCTGAGGAGTGTGATCCCCCTATAGTTGGAACACACCCTCCGGTCCCCCTTCTTAAAAAGAGGGACCACCCCCCAGGTCTGCCAGTCCAGAGGCACTGTCCCCGACCACAATGCGACTTGCAGAGGCGTGTCAACCAAGACAAGCCAACAACATCCAGAGACTTAAGGTACTCAGGGCGGATCTCATCCACCCCCGGTGCCTTGCCACCGAGAAGCTTCTTGACTACCTCAGTGACTTCAGCTTGGGTGATGGACGAGTCCATCTCTGAGCCCTCAGCCTCTGCTTCCTCATCGGAAGACATGGCGCCGGGATTGAAGAGATCCTGGAAGTATTCCTTCCACCGTCCAACAATGTCCTCAGTTGAGGTCAACAGCTGCCCACCTCCATTGTAAACAGTTTTGGCAGGGCACTGCTTCCCCCTCCTGAGGCGCTGGACAGTTTGCCAGAATCTCTTCGAGGCCGACCGATAGTCCTTCTCCATGGCCTCACCGAACTCTTCCCAGACCCGAGTTTTTGCCTCTGCAACCGCCTGGGCTGCAGCCCGCTTGGCCTGCCGGTACCCGTCAGCTGTCTCAGGAGTCCCATGAGCCAACCAAGCTCGAAAGGACTCCTTCTTCAGCTTGACGGCATCCCTTACTTCCGGTGTCCACCACCGGGTTTGGGGATTGCCACCACGACAGGCACCGGAGACCTTACGGCCACAGCTCCGAACGGCCGCATCGACAATGGAGGTGGAGAATATGGTCCACTCGGACTCAATATCTCCAGCCTCCCCCGGGATCTGGTCAAAGCTCTGCCGGAGGCGGGAGTTGAAGATCTCTCTGACAGGGGATTCTGCTAAACGTTCCCAACAGACCCTCACAATACGTTTGGGTCTGCCGAGTCTGTCCAGCTTCCTCCCCCGCCATCGGATCCAGCTCACCACCACGTGGTGATCAGTTGACAGCTCTGCCCCTCTCTTCAACCAAGTGTCCAAGACATACGGCCGGAGGTCAGATGAAACAACCACAAAGTCGATCATCGACCTCCGGCCTAGGGTGTCCTGGTGCCATGTGCACTGATGGACACCCTTATGCTTGAACATGGTGTTCGTTATGGACAAACTACGAGCTATGAGTTAAGTACTGCTACTCAAAATCACAGGACTGCTGGCTAAAACTCCCAGCTTCACACTGGCTTCGGCAATTGGTTTCTCTTCTCCGCCCACTCAAGCCTGCACACAGTCACTGCTGGGCAAAGGATTATGGGAAAGGCCATTGACATGTAAGTGGTGGGGCTGAAGTCAAGTGCTGGCTGCTGCAGTGTTAATTTTAGTGATTTAAAAAGGCTGGTTTGGTTTCAGCTCAGCTCCTCAAGAGCCATTAGAGGTTCTAATTTCTTTACAGTATGGCCTAACAATGAAGGGAATGATATCTAGTGTACATAATTCATTCAGCACAGAGCTGATGACTGCTTTTATTCACTCCATCTACTTAATCCATACGGAGATAAGTCTTTTTGAGTCACCTAAATGCACCAAAGCAAACTTACTGTGTCAGAATCTCTAACTTTTTGAGAGGCTGATAGCATTAATGAAATGCAGTCATTATCTGATCTGTTGAATCTCTACTCAGGCAGGTCAATCAAACACAACAGGATACAGATAGCAGTATGACCTGCCTTAACTCTCTGTGGGTTTGTGTGTCCCTCCAAATGTCAGTGGCGTTTCAGGTGAAATGATGGTGAGAATATTACTGCATTTTCAGGGGTGGACTGTTCCTGTAACAATTACCATATGTAGAACAGCACAGAGTCCTTTGAGGACAACATAAACACTTAGCTCTTACTGAAGATATGTACTGCTTTACTCCTTAAGGGTCACAGGATAAAAAACAACAACTCAAGAACAACAATGACCACAAGCCTTTCTGTGTATGTAAAGAAGAAAAACAAAGAACACCATACTCTCCCTGTTGCAAAGTATCTAGGGTATATAAATAAAACCAACTAGAAAAGTGGTAACATTATCCCAAGGTCTTGTTTACAATTCTAAAATCTGTCTATGGACAGAGGCACTACCTGTCCTTGCTCGCTTTAGCCAAGTGAGAAGCTACGCTGCTGTTTGCCTGTGGCACACTTGGCGCGGATCGCAGGAGGTGTGTGTACTTCTGGCCTTTCTTCAACCCACTGCACTGTCCTCTGACTCCATTTTGTGGTTGTTGATATTTTTCCTTTCCATTTTATAATCTGCACAGTTAACACAAGTGATCAGAGTCAGTTAATTGTCCTACTTACCAGCTTTTCAAAACAACAGGCAGATCATCTCAGCTACTGGATTAAACCTGTAATGTGTCTGTTCAGGAGCAGGTATTTCTGACTTCAAGGTCATGGTAGTTCATGACACCACATAGTAACTACAGTATGTTTAAGGTTAGGCAACTACAACTCTTTGTTACAGTTAAAGAGGAGATCACGGTGAAAAAATTAACAGATCATCAACTGACTGATGTGCATAAGACTTGAGGCAAACAAGGCCTGCTGGTGCCAAAGATTTTCTTTATATAGTCACTATGTGCACGTGCTTCTCCTTTCTTTGTACTGTTCTATATAAGTATTAGTTTGTCTTACATTGGTACTGAGTGTTAACAGAAGTTGCTACTTCACCAGCCAGTTAGCTGCTCAAGTAACAAAGGACCAAATGCCAAAAAACTACTTGCAAACAGGTTCAAGTAAGCACAAAGATAAATCCTCTACACCAAACTGAACTGGTGAAATAGATTTATTCCAGTTAGTAGGATGAGATCCCCCCCTCACCCCACTCTGGTTCAGAGTGTGGCAACTGAATATGACTCACTAATGGAGAATAGAGGCATATATGAACAGAAAATGTAGGAGACAGTAGTGACAAGTCCATATGTCATCGTGACTACTGCAACTCGCTAGCTACAGTGAGGGGTCAAGAGTTCAGAGGAAGCTGGGCTCATGTCCATGAGCAAGGTTCTTTAACAGGATTAAACAGCAGCCTATCAGATCCATTTGGGATAACATCTGTCAAATCAACCACTTCAATGGCCGGCCTGATAACTGTCCTACTTCCACTTACCCAGAAATCAACCCTCTTGTCCCAAACTTGAAATGGTTTGCATTTGGCACAATAAGATACAGCAGTGGAGTCATTTCAAGACTACACAGAGGGCAAAAGGCAGGGCAGGGACACAGTTTGGTCTGCCAGATTGTCAAAAATCAGGCTTTGTCTTCATGCCTTCATATCTTCTTTTTCCCCAGCTGTTGTAGGTAAGCACAGTGGACCACAGGAACCCTCGGCAGAGCCAGAGTCATGCTTGGCAAGAAGTAAATAAAAAACAAAAAAACAAAGTAGATTTAGTGATTTGGTGGCATGTTAAAAGGTCAGTGACCAGTGGGAAAGATATTGAGGCAATTATTACAAGCCTTGAGTGGCAAACAAAAAAGTATATTTGGATTTATTTATATAACATTTATGAATTAGTGAGTTGAACAAGTACAACAGGATCAAGTTTCTCACACTTTAACCAATTACCCTCCTGAGATGCCCGCTATTCCGCAACTATCCCAAACACGTATTTGCCCACCCAAACGCTACCCTGTTCAACCCCTGACTCTCAGGCCAAAGCTTATGTTAAAAGCCTCACTTACACAACAACATAAAAGCTCCGCTGCCTAAGACTGAACCCTGCCCCGACTGAAGTTAGACATCCTGTACTCCCAGCCCCAAACTCCCACTCTCACCTCACCCACTGCTTTCTTTCAGAGACCTTAGACGCAGACGTCAAATCCTCATTCCCTGATCCCCATTCCCTCCTATTCTATCCAATCCCCCTTCTTCTACTGAGTAACTTTAATTGTCCTGGGAAAGTCACGGTTGGTCCGCAGGGCACAAAGCACCAGTTTATAATTAATGTTACAGAGAAGGGATTACAGGAAGCACGGGCCAGGCTGATCTGAGAAGCCATAAAAGAGAGTGTGATCTTCTTGCTTGAGCCAGACTCAGAGGGCTTTTGTGCACACATATATATGGTATGTGTGTGTGTTTGTGTGTGTGTGTGTGTGTGTGTGTGTGTGTGCGCGCATCCATCGGAACAATGGGAGATCTCTCTTCCTTGAACACGTTAATTTATGCCTTCGTCGCTCAGGCCTTCTGCACCAAATATACACATACAATATATCCTCCCTCTAAACTGCACTGAAATGTGGGCAACTGATTTCATTCTGGTGGGTGTTTGCTTTGGGGTCTTGGAGGAAGGGTAGGGCCAAAACTGCTGCCAGGCCAGGTGTGAGACTGGGTGCTGCGCATGTAAAAACATGAAGTAATACACTCCACCACACAGGCAATAATACAGAACAGTTCAGTTTTTGCACAAGCAAACAAGAGTTTTTCCTGCTTATTTCCATTAAACCGCTGAAATCATGAACCTAAGACCTCAACTTGAGACCTGCTGATTGCTGCTGTCTACCACAATCCAGTTAAATGGAAAACAGGGGAACATGGTTAGATGCTGTTTAAGACAAGGGAGGAAAATAGCAAACACAATAAAACTGGATGAAATTTAGATTATTCCAGTAGTGATAAAGACGGAGGAGGACGAGGAGGAGGATCAAGAATGAACGGGTTCCTATCAGGTCTTGCCCTCTGGCACTAACACAGGAGCCTGGCTGCCTGTCTTTCATCATCAGCATCCAGGATCAGACCATGTCTTACACATCAACTCCTCTGTGTGCCAGTGTGTGTGTGAGTGTGTGTGTAAAGAGAGGGCACATAAGGGCCCAGACTGCCTGCAGGGCCCCCCACGCAGATGAGCAGGGGCAAAGGAGAGCTTGGCAGAGAAAGGAGAAGAGTGTGTTCATGAGCGTATAAGTGTGAGTCTGTACATGCTTGTGCGCACTTGGGGGAGAGTGCATATGTGCATTTCTGGAGTAAGGGAGGGAGGTAAGAGAGGAGTGAGTCAGCCAGCCTGGGCACATTTTGTCTGTTCCCCGCCCTACCTCCTTTCCTCCCTTCCTCCTCACCTATCATGTTGTTCCCTCATTCCTCCCTCTGCTACTCACTCATTTCTTCCATACTTCTATCTGCCCTCACTCCCTAACACACATGCACACACACACTCACATTACACCCCCCTCGCCTCTCATTCTCAGACAGTAGCAGCCGGAGGCCAGGAGCCTGCTGGTGGAGGCTGCATCGATCTTTTCCCAGCTGTGGGGGCGGATGCAAACACACAGACATCAGATTCCTAACCTTGAAGCAGTGGCGGTGGATGTATGGAAGCTCAGGGTGTGACTTCCTGAAATCTCCCAGACTTTCTTCAGCTAACCCCTAGAAGCTTGTCCAAAACACACGTATGCACCCTCAAAAATACTTAAACGCACACATGCAAATAGCCAGGACTACATGGACAAACATGGACACACACATAGAGTAGCTACTGATTTGAATGAAATGTTATAGGTTGTATAGGGTGTACCATATGTGAACTGTTAATCCCATGAATAATCATTTAAAAAATGTGCAACAAGCAAGATGTTTTAGTAAAACTAATCTCACCAACCTGTCCATAGTAAATGCATTTACTTGTGTTTTAGCCTGTCCACTGTCATTAATATTTCTTGGTGAAAATAATCACACTGGCAAGGTTGGTGAACATAATACTTTGAGTCTACCATGAGTCTACTTATTATCATTTATTGCTGCCAACACAAATAGCCTTTTGCAACATGAGATAATTTTCTCCTGCATTCATTTTGAAATGTCTCACTAATCAGCAAACAGATCACACTTGTGACCCATTCATGAGTAAGTGAGAACCCTGAAGGACTCACTAATGTATCAGCAGTCAGCGACAGTCATTTGTGAAATGTGACGCTGCTCCCACTGTGTGTAAGCTGTTTGCGAATGGGCCCCCTGCAGGTTAAACAACAAATTCTTAGTCATATACACACAACAGGATGAAAATTAAAGTCATAACTCTTCAGTATATACTGTAAAAGCACCTGAATAAAGGTGTGGCAGGTAAATGTGTACCCTGCCAAATCAGCTGCCAGAAAAGATGCTCCATTCAACAAGGCTGCCATGGTCGTCATTTTATCTCTGCAGTATGCCCTATAACGGTTCACTATTTCTCATTCATGGCAAACAGTGTAAGAAAAGCAAGCTAAGATGGTAATTGTGGGGGCTGAGGGGTCTTAATCCTTAGCAAAGCCTCAATCAAAGTGAAAAACACAAGCAAGGGAAAAGACAGGGAGGGGTGGGGGGGGTTACAGATGAAAAGCCAAATATGTGACATTCACAAAAACAGAGGCCCCAGTTGATGTGTGGAACCTTTGAAGAGGAAAGAAAAGCAATAAGAAGGTGTGTGTGTGTGTGTGTGTGAGGAGGAAGTTCACTGTATTAAGGTACATTTTTGTCACGGCAGTCAAAACAGAGTAAAGTTGACAGGTCGGCGGCCCCTGTTGAGACACACACACACACACACACACACACACACACACTCACAGTAATACCAAGTTTATTTATATAGAACTTCTTAAAAAACATAGTTACATAGTGCTTTACAGTAAAAACAAAGAATAAATGTAATAAAATTATAAACACAAACCTAAAACCACAACAAATACCATCAGTTAAGAAAAAGTCATGAGATAAATAGGAGATTTAATGGAGATCACTGAGTTTCAGTCAAGTCAAGATTTTGGAACAATTAGTTGGGCTGTGCAATTCAAGACTAAAAACATGCAGGAAAATCTTGAAATACATTCTAAAACTCACAGCGTAGGGCAGCAAGGACTGGTGTGATACAGTCCCTTTTCTTAGAATGTGTTAAAAGCCATGGCAGCAGCAATGCACCATATCAGTTGTAGTCTTTGGCTTTTCTGCCTGCTGATATCAGGTTACAGATATTAGCAACACATCAGACTGGAGATAAAAGCATGGATGACCTATAGCAGATCTGCTCGTGAAAGGAATGACCTAATATTGGTTAAATATCTCATTGGACACAGCAGGACCACACAGTTGAGTCAAAGATAACACCTACAGCAGGTCTGTCTTTTTAACTTTACTGAATAAAGCGCACAGACTAGATGAGAAATTGTTAATGCTGCGACTGCTGGGGCAAGAAGGTTTAATTATAAAAAGCCATTCAGCTGCAGAAAATTACATCCAAGTCTTCAAATCAAAACAGAGCATAAAAAAAAAGCACACATCGCTGGCTTTATCAGGGCAAACAGTCGTATTGCAGCATGTATTTAGTAAATAAAATAGGACTAAGATTTGTCCCCTAGGGTACAAGGAAACCACTGTATTTATCCTTGTTCCATTTCTGCTCTGCTTTCTCACATTGTCTTCTTCAATTGCTCATGTCTTCATTTAACCATGATAGAGAAGAACATTTTGACTTTTTGTGTTGGGCAGGAGCTGTACAATCTAAAATATTTGTACAGGAGCTCTTAAAAATGCTGACAAGCTTTTCTAAGGGGAGGCCCTAGTGTTCAAGGGAACTAAAAATGTGTTTGAGGCATTAAAAGCTTGACAGAAAAGAGGAGCAGAGCCCGAAGTCTCCCCTCTCACCCCCTTTCTGGCAATGGAGCATGCAGAGTGTGGGAAACAGCGGCTGAGGCACGCGCCAGTTAAGATCTTGCCTCTCTGGGCCTCTCTGGAGACGTGAACAAGACCCTGTTCACATGCAGCTGCACCCCACCCCCATACACACACACACACACACACACATCCTCTTTGACCATCCTAACCCCCACTGACCCAGTACAGCCATGCCACAGAGTGTGTGTCATCGACTTCCTCTCAGCTTTGTTTATGAAATCACTCGCCCCACAGACTGGTCCTTTCAACCATCTTTGCCCCATGTGTGGCCCCCGCTATAAAAACGAACAAACTAATGGCGGTGTAAAATGCTTCACCTAGATGGTGTTTACAATATTTTATTGTTTTTCACCACACTTAATATCACTCCCACTCCTAAACTATCGCTTCACTATTTAGATTGTTAATATGGATGCATTAATGTTAGGGGTGTCGGAACCCAAAAATAATGGTTCAGTACGTACATTGGTTTTAAAATTAAGGTTTGGTTCGTTTTCGAACTGTTTAAATGATGAAGGGAGCAGTGCTTGTATACGATGCTTTTTTCCTGTTGGAGCAGTGATATTTACGTTCACATGGTGCTGTTTCAGATGAGTTAGCAAGTTTGATGCCAAAAATGAATATAAAATACAAAAACGTGTACCTTCACACCCTATTTAGTGTGCATGCAGGTGCACATGCATGCTGCAGGTGGTCAAAGCGGAGCTAGTTTTTACTATTTTATATACAGTCAGGTAGTTCAGTCTAGTAGTCTGCAACAGACCAGTCCAAAAGTTGGAAGGAACATGTTGTAACCATGCAGTGTTTGAGTAAAATGCTCAATTTAAACATCATGCAAATTAGCTGTTGTTATTCTTGTATGCATGTGGCACATAGTTCAGCTAAATCTGCTCATGCATGACAGTTTAGAACCTCAAGTGTGTTTGGACATGGAGTAGGATGCAGTACATGTCTCTTAGAAACATGAACATGAACCATGAACAGAAAAAGATCTGACAAAAACTCTGAACTGAGCATTAAGGCCTGTAACATGAATGTAGCCTTAATGTTCTCCGTTGCTTTCTACATCTAATTATTATTAATACACTGATGTGTTTTCATGATATCAGCTCATACAACATTTAGACGGAGATGATGAAGTCAGCAATCATTGGTGTGATTCTAGTGGTAAAAAGAGGGCAGACTGGTGCTGAGTGGGTGGACCAGGTTCCCAGACTTCATCCAGTCAGACGATGAGTAAGATCGGACTGGTGGGATAGTCCCCTGTTTACTACGTCTTCTGTCACGATCTGTCCTGCTTACATCAACGCAGATTAACAGGATGTGCCGACAGATTTTACATCAGATTTTACTACATCATCAGCCTACATTTAAGATGTTATAATGTTGTTCAAGTGAAGGTTAGATGCATAGTAACCCAACAGGTTATACTTCTGTATTTGTCTGATCATGTGCATCACACAACCAAATAAAATTAGAAAAATTATTTATCAGGGCAACATTTAATTTGACATCTGCCAGTCAAACTAAAGAATAACAGTTCTTGCATTAAAGGCTTGCAATGAATCAATAGTCTGTGGCAGCTTAATACTATGCAGTAACATCTTGTTTGGCTATCAAAGGAAATATACTCGGTACTAAACTACACATCTGGGAGGAAGTTGTTTTTTTTTATAAAATTCCGGTGAAGAGGTTTTTGTTGTGCTGTCGGGAATAACCGCAAGACAACAAAGCAGTGAGACTATTTTTAAACTGCAATCAAATGGTTGTCCTCTGTGCAAGGCATTTATATTTTTATGGAAAAATCTGTTCCTTCTCACAGGCACATTACAAAAACACATGCATGTCTTTATTTACATGCTCACATTTACACACTGCCACACACTTCTCTTATACAAACTTCACAATCTCAAATACAAACATAAACAAATGTTCTGCATGTTCACTCGCAGTGATCAGCAAGCACACACGGCACATCCCTAAGACTCCCCGTGCTAACATATCCAAGTTCTTCCCTACCCACAAGCCAAATATTTACTTTTGTTCAGATATGGG
This sequence comes from Monopterus albus, assembly GCF_001952655.1. Lineage (NCBI taxonomy): Eukaryota > Metazoa > Chordata > Actinopteri > Synbranchiformes > Synbranchidae > Monopterus > Monopterus albus. The sequence continues at coordinate 3,336,430 of NW_018127911.1, read as the reverse complement.
CCTGAATGATGGGAGAACATGTGAGCAGGTTCTTTTAGCCTTCATCTTTCATTCTCATACACTCCGTGAAAGGCGGTGTTCACACCAACATTAGCACTGCATCAAAACACAACCTCTACAGTTAATTTAATTGGAATGTTGCATTAGCAGAGTGGGCATGCCATCACAAAGGTCATCTGGTAAAAAAGCCAAACCTGGCTCAACCTTCGCTATGTCACAGTGTGATTTCAGGTGACAACACTCTGCATTGGCTGGTCAAATACATACAAGCACACTTGAAGAGCTAGTTTTAGTTTAAACAAGTTGGGTAGGGTCTTGCAGCCTATCAGTGTCAAATATTGACAATATGTCAACAACATATAGTGTCTCCAAAGAACGCCAAAAGCTACCTTTGGGGTTTGTATGACATGCACAGGGTTTTCAATAAAGTATCCACTCGTGTCAGTATTTGATGACCAGAGCAAGAGATCATTGTACATGAAGGGAAGAAAGGCTAGGAGGTGGTTGGGGTGGATGGTGGTTCAAACAGACTACAAACTTTCCCACAGGAGAACAGAGTTGGCCTCCAGTGTGTAATGCAGCGGTTTTTAATCAGCAAGTATTTTAACTCAAGCCATGATATTTTCTTAAACCTAACCATGTAGTTTTGGTGTCTAAACAGAACCACATCTTTTTTGTGTCAAAACCTAACCATGTAGGTTTTGCGTAGTGAGTGGGCTAATGCTGTTCTGTAATGAAAACCCAGAGTGTCCTATATGGATACCAAAGGTGCCCTTTAGCATCAGTATGAGACACAGAAGGTGTCAGTATTTGATGCTTGGTCTGTTTGTCAATATATCTAATGGCTAAGATAAAGTAAGTTAAGATAAACGTCTATTAGTCCCACAAAAGGGAAATTCACACCATTACAGCAGCAAAGGCACTTAGAGTTAAAAATCAAAAAGTAGCAAACAAGGTATTATCAATACAAACAATTGTAGCTATAATAATAAACAATAAAAAAGTAAGACATATTGTACACTGGAATGCTGTGTATTCACTTATTCAGTCTGTGGGTGTGTGAGCTGTGTGAGATCAACTGGGGGGGTCTACTAAGAGCTAGAGGTTGTACAGTCTGGGAAGGAATGACCTTCGATAAGCCCTGTCACTTGGGGTGAAACAGTCTGGCACTGATGGAGCTGCCCAGTGCTGTCAGAGCCTCGTGCATGGGGTGGGCGTCCTTCTCAAGCAGGGATATCAGCTTGGCTAACATCCTTCTATCAGCCACCACCTGCAATGGGTCAAGGGGACTTCCCAGGACAGAGCTGGCCCTCTTGACCAGTTTGTCTAGTCCTTTACTGTCCGCGGTCGAGACGCTGCTGTCCCAGTGGACCACTCCGTAGTAGATGGTCTCCACTGTGCTCAGGAGTGTCCCCTGCACTCCAAACAACCTTAACCTAGACAGCAGGTAGAGCCTGCTCTGGCCTTTCTTGTAAAGTGCCTCAGTGTTGGCCGACCAGTCCCGTTTATTGTTGAAGTGAACACTCAGGCACTTATAAGAGTCCACTCTCTCAATGTGCATTCCCTGGATGTTCACCGGTGTTGGAGGGGGTGTCTGCTCCTGTGGAAGTCCACCACCAAGTCTTTGGTGAGTGGCTCTGAATCTGATTACCTGATGCACCACAGCAAGAGAAAATAAGTAGCAAAATCAGTCACCTACTGCATGTAAATGATATTCAGACAAGTATCATCTGTCATCCAGATGAGTTTATAATGTTTTAATACCGGTGCAGGAGCTGAAAATAGGACTTTCAGCTATTTTTATAAAGTAGTCTTTGGGGTATATCAACACATGACTTTTGGAATTAGTTTCTTTAACTAATGGTAATGATGTAATGAAGAGTCAAGAGGTGGATGTCAAGGCTGTCTGAGCTGTTGCAGTGGATGCACCCTCCTCCCCCCTAACACGAACACACATCCCAGCCTTTGTACAGCAAGTGGGCCCTCACATGTAACAGGCTTCATTAGAAGGGCTCCAGGAACTGTTAATCCCCTGCCTTCACACACAGGAGGCTGAATGGTTTTGTGGTGCACGGTGTCCACCAAGCCAAACTAAACATCTTGAGGAAACATCAAAGCTCTCCTCATCTGCCTCCCACATAGTAAGGACTCCCATTTGTGTGTGTGTTATTCCTTTGCCATTTCTGTGTCACTGCTATGTGCTGACGGTTAACTGAACAGGATAGATTTCCTTTTTTGCTGGCAAGTCATCTGGAAACAAAAGAACACATCTGCTGTCTCAAAAAAAAAAAAAAAACATCAGTGGGAAACGGTCACAGCCTGGTCTTAATGGGGTCATAGAGTATTAACTTATGCACACCAACACAAACTAAGTGACACCCATAAACAACTGACATGACACACAAAACATGAGATTAACAGCTCTCTTGAGGTTGCAGTTTTTATCTTTGCAGTGGAAATTTCCCCGTTGCACATACAGTTAAACTCAATCAATGTAAAAACACAAACACATGAATCAAAAGAAGGTGAGGCAGCGTGTCATGATAGATGTTCAACTGCCAAACAGAGGATTAACGTAGGTACACAGAGAGAAAGAGAGAGAGTATGTACACTGTAACTTTTGCAGTGCAGTAACAGATGGCCATATACTGAGGCAACATAGCCGGTAGCCATTTTTTGTAATTATGTTCTAATGCTTTGGCTTGAACAAGTGCATTGAAATCTGGATTTGTTCAACTTCATCACTGAGAATGTCTGTTCATATATGTAGGTAGATCCAAAGATTTCCTGCGATGTCTTCAACCCTCCTCGTTACAGTGCGTCGGGAGAAGGCACGTTCTCATATGCGCCCTTTTTCTCCAGGCATATTAGTGCTGCAGGCGCCAACAAACACTCTTTATTAAACTCTCTGTCAGAAAACGGCTTATTTTTTCTGGCGATTTTGTGGGATATGACACAACTTGTCTTGAAAGCTGCATCTCTGGGTGTGGAAAGTTTTGTAAAAAGTCTTTGTTGGTTATGCAGTTTCACTAGCAAAGCATCTGACTCTCTTGCGCGCTCTTCATCCGACAAGTTCTTGTATTTCTTCTCATGTTTGGTCACGTAGTGGCGATTCAAATTGTAATCCTTGAACACAGTGACCTGTGTACCACAAATTAAGCGCACCGCTTTACCTTTGACTTCTGTAAACAAATACTTTCTAGTCCATGTCTTGTTGAAAACGCGGCATTCGGCATCAACTTTTCTTTTTTTGGCGTGACTTGACATTTTGACCTTTAGCTGGCCAACATCATCTGTCTCTCACCCGGTAGGTTGGGGATCTTAAGTTCACCCGTGAACTTTTTTCATTCATGTTCTGATTTGATGGACCTCACATGGGCCAGACAGGGACGCCTAAAGGGCCGGATGTGGCCCGCGGGCCGTAAAATGCCCAGGTCTGTTCTAGTGTCTGACAGAGGAAAAAAAAAAAAATGATACCCTTATTAAAAGTTAATCCTTTCATTGATCCCTGGTATGCAAACATGCAGGTGAGTCCTGAAACCAGTCTTCAGCTCCTGAATAGAGCCCACCTCCATTCCATCATTAGCCGTCTTTTATTAGCACACTGAACTGTACCTCCTGATGCCGCCAAAACACATACACTGGCAAAGGGGAGAGGCATCCAAGGCCAAACCACTACCAACCCACACCTAGACCACCATGTACCACTGTGTCTCACACAAACACCTCAGCTTCAGTGTTCATTCCCACCCATCCCTTCCTATCTCAGCTGGCCTGGCTCATCAGTCCAGCTGACCCCTCTAGTCTCACACACACACAGACACACTGAGGATGTGCCGACAGGGAAGAGACTGCCGGCTTTTAATTAGCAGGAAGTTGCGGTGTCACGGTGTCACAGGCTTGTAGTGCGGAATAGCAGGGCTGCTCCGTCCCCCAATTGATTCCCTCCGGGAACGTTTTGTTGTTTCTTTCCCAGCATCAAATGGACGCCTGCCATTCGCCACCTGGACCGCAGCAGTTTTGCTTCCCGCTGTGTTTGGACTCTCTCATAAATGGGAACAGCCGTTTAGAGACTCAGACTCAGACTAAATCTGACCCACGCTTGAAAGAGGGAGGGGGTGGGAAGAAGAAGGGACATCCTAATTGGCAATTTGGGACCCTCCATAGCAGATGGGTACTCAAGTAAGAAACTATTTGGCCTATCTACTTTCATCTTCCCATCTTCTTCTCATGCCACCTACCTCCATACCGGGTTTCTCTTGCAACCATTTATTTTCCTGCTTGTCAGGTTTTTTAACTCCACACACAAACACACACACTCACACTCAATCATGAGCATGTACGGGTGGTCTGTGTGTGTGTTGGCGGGGCCCAGCCAGTGTAGCTTCTACAGAGCAACTCTTCCCAGGCTGTGTTGTAATTGTCAAGGAGGGCGACCTTGGCTTCCTTTTAAAATCCTGCCGAGCAGAACATTTATTTAAGGAAGTACAGGGGGCTGGGGGGTTAAGTGAAAGGATAGATCGACAGGACAGACAGCCTCAAAATCATGGACCAAAGTAGACCAGGTAGGATAGAAGGGAGAAAGAAATGACAGTGGCAATAAGACCGGGAAGCACAAGACCACATTCCCAATCTCTCTTCCTTCTGGATTGTTATTATACATTTCACTGGGGCCGTTTTGCTTTTTCAGTATTAATATTTTGGCCATAATAATAATAATAAACTGAACTAAAAGGACTGCCACAGAAAGGAGCTGAAGAGAGGCAATGCTGTTGGTGTCCAGTCACATGACTGATTGATGAAAAAGGAGCGAAGGGACCCCGATTCCATCAGTCTTGTGGTTTGTAAAATCAAGACAATTTGAATACAACATCTTTAGTAATCTGATTACCCTGAGGAAAGGAAACAGTCAGAGGAGCAATGTGCTATACATCTGAGACAAATTAGATGCATTACACTGACAGAACTGGAGTTATATTAATCACAGAAGATAAAGGCTAACTGCAGTGTTCCCAGTAATCTATAACTAACTACACAGTTCATCTGACATAAACGTATTGATGTTTTAATGATGACAGCGTCACTGCAGCAAGATGTCAGCCTGGGCTATGAATTTACTGGAAATAAACACAAAACACCACAAACTTTCCTTAGCCATAACACACTAACCAGCTGAAGCATTAACACAGAGTAGAAAGCAAAAAAATAAAAATTCAAGTGTGTTGAAAATGCCATTAATGTGTTTGTGTGTTGGTGCAGATCATGTTGGTGGCTGGTCTCTCCACCTGCCATCTCTTGTGCATCTCTGGCTGATTTTGTCTAGCTAAGAAAGGGTTAAACACTGGTGCAAGAGGTAAACACATGTAAAATGCACACAGGGAGGACACACTCCCTGCCTTCCATAACGCCACATTGTTTGCAAGCTCTAAGGGTGGAACTTCCTCTCTCTCTGTCTCCCTCCTTTCCCTGAGCGCTGGTGCTCGGTCGGCCGCAGGGCTGAGGAATGTGTGAGAGCCATGTGTCAAATCCCCAGACTGTGGGAAAGTGCTGCTCCCTGCTTTTTTTTTTCTCTTCCCCCCCATGCCCCCTTCGCTTGCTCTCTCATTTCATTGGACTTCTCTCCAGGCGAGCGCTCTGTGCAAGTGTGTGCGCATGTGCCTGCCTTGCAGCACACAGGAAGTGAGCAAAGAGCATCTGCCAGTGAATCTCAGCCTGGAATTGCTGCTTCCTGCAGTTCCTATGCCAACACCAAGCCCTCAACAACATACACATATTCACACTCACACAGACAACCTCCACAGCTCCTCATCAGGAACAGCCAAAACGCCCCAAGAAGGAGGGAGGCCGTTCCTTCCCCCACTTTCTCTATGTTTGTATCCCGTTTCCCTCTCTCTACCTCTTCATCTTGAACACAAACACTGACATCTTTCTCTCTCTGTGTACAGTACTTTCATCTCTTTGAGGTTCCAGAGCTGCGCCTGCTCTCGGAGTCTCTCTGATGCTTGTCAACGAGCCAGATGGTTCTGCAAGATATGGTTCTTGTTACCATTGCTAACCCTGAGAGACGAGACAGTCCAAGTAACCTCAAAACAGTGCTGATTTATTCAAAGGATCACAGGTAAAATTAACATTACACGCTCAGGTATCTTGCACCCCCAAACTGCATGCAGGCAGATGAAAGATGAAAGACCCTGAACCCGCCAGGCCTATACATTATATCCCCTCGGTTGGGCTAGCCCCATACTACACAGGCACGTCAACCGAGACATCTCTGTTGCCAGCTTTGCAGCTGGCCATAGCAGTAGTCAAAACATGAAGTAAATCAATGTGCATGTGTGTGTGTGTCTGTTGATTAAGTGGTGTGTAGCTAAAAACATTCTCACGACCTCTAGTACATGTCGTGACTTAAACATGAGAACATATTATGGCTAAGGCTACAGTTATACACGTCGTAATAATAATATTAAACACCCTGTCTGCTGACAGTCATCAACTCTTCTCTCTAGTTATCCTTGACCAGATGTACCCTGTAGAAACTCATAAGCATGCCTAAGCATTTAACAGTCTAACTAGACATCCTATCTCCACTAAACATTTCTAATACATAAAGTATCTATCTAATATCTATCTGACTAAAAATACCTAACAATTCCTACAAATAACTAATTGCTCAGCATAATACCGTTAATCTCCCCAACACCAAGACCACGCATCTTAGAAATTTTCACTTTGCAAATCAAAAATATACGCACTGTGTTTTGTCTTCACTCACTCCTGATTTACAGCCAGTCTAGTCCTTCTTGTCTTGGTTTTTCTAGCCATCTCATGTCCATCTGTCTTAAATCAAATCAAATGACTGTTTTTACCATTTACTGCGTTTCTCCATACTTGTTGTGTACCCTCCTCATCATGGTATTTTGTATTGTCTTCTGTCTACAACTGTCTATAGAACTTTTCAGACCTGCACAGGAACCCTGAAATTCTCTAGACATTACCCAGTGGAGAGAGGTGACGCTGAGATTGCCGTGGCCCTGTCATGTCCTGCCTCCTGCACAGTTTACTCAGGCTTATGATGCTGTTGGCCCTTCAAAGACACTTTTATTCCTCAGGGGATGGACCTTAATACAGTCTAATAATATGAATGGCTCTTAGGGGAAAGTATTCTTCTGAACAATTTATAATGGCTGTTATTTTATTTCTACTCTGCCACATTCTGGCTATTCACACTAGAGGATTCTTGATGTTATTATACCTTTTCATCTATTTGGATGCTCATTATAAAGATGAGGTGTGCCTTCTCAGGTATCTTTACTTTTGGTGCATGAGGTGAAAAAGTGAAGTTATTTTTAGCTCATCTTGTGTGCAGTGTGAATATAGACTTCCTTCCCTGGAAAACCAGATTTATCTGTGCTTGTTTACGTCTGCGAACAGTCATGGTGTTTTTTTTTTTTTTATTCCTTTTATTTTTTTTTTATCTTTCTCCGGTCAGCAGAGTTTACAGAAAGATGTGTCTGCCAATCATCCCGTGCTTCTCTGCAATGAGGCCTAAAAATACACTCCCTACACCTGTCGTGCTTCACAACCTACCCACATCATAAAACATGTCTTCCGAGACACGCTCTCTCTCAGACACGCTGCACCGATGACATAAGCAGTCCTCAGCCGCCCTGATCCATCTTCCTGCTGGAGGAAGACAAGAAGAGCTGTCATTTCCTGTCAGTGACATCCAGAGTGTCACAACATAAAGCTGATCTCTGGTCAGCCCCCACTCTGGTCCATCAGGTCTACACATCAGCCCTGTGGGAACTGTCCCTACTTGCCTCAGGTGACCCCAGCATTTCAGTGTTTTCCAGTCTCTACTCCTTGTCAGCAGCCAACAAGCCAAATATAATGTGATAATACTGTAGTTGTTGTATTATAGTCTTAATGTCATGACTATAATTATCCACAATAGTTTCTTGTCTTTTTCCTCACAGTGTCTTTTACATTTATACTCATTCTATTAGTAATAGCTGTATTTCTGTTAAGCTGCAAAGGATGTGCCCACGTTGTAAAGGCTGGTTTCCGAAAGACAATAAATCAAACACACCATCAAGAGAATGAAATATTGGTAAGTGTATTCAGGCTTGTTAATGGAGGCAGTTTCCTCACTGTGTCTGCACAATGCCATCTCTGAGCACTCACTCACATGCACACGCATACACAGCTATCCTGAGTGCGAGTCAGGCGCCAAGAGCAGATCCACAATTCGTCCAAATCCCCCCCTTCTCCACATCAACGCACCGACCAGTCAAAATACCCCCACAAAAATAAAATACAAATATCCCTGGGAGAGAAGGAGAGAGACAGGAGGAAAAATAATGTGCATGTGTGTGTCTGTGTGGGTACGCTATACCACTGCAAGTGCAAGGATGGGTGCAATTTAACTGAGCCAGTGGGGAAGATAAGTGGCCAAGGTTTCCACATACACAAATATACACATACACACACACACACACACACACACGGCCCTGGCTCTATCTACTGGTTGAATAAGCAGTCTGTGTGCCATACTGGTTTTGGGCCTCCCTCCCCTGTGTTAGACCTTGTTTGCCTGCCAGCCCTCAGTCTCATTCCCACACTCCCATATCTGGCTCTGAAGCTGGCGCTGGGATTCCCCCATCACAGACACACACACCCTTCGAACACAGTCAACTCAGGGTGGTCATTCCCCCTCTTTTTTTTTTTAAAGCCTTTTTCTCCCACTCATTCCAAACTGTGATCACCCATCTCCCCAGTCTCTTACCACACATGCTGTCTCATCCCATTATGCTGTTTCCTTGTTTAAGCTACACATTTGTGGTTCAACAGGACAAAGTAATGTAGATGGAGAGAATTATAGGTTCCCTTGTGGTTCTTTGATGTTACTGTTGTCGGTCTTCATACTGTAGATGGTCTTGAGTTACAAGTATGCCTGTGGTAAAGTTGCCACAATTTGCTCGGTGCGACCACAGCAGTAATGGAGAGTAAAATGTCAATGAAGCCACACAAAGCTATAGTTTGATGCTTGCAGGACCAGTGCAACCAAAGCAAACAGTCAAAGAAGTCGCCAATGTTTATGATATATTGTTATTCCTTGAAAACATCAATAATAAGAATCTATTTTATCAGTGTTTCTACATTAAGATCTTTCATGCTAACCCCTCGATGCTGTTGCAGTCTGCACAATCAGTAGTAGGACATAGCACAATGACAACTGTCCTCTTGGATCTAATGTTGATAAAGTGGAGTTTTTTTGTACTCTCTTTGTCTCAGTCTCAGTCTCAGTCTCAGAATCAGAATCAGAATCAGCTTTATTGGCCAGGCGTGTCGGACACACGAGGAATTTGACTCTGGTACATCGGCTCTCAATGTGTATGTACATATCCCCATGCCAGAGGGTCAAGTAAACAGTAAACCAGCATAAGGCTGTGTAATATAACAAAATAAACAGTATTAATAAGCAACAAACAATGTAAACAGTGCAAAATAAGCAGCAAAGACAGGCAGTAAACAATGCAGACAGACAAAGGAATGCTCATTGTGGAATGGGATAAGTAGGAATAAAAACAGAGTACTTAAAACTAGAGACCTGTATGAATCTGTATAATCTGTATGAGGTATATTTACAGGTATTGTACTGGGGGTTATTGTCCAGTCATACTGTCGTGGATCAAGTGTTCATCAGAGTGACAGCCCTTGTGCCTGGTTGTCTTAGTGCACAGTGACCTGTAACGCCATTCAGAGGGGAGGAGTTCAAACAGATTGTGTCCAGGGTGTGAGGGGTCTCTTTAACTATGGTGACCTGTGATGATCATGTCAGCTCCTCATGTCTTCTAATGTCAATCCTGAACAAACTGCAGCTGTTGTCGCTGTAAAGTAAAACATATCCCTTCAGGTGCTGTCCTGCATTCTTCCTGGGGAAAGAGCTTCACCAGGTGTTCAGAAAATCAAATGTAAAATTTTCCTTGTGGGGAGTAAAGGCCAAATCCTTAGTGATATATCAGCAAACAACATAAAGCTGCAAAACTGACATTTTATGAATGTCAAAGTGTCAACCATCAATAAATGTTTTCTTTTTAAAAAGCAATGTGTTTTCTTCTATGTTACTTTGCAGTTGTGTGATCAGCTAGTTGTTAAACTAGCTTTTTGACAGCAGTTTGACTTGTGCTTTGCAGTACATCCTTTATATACAATATCAGTGTTTCAGAGTTGTCAGGCAGCAGTTGCATAAAAGGTTAATGACCATGGTGAATAACTACATGAGTCATGTCCTACTCCCTCCACTCCTGTACTGTATACACCGACCGTATACAGTCAAGACACCACACACGACAATTACCAATTACCACTGAATGACTACACAACTACTTCCACTCATGACAACCAGTAGCGGTTTTACTGACAATGAAGCAAAATGCCTGATAGTTAATCTGTATGAAACATGTTTGCGGTTTTGAGAAGAATCAAGAAATGCACATTACCGTTACTTATGTTTTCTCTCAAGAGTCAAGCTAAAAACACAAGAGGCTGATAGTCTGATTTTAACTTTCGATGAACAAATGTGTAAACATCTTTAAGTACATATTGAAACTGAAACATTGGGGAGACCAAGCTTTTTCGGTTTGGGCTCCTATACTGTGGAATGGTCTGCCATGGGATATTAGATCTGCTCTGAACCTGACAGTTTTTAGATCACTCCTTAAAACACACTTGTATTCACAGGCTTTTAACAACATCACTGATTGATGCATTTGTTTTTGATTATGCATTTTTGCCGTTATTATTTTATTGTGTCTGGTTGTATTTTATTTTATTATTATTTTTTATGTTTTACTGTAAAGCACCTAGTAATGTAGGTTTAGAAAGGTGCTATATAAATAAATTTTGCTTGCATATCTGTGAATCATTTATTACAAACACTGCATTTCTCAGATCTATGCTGAGCAAGACGGGAGGATCAACCACTATCACAGAAACCACAGGCATTCATTACATGTAGCAGCATATCATCCTTACAGTCAACAAAAAGTGTGTGCATGTTTGATTTACATATTAGAACTGTATTTATATGATAAACTTTTTAGATAAACTCCCACTCAAAAAATCTCTAAAGAGTAAAACGTGCACTGCAGGCTCAATTAAAGCCCACTTAGCCATACTGCCAGAGGAAGAGGGGCTTTATAGCACCGGGAGGGTCAAGAAAGGGCAGATGATTTACAACCAGCAAAGGCCTGGACATGCTCAAACACCAGTAAATAATCTGCAGAAGAGAGTTTAAACAATCTTGGTTTTCACTGCTATCCATTAATTGGATATTAAATCATGACATCATAGAAATAACTGAGATATTTCAACTTAAATATCTACATGGAGGAGGAGGGTGAGGTGTGTGTGTGTATATGTGTGTGTGTGTTGAGAGGGGAGTAAAAACTATTCTTCTTTGAGCTGAGGTCATGATGGTTATGTGACAATAAGGTTAAGGAAACAGGCGAGTTACGGCTGGTGATGAACTGTTTTATATGATTTGAAGTTACTACTATAATGTCAAGCCAGCAGACTGGTTTCACTGATTTGGATTCATAACCACTAGAATACTTATTGTGCAGTTAAAGTCAAACTGACAGCTATGACAGACTGTGCAAGTGGAAATATCTAATAATTCAAGAGGGGTGGCGAGGCAGAGAGGTGAAGACAGGGCAGCCATGAGAGGAACAGGAGGAGTGGGTGAGGAGAAGCACAGAGGGGAGGAGGTGCTGGAGAGAGGTAAGGGAGGTACCATGGTCATCTTATCAGCCCTGAGCACTGTGAGAGATCTAAGTGGACTGAGAGAGGAGAGGAGAGGAGGGCCTGTGTTGTGCCCTGTGATCCAAGACTGTGCTTTATGGCACACTCCTGATCTTTATCAGTGTGGGAAAAGACTGGAACGCCAGAGGAACTGTGTGTGCGTGTTTGTGTGTTTGTGTCTGCACAGGTTTGTTTGGTTTTTGTGCAGTTTCTGGCACTAAAGCCATCAAGAGGGCAGAGGGTTGTATGTTTATAGTGCGTGTGTGTGTGCGTGCGTGCGTGCGCTTGGCTCCTGTGAAGCCTGATAAGGACTATAAACATCATCCAACAGCAGGCCAGCAGGTTCACCCACACAACGATAAGACAGGACTTTGACCCCTCTAACCGACCATTTAATTCACACACACTGTTAATAGCAGGCCATAAAGCAAAAAAATGCTTCTGTGTGTCACAATTAAATCTAACGTCACTGCCATTCCATTGCTTAAAACGCTGAAACGCATATCACTCACAGACAGCACAAGTCATATGAAAGCTTTGCCACCAGATGTGCTCTAACACAGACTGATCGCTCATTAGTAATGTCCTGTGCTTTTGGCTCCAGACTATTAGCCATCCTTCATACCTGCAGGCTTTAACTGACATCAAATAAAGGATGTTCACACTGCATGATTTCACCGAGTGAGGCTTCCTAAAAGCAACAAAAACTATGAGTGCTTGAGTGCTCACACATACCCACCCGGCACCGGCTCCTGTCTGGATGCCAACTGAGTAAAGCAGACGCCGTCATGGTTCAGTAAACCTGTAGTGGGGCTGTGGGGTGATGAGGCCATAGCTAAATCGGTGGCAGGTTTAGCTATTAGTTGAGTCACAGATGAGTTCATAAGAAAGGTGCACTCTAGGAGGTCACTGGGTAACTCATGCTCCATTTCACCAATGCACTCATCTGAACTTGCACACGCAGACACACAGTGACGCCACACACACCCAGGCTCCACAGTGGCGTACTCCATCAGGCCCATCGTGAGTCACCTGTGCAGGCTGGTAGACAAGGAGCCAGAAGGAAGGCGACATGAGACGTGCATGTGTGTGTGTGTGTGTGTGCTGCATGTCTGGCTCCAATGATATCATCATCAGGAGACAACAAAGGCCGAGCTGTCTGATGGACGGCACACTCCACTCCCCTTCTGATCCGACCTCCTTTCACCCACACTGACCATCATCACACTACTTCATAAAATAATGACAGAACAAAGAAATGGATGAAGGGAGGCAGGGAGAGAGTAGCAGAGGAGAACAGGTAGGTACGAATGGTGTATAAGCAGCCAGGTCACGGCCTCGTGTTACACCAGCCTGTACACACGTCCATAGGGAGGAAACCGGGCAATCGGCGGCTACTTACGCATTAAACTAGGAGTGGACACAGACATCCATTACATCAACAGTATGGACAGGCTGCACTTTAAAGGCATACTTATCGTCTGCTTTATGACCAACCATAACTGTGATGAATAGCAGCACTGTAAATTCTGACTTCTTGGCTTCTGCTAAAGAGGGAAGTAAAGAGAAGATATTGTTTTCAGCTTCATTTGTGAGAATTTTAATTTGATACAAAAACCAAATCCATACCAAAATCAGCCCAAGCTGCATGTCAAGGTTTTGCATGATACTTTTTAACCTCACAACATCATTCACATTAACCTTGAGACATAAACAAACCACTAACCAACTACAGCTGAGCTGACAGCATCTCCGCTGTTAAATGCAAAATTTCTATCCTTCAGGTATGTCTGAAACGCTGTGTTTAATCGGTACAGGTGCACCTCATCAACATGATTTACCCCACAACTGTGTCCAGCCCTATTTCTAACATGCTGGAAGTACACCTCTGCCTGTCACAGGGTTGTCCGTGTTAAACGGTATAATTAAAGATACTGAAATGCCAAAGCTGTGAGGTGGAAGTGCAACACCCTGACCACATGTGAGAAAAATGGACTTCCTTAGTGGATTAATACTCAGTTATTTTTTCACATAGCAGTGTTTTAGTTTCTACTTCGCCTTATCATGATATAGATACATGCTTTTTAGTAATGAAGGAGCCAGTTGAGGTGGTTCAGGCATCTTATCAGGATGCCTCTAAGGCGCCTCCCTCTGGAGGTCTTCCAGGCACATCCAATTGGTAGGACACCCCAGGGCAGACCCGATTATATACATCTCATCTGGCCTGGGAATGCCTTGGAATCCTGCCAGAGGAGCTGGAAAACATTGCCAGGGAGAAGGACGTCTGGACTACCTTGCTAAACCTGTTGCCACCATGACCCAATCTCGGGTAAGCGGAAGGATGGATCCACCACTCCCATCAAATTAAACTCCTTTCCTCTCCCAAGATGATATCTCATTGGCTTACAGTGTTGAATGATTCCTCTCGTCTTGGTAGTATATGTACCTTCAGCTTTATATAAAGGAATCAAAATGTTCTACTGCTGTTTAAATATAATGACTTTTTATATTTTCACTGCTGTTTGTAATGTGGAGAATATGAAATGGAACTGACAGCTCTGCATGAAGTTCCACGTCTGTTTGTCACACGCACTGGGGCTCTTTATAATACATGCTGGCACAAAAGTGCGTTATGACAATCCCCTCACTGCAGAATTTTTATTTAATAAAATTTCAGTTTCTAGCCTTGTGGTGTCATCTCAGCCTCTGCCACTTGACTGTCTGCACCCCAACACGCAGCCACATGACCAGTTAATGTCTATGACCACCACTGAACAAAACCTCAACCTGATGCATGCCCTGGGGAAGACCCCAGAGTTGCCACACAGGTCACAGGATTCTGCTCACAGTCTCAAGGCTCATCATCACAGATGTTATCACACACAAACCTCTGACTATCAGGTTACCATCAAATGTAGGTCAGCTGATGCACTGTTATGTGAAGTCAGTGAATAGAGAAAAGCTCAAATTAATGCTTCTATATATATACTCTATCGTGTCACTGAGGGTGAGAGGTTGTTAATGTGTTCCACACCTCGAGGCTAAAAGCAGTGGTTTGATTCACAGCTTCCTTTTACCAAACAGTAGCACCTACTGTATTTGCTCTGCTGAGGCATTGTTCATGTCAAAAAGGCCCTTGTGCTGCACAGGAAGAGAAGATACAAAAGATGCACCTGTCTTCACCCAAATTTATAGTCATCACATCATGATGAAAATAAGTTACGCAGACAATGTAAAACAAAAAACAAACACTAGATAAACTGCTTTTCTTCCCAAATGTCAGGTGATTTTTGTCAGCAGTTAAAATATATAGTCAACTGAAGTTTCCTGGACTAAATAAGGGGACTCTGGAAGTTCTGCCCAGACATGAAAGATGAGGGTTACATGACCAGGATGCTAAACAACTACAGTGGGTACAGAAAGTATTCAGACCCCCTTAAATTTTTCACTCTTTGTTATATTGCAGCCATATACTAAAATCATTTAAGTTCATTTTTTTCCTCATTAATGTACACACAGCACCCCATATTGACAGAAAAACACAGAATTTTTGACATTTTTGCAGATTTATTAAAAAAGAAAAACTGAAATATCACATGGTCATAAGTATTCAGACCCTTTGCTGTGACACTCATATATTTAAC
>NW_018127911.1:3309453-3320519 GCF_001952655.1 Monopterus albus | reverse complement strand
GGGCTGCAGTGGTGGTTGACTTTCTACAACTTTCTCCCATCTCCCGACTGCATCTCTGGAGCTCAGCCACAGTCATCTTTGGGTTCTTCTGTACCTCTCTCACCAAGGCTCTTCTCCCCCGATAGCTCAGTTTGGCCGGATGGCCAGCTCTAGGAAGGGTTCTGGTTGTCCCAAACGTCTTCCATTTAAGGATTATGGAGGCCACTGTGCTCTTAGGAACCTTAAGTGCAGCAGAAATTTTTTTGTAACCTTGGCCAGATCTGTGCCTTGCCACAATTCTGTCTCTGAGCTCTTCAGGCAGTTCCTTTGACCTCATGATTCTCATTTGCTCTGACATGCACTGTGAGCTGTAGGGTCTTAGACAGGTGTGTGGCTTTCCTAATCACGTCCCATCAGTATAATCAAACACAGCTGGACTCAAATGAAGGTGTAGAACCATCTCAGGGATGATCAGAAGAAATGGACAGCACCTAAGTTAAATATATGAGTGTCACAGCAAAGGGTCTGAATACTTATGACCATGTGATATTTCAGTTTTTCTTTTTTAATAAATCAGCAAAAATGTCAAAAATTCTGTGTTTTTCTGTCAATATGGGGTGCTGTGTGTACATTAATGAGGAAAAAAATGAACTTAAATGATTTTAGCATATGGCTGCAATATAACAAAGAGTGAAAAATTTAAGGGGGTCTGAATACTTTCCGTACCCACTGTAACATTAAACATTCTTCAATGTAAGAAAAAGCAGAGCAGCTTTCTTGTTTTCCATTCTTCAGCCTTCATTTGAGTCTTAATACAAAGCAAAAACTGTTTCTGTGGTTCAAATGTTATAACTCATTACAATAATTCAAAAGCTGTTGGACCAGCTAAGCTTCTACAAACTTCGCTTAAAATATTGTGCTGGGGTACTGGATAATAAAGCATTTACAAAATAATATCTATAAGACAGACAGGCAGATAGATAGATAGATAGATAGAATGAGAGAATGCTTTAAAAAGAAAATAAAGTACTTCGGTGCTGAAATTAAACCATTGTAACTTTTTCTGGTGAAGTGACACAGAGTTGCGCCCAAAGCCAATGGTGTAATAATGTCTGTCTGAATATTATCTAATTGTACCAGCTCAGTGATGCCCACGGGCCACATAACCCTCGCTTTTGACTATTGTACATAGCCTTAACTCCAAGACTCTCCCTGGCCAAATGCTGCTGGGTAAACAGCTGGTTACCAATCTTCATTTCTTTTCCTTTATGGTACAAGACCATTCTTTGATGTTGGAGATTGTCATTACTTGCAAAAGTGATGTTTTTAAATGAGCTGAGTATTAGAATCATTTAAATATACATTTCTTTCAGTTGCACTGCATTTCACTGTGCCAAATGGAATTCATCAGACTATATATAATATGGAAAAAGACGTGAACACTAGGTTCAAAAGCAACAACTCCTCCTTTCAATAAGCTGCTCAACATTTGTCATCTATTGATCAACAGGCTGGACAATTCACTTGAAAATGTAAATAGACTAAAACCCACTTCTTCATTAAAAGTCATCTTGTGGCCAGTATGCAAATCCATGCAAACACACATCTAAAGAATACTTGTTAAGCCACAATGGCTCAAGGCCCAGTCAGCCAGCCCTTTAAAGTGCAAGCGGTAACAGAGAATCAAACATCAACCAATCTCCTTTGACATCAACCAACCCTCAATCCATGTTGGACAGAGTTTACCATCTCCATCTAAACTCTTCTTAGACAAAAAAAGATCTGCCTCTTATTGTGAGAGTGGCAGAGTAGTAGAGAAAGCTGAGTGTTGACAGAGAGGATCGAGATGGTAAACACCTCAAGGAGCAGACTGGCTCCTGTCCCGCATCTGCCCTTCATACTGGGGTTGCCGGCGTAGCAGATTTGACGAAGGATCGAGGTTGTTCTCAAGTGGGTTGGGGGCAAGCTGAGGTCTCGGCGCTGACACAGAGTGATTAAAGGCTGGCATTAAGGAGACAGCAGCTAACATCAAAACAGACAGAGAAACCTATCCATCTGGGGGATTCAGGCAGGGTGAGATTAGCTGTGTCCTAGGTTTATGTGTGGTAGTGTGTGTTTCAGCCCTCCACACACCAAACACACACACTGAAACAGTGCACATTGCTAATTCCAACAGTCAAACTACATCCCTGGTAAAAGAGGACAGAGAGCCCTATGAAAAGGTAGCAGTTGCTCTGATCCTATACGTATCTGTAATGGACTGTGTTAGAGACATTAACATGCAAATATCTGCTAAATCCAGCTCTGCCCAAGGCTGAACAGACCTGTCGCAGCTCTGTGAAATGACAGGGCACCAGTATTAGCACAAAGCATACTGAATCCCAGTTGTCTATTTACCAAACAAGTTTTATTTCACACTTTGATATTGAAATTAATAGATCTCAAAAAGAGAAACAAAACTGGCATAATCTTGTGTTTTATCTTAAAGGCTTTCACTCCCCACTAAAAAAAAAAAAAGACTCAAATGGTGTTTGGCTGAGGGGGTTCCTCTGTTGACCATATCACAGTGGGGAAACAAAAAAAAAATCTCCTTTTTCTTCCTTTACCTTTAATGATGCCTTCTTGTTATCTAGCCGTGCCTCTCAGGGATGTGCCTGCCTCTCAGCCTTTGAAACTAGTTGCATTGTTTCAGGCAAGGTTCGCGCTGAGGTTATGGGTAATTGCAATAGCTGTTTTACATTTCAATCAGTGGTTTACTCTCCAAGACCTGATCTTCCCCAACACAAAACTACTGATATCTTCCAAAAATGATAATGAAGGAATGAGCCTAAAGATTGTTAAATGGCATGCGCAGCTGCACTTTTTCTGGCAATGCCTTACGTAGTGGTGTTTTTTTTTTTTTTTTTGATACAATTGTACATCAAGATACGTTTCTGGTGTTTTTAGTTGTTGCTCTAGTCTTGCATTTTCATTGCATTCCCTGCTGGAGAAATTGCATCACTGATTTCTTTTTTCCCCCTAAGAAGTTCTGTGTCTACATTCAAACTAAAATTTACAAAAGAACAAGGCTCCTCTGAGTGCTTTCACCTCAGACTCCTTATATAATATTCATTTGACACTAGTGTTTCTCTGTCAGTTCCTCTTAACGGCTGATGACTTCTAGGGGCTCTCTGAAATGGCCCTTGATGCTGAAGGGCCCTGAGGTAAACTGGCCGGTCCTCCATTGCTCAGTTTTATTTTTATTTATGGTGCGGGGGAAGGGTGGTTCACTCTGAGATACCTAGCCAACAAACACTTAACAAAGCCTTTATCTCCTCTCTGGTCTATCAGAGGGTTTCCTCCCGATAATGACTCTGTTCCCCTCCAGCTCACACCACAAAAGCCTGCAGAGACATAACCGTGGGCGCAGGTGAATTAGCATGGCCACAATGTAAAGCAGGCGTAGTGGCCAGACCGCTACACTTTACAGTCCGTCAGTGGGGCAACTGTTTTTCCTAAAGACCCACCTCTTTACATGTCTGTGGAGCAACTCATTAGCTAAGTAGTATCACCTCTTTCTTGCGGTACCTTGCCTCTTTGTCTGAGGGCCAGTCTTTGTCTCTCCTAAATGATCCCACACAAGGCCCATTTTCTGGTTAATACATATTTATAGCCATGTAAGGTTTTTGTGGGGATCCTGTAGTTTTATGTTGCAGGCCATCATTCTAGACACCATAAACCCATTACTCTGTTGTTTATTGTAATTGTTTGACGATATAGTAGTTCTATATACAGAGCTCAATGAGTCAGCGTCTTTAGAGCGGGCAGATGGCTAGACAACACATGCTGGGGATTCCCATGGACAACCTGATGCATTTGCAAACCAGACTCACAAATGTTGTTGAAACTTTGGAGGTCAAACGGAATAGTGGTTGTGCAAGGAAAATAAAATATACAAGAATGCCAACATGCCTGGAATTTAACTATAGCAGGATTTTAAAGGTCTAGCTTTACATAAGATGAGCTTTACAAAGCACCTGCCAATATTCAAACTTTTTTTCTGAGTCGAAATGTTTAAAATGTAGAAAGTAATCATTTTAGGTGTGTGTGTGTGTGTGTGTGTGTGTGTGTGTGTGGGTGGCTGGGTGTTTACAGTAGCCTCCTGGGGGGTAGGGTCACCCGATGTCTTGAGTGAATTAAAGGGGCCAGCTGTGATACCGCCTGAAAGGAACATGGAGACAGACAAAAGGAGAGATCCCTGTGCCCCACCAAAAGACAAAAGAGACAGAAACAAGAGGCTGAAACCACACAATTATCTCACCATCTACAATGGCCAAGCTCCTGTAACAAGCAGGATCAGGAGGATCGGCGAAGGGCTAAGCCAGCTGCGGCCACAGGTTTCAGTGCAAGCCATTAATTCCACTCTGCTTAGCACACAATTAATTTCACTCTCATGCAACAGCTCAAAGCTTCACGATAAGAAGAGAGCTGCTTGTAAAACCAAGATTAAAAGGTGAAGCAGCAAAGACTCCACTAAGAAGAGCACTGAGCAGATGCTCATAGACCAAAGAACTAAGAACAGAAGAGGGGAATGATGAGAAATAAACTGTGTGAAAGGCTGGAGTCCTTCGCATCATTGTAATATCAACAGTGGTGTTAGGTATTTTTAGTCAGATAGAAATTGGATGGATACTTTATGTACTAGAAATGTTTAGTGGAGATAGGATGTCTAGTTAGACTGTTAAATGCTTAGTCATGCTTATGAGTTTCTACAGGGTACATCTGGTCAAGGATAACTAGAGAGAAGAGTTGATGACTGTCAGCAGACAGGGTGTTTAATATTATTATTATGACGTGTAGAACTGTAGCCTTAGCCATAATATGTTCTTATGTTTAAGTCACGACATGTACTAGAGGTCGTGAGAATGTTTTTAGCTACACACCACTTAATCAACAGACACACACACATGCACATTGATTTGCTTCATGTTTTGACTACTGCTATGACCAGCTGCAAAGCTCGCAACAGAGACGTCTCGGTTGACGTTTCTGTGTAGTATGGGGCTAGCCCAACCGAGGGGATATAATGTATAGGCCTGGTGGGTTCAGGGGCTTTCATCTTACATCTGCCTGCGAGCAGTTTGGAGGTGCAAGATACCTGAGCATGTAATGTTAATTTTACCTGCGATCCTTTGAATAAATCAGCACTGTTTTGAGGTTACTTGGACTGTCTCGTCTCTCAGAGTTAGCAATGGTAACAAGAACCAAAGACCGACAGTGGCCAGCAACTACTGACTTACTAGCTAAATGCTAGCTAAGCAATTTGTTAGCACATGCAGAGCTTTTCAGTCTTTTTTTGTTTGTTTGTTTGCTTGACACTGTATGAAAAGATCCTTGGTACTAAGTCAGGATTTGAATGTTATTAACATTCCAACAAAAAAGACGAAACAATAATGTTAACCAAGCCCAAAAAAAGGTGCCCCTGCTGACTTTTCCATTTAAGCTGATGCGACCAGAGTTAATGCTTCTATTGGCTTAATTCAGCCACAAAAGTAACCAAACTGTGGGGATAGTTAATTGCTGGCAGACTGAAGCACCTGCCAGAATCCAGTGGAGCTCAGGAACTGCAGAACCAAAGCAGAGGCCATGGGACTGGATTAGATCCCTGGAGGGCAGACATCCTCTTGGCTCCCCTTGTCTTGTGCCCTAATGGCTACCCTGCAGGGTACCATCATTTCTGTCTACAGCCCCTCAAGCCATGTAAAGTCATGTTACTTCCCCATCACCCCTGTCAGACAGCTTCTATACTATTGTCCCTGTAAGACTTGAAATCTTCTGGGTTTATCTACCTGAACAACACACAGATCTCAGTGTGAAAATTGGTTTACTTTGTTTAAAAAAGGGACGTCTGACTTTAACAGGATGGTTTTGAATACTGCAAAGTTATATGCTGACTAGAATATTGTGGATAGAGCCACAATTACTACATTATAAGGCATCTTGTAAGGTCACCTTTGAGATGAGGCAATACAGAAAGCAGCATATTATACAAATGCTGACAAAGTGTTTAGTGTAACGGCACTAATCTGCCATATTTTGTCTTCAGAGAGGTGAAAGAGAGAACAGGCAAAGGCAGTGTTTTACAACTTGTAGAGAAATCAAATCTACTAAAATGTAAAGCTGATTTGAAAGGGGCTTATGACTGGATCAGAAAACCTTCCCAGGCCTGTTTAGATTTTCAAACAGAAGCTTTAATAAAAAGAAAGTCACTTTCGGCTTTTCCCGTAGCGGTCGCCACAGCGAATCGTCACACTGACGACTCACATGTTGACATTTGGCACGTGTTTTACGCCGGATGCCCTTCCTGACGCAACCCTGATTTGAACCTGGGGCGCAGCGGCAAAAGCGCTGCGCCTTAACCACTAGCCTAAAACAGACGCTTTAATGCACCTGTGGAAAAGTCCTTCATTGCTGGAAAAATCTTCATTCCCAATTCAAACAAGCAAGCAAAAATTTAATTAGGTTACAATGTGCTTCACAAGAGACAAGAGAAAAGAAAAAAACGTATAGCAATAAAACACCGCTAGACAGACCGTCAGGTTAACATAAAACAGCAAAACCAAAAAATTATAAACATAAAAACACCAAAAATACTAATGCGGATGCCCTGTATCAAACAAAAAAAACTCCGGAAATTACCCGGATATGAGGGGGAAGGCTGTTCCACAGTTTGGGAGCTGCTAACACAAATGCCTGATCGCCAGCAGATTTAAGCCGCAATCAATGAACAACCAGCAATGAAAGATTAGAAGACCTAAGAGACCTCTGTGGTGTAAAAGCTCAGAAATATAAGACAGTGCTAAACAGTGCAGTGCCTTAAAAACAAATAACAAAATCTTAAACATGATCCTAAAACGAACGGGAAGCCAATGTAGAAAAGCCAGAACGGGAGTTATATGATCTCGTTTCCAAGAGTTAGCTAGAAGGCGAGCAGCAGCTTTCTGAACTAACTGAAGGCGAGAGAGAGAAACCTGAGAAATCCCCAAATACAGTGTGTTACAATAATCAAGACAAACACTAATAAATGCATGAATAGCCTTCTCAAAATCATGAAAGGACAGGAAGGGTTTAATTTTAGATAGCAATCTTAGCTGAAAAAAGCTTGCTTTAATGATCAAGTTGATCTGTTTATCCATCTTTATTGCACTGTCTAGGTTCTTTACCTGTGGTTTCAGGTAAGAGGCCAAGGGGAACAGATCAGAATGGGACAGACCACCAGAGGTACCAACAATTAGACACTCTGTCTTACTCTCAATAATGTGCAGAAAGTTAAAGATAACCATGTTTTTGTGTCACTCAAACTTACCATTTACATGATCAACAAAAGCAGTGTAAAACACAAAACCACCGTGTTCTCCTGAATAATATATTCGGCCCGTGCCTTCCCTGAGCTCAAGCTCCACAGCTTATGACCAAAGATCACGATACAAAATCTCACACATCAATCTTAACAGAAAAAAGCGAAAAGAGAAATCTGTCACAACATGTGGCAACACATTGGTTTAACATTCATCCATCTCACAGTGGCACATACATGAAGGCTAACGATGCTTTCCCCATGGGCCAGGTTTGGAGAAGAAAGTAGTGATCTGGGTTTAGTTGATGACTAATGCCCCACAACCAATTGATTGGCCAGTGATGGTCAGAGATAAGATGCTGGGCCCGTTGGCCAAAAGAAGCCTGTGACCTCTTCACCATCCATCTCTGTCCTCATCTGGTGCCGTTGACTGTTTGGCACTCAGTTCTTCCACTGACAAAGCAGACAGATGTTGCTATCAGTTTGCCTGCCCATCTTGGCCTATTAGGAAATAGTACCACGCCCACATCTCCCGCTTCCTCTCTTTGTGCAGCCTGGAGACCCTGGCCCATTGCAAAAGACAGAGGACATTGTACCGACCCTAGAGCCCCTTTCAAAGTGTCAGGACTGCAAACTCAACTTCTCTAGAGATGAGTAATGGGATCTACTAGCCCATATTGAATATGCTTTGAAGACAAACCCAGGCTTTTGAAAGATAACACAATGGTTAATTTCATAGTGCAGTCAAACTGAACTTTATTGGATTCCACCCTTTTTCCTGCCAAAAGAATGCATTTATTCAATTTAATTCATTCATTTACAAAATGGCAAATCACAAAGGAAACTGGAAAAATAAAATCAATAAAACATACACATTTACACCAAACTTTAAAATGAAAAAAGTTTTATAAAGAAAAATCAATGCTAGGGCCAAAACTTATACAAGATCATAGTAACAAAGCAGATCTTCTATCTTGTTCAATATCATTTGTGAAATAAGCAGGTAAGATGAAATGAACAAAAAAAAATTGAAACAGAACTCATGTCTTATTGAAGATCAGTTTGGACTTCTAATGACACAAATAATCCACTTACAAGGGTCCTCCTAACTCTTATGCATGTTCCAACCTGCTTTAACATTTCTGAGGTGACCTGCACATTTCTGTTCAGCACTGATGGATCTAACCAATGACCTTCCCCCAAGTTGGGCTTGGGCCTGGATAAAGACTGTGCAAACTCTGACGAGGTTATAGCCTAAATTCAGTGGTTGAGGTTTATTACACTAGGGCAGACCTGGGCATTTTACGGCCCGCGGGAGGTCCATCAAATCAGAACATGAATGAAAAAAGTTCACGGGTGAACTTAAGATCCCCAACCTACCGGGTGAGAGACAGGTGATGTTGGCCAGCTAACCCTCAAAATGTCAACTCACGCCAAAAAAAGAAAAGTTGATGCCAAATGCCGCGTTTTCAACAAGACATGGACTGGAAAGTATTTGTTTACAGAAGTCAAAGGTAAAGCGGTGCGCTTAATTTGTGGTACACAGGTCACTGTGTTCAAGGATTACAATTTGAATCGCCACCACCTGACCAAACATGAGGAGAAATACAAGAACTGGTCGGATGAAGAGCGCGCAAGAGAGTCGGATGCTTTTCTAGTGAAACTGCATAACCAACAAAGACTTTTTACAAAACTTTCCACACCCAGAGATGCAGCTTTCAAGACAAGCTGTGTCATATCCCACAAAATCGCCAGAAACAATAAGCCGTTTTCTGACAGAGAGTTTAATAAAGAGTGTTTGTTGGAGCCTGCAGCACTAATATGCTTGGAGAAAAAGGGCGCATATGAGAACGTGCCTTCTCCCGATGCACTGTAACGAGGAGGGTTGAGGACATCGCAGGAAATCTTTGGATCTACCTACATATATGAACAGACATTCTCAGTGATGAAGTTGAATAAATCCAGATTTCAATGCACTTGTTCAAGCCAAAGCCAGACTGCATTTCTCTCACTGAACAAGTAAAATGAACTGAAAATGCATACCTTTACCATATTGCAAAACACCTTCTCAGTGTTATGTGAAGTTTAAAATAAAATGGAACTGTGATGTAATGTTTGTTTTTGTTATTACTTATATAGGAGTATTTTCCTGTTTGACCTACACCACAATTTCATATATTTATATAACTATTTATAGAATATGCTTATTCTTCTGATTACCAGTAGCAGCTAATCAACACATAGAATTTGCTGCTTTTTACAATGGGAGATAATGAATATTGAGCAGAATTAAGTTCAAGTTATCGTTGGTTCGGCCCTCCAACACAGTTCAGGTTTCTCATGTGGCCCCTTGTAAAAATTAATTGCCCACCCCTGGACTAGGGGTGACAGTGGTGCGGTGGGTAGAGCAGTTGTCTCCCCACCAAAAGGTTGAAGGTTCGAATCTTGGTGCCTGCAGTCCACATGTCAAAGTGTCCTTGGGCAAGACACTGAACCCCCCAAGTTGCCCGTGATGGTTAGATCCATTGGTTGAGTTGGCACCACAGATGGCTGCCATCGGTTCTGTACCGGAAACTCATTGTGTGTAACATACTTGGCCAATAAAGGTGATTATCCTTAGATAACTTCAGAGGGTGCCAGGAGTTTTGAATCTTGGCCACTACATATGAGCCATTTGTAGAGGCTGGAAACAAATAATGACAAAACTATCAGTGAGAAAAACAGAACTAATTACAATATTATGATGAGTTTCGGTTAGTAAGTGGCAGTTTTGTAGTGAGTCCAGGGCTCATATTTGAGTCTGACCTGAGTCCTGAGTATCAGGACTCGACCCGGACATGACCACTGATGACTACAATTTTTTCCAATGTTTTGGAAATTTTTTTTTGAAACTTTTTTTTTTTTTTTTTTTTTTTTTTTGTAATAGGTCATAATAATTTGGCATAAGATTTTGGTGACTGAGACTCAGGTAACAAGGACTCGACTCGGACTTGGACTATTCTTTGGTGCCTCCAACTTGACTGAGGTTCAGTGACTTGACTACCACACTGGTTAGTGGTTTGAAATGTTTGACTATGATGTTGTCAGCCTGCAATGATCTTTGAAAATAAAAAAGGGATGACAGTAGTGACAGTAGTCACCTCAAATTGTGGATGTGACAGATAATGGTCACAAGATTATATTTATAGCATTTATTGCTGATCCATTCCTTTATGGGACAAACACATTACAAATAAATAAATAAATAAATAAAAATAACGCCATTGCCGCAGTTTTGCTATACCAAAACTGGTGACAGTTCTAGTATAGCTAAAAACATATCGATACTAGCAAGGGTTAGACATATGCTGGACGTGAAAGCACTTCGCATTTTGTATTCTTCATTGATTTTACCATACTTGGAGTATGGCGTTGAAAACTGGGGAAACACCTACAAAAGTTCACTGCAACCATTGTACATATTACAAAAAATAGCGATCAGAATTGTGCATAAGATGCAGTATAGGGATCACACAAATGTAGCCTTCATACAGTCTAAATTGTTAAAATTCTTTGATTTAGTGGAATATAAGACCGCTGTGTTTATGTACAAAGCCAGGAACGACTTATTACCTGGTGGAATCCAAAAGTTATTTAATGAAAGGGAAGGGGGCTATAATTTAAGGGGTCAGTTAAATCTAAAAGTTCATGCCATACGTACAACCAAAAAAAGATTTTGTATTTCTATAAGTGGGGTCAAATTATGGAATAA
>NW_018127911.1:3304856-3309261 GCF_001952655.1 Monopterus albus | reverse complement strand
GCAGTGGTTGGCTTTGTGTAATCATGTGTGTGTGTTGATGTCATTTGTTCTGCATGTTTGAAAGAATAAATCAAAATCAAATCAAAATCAAGTATAGTGTATTAAACTTCCGCCACATTATAACTCTCTCCATACATATTCTAACATCCTAACTAGGGTGTATAAACCCATGATGTAAGGAAACTCTAAATCCCACTCTCAACAAGATATCCTCTGTCAATTCAGGTGAGCTGTATCCAGGTGTTTCTTGTTCTCACGCTGTTCTGTAATGCAAACACACCCACCTGAAATTCACAGAGCCTTTCTGTAAGCCCAAAGAGACTCAGCCCGCTCCCCAAACAAGTCATTTGCCTAAGCTGTCTGTCAGTCAGGTGCATTTGTTTGCACTGAGAGTTTAACTCTGCGGGGCATGGAGGATGCTAATTGTGCTGATTTGGAATGGAGTCCCTCAGGTGTGTGTTTATTGGTGGGTGGCATCTGTGTGAATACAATGGCATGCCTACAGTTTACACAGAACCAAGCAGGGAATCACTGGCACACCTTTTCTCTTGATAGGGAAACAGTGGTTCAGGCTTCATGGGGTTGGCATCCTGCAGAGTCTTTTTTAGTTTGGTCTAATGTTAGTAATTATGCTACCAGTGTGAACCTCATGCCATTAACAAAACAGAGACAGAGTCAGAGGGTGGAAATGTCAGCAGGAGTCTGAATTGAGCCTACCTTATATGTGACATGACTGTGAATGAATTGTTGAGACCTGAAGCACACAAGAAAGGCTTGCATGATGTATATATATATATATGCAAAAAGTAATTAATGACTTTTGCCATTAAGCACAGCTTCAGCTGTACAAAGTACAAAATGGCTCTAACTCTTAAACCTGATTTAATATCACTTCACTAAAACAGTTGAGAATATTTTATATTGAGGCTATTTTCACTACTTTGAGCAGCAAAGCAGAAAGCTTCCTTGAAAACAAAGCCCCTATAAAACAGTACCTTCTGTCCCCTTGAAAAGGGCTGAAACTGCACCACCTAAAGCACAATATGGATGTGAGGCAGAAAACACAAAAAAGGCATCTGTGACATAATATCAAAAGGACCATTTTCTTACAGGGCTACAGCCAGTGCTTGCTGCAGTGGTCAGAAGTCATTGGAGTGGTCAGCGTGGAGAATTCCCTGTGCTCCATCATTCTGATAGCTGTGTCCAATTGCATTATGCCTGAGCAGCAGGTAGCCCTGCCTGCTGAGGTCGCAGCTCTGATGGCCTCGCCCCATTGGCCCAGAGACTCCGGCCAAGGTTCATGGGTCAGGGCCTTGTCCGGACACAGGCATGGATCCTGGCCAATGGGTTGAGCTGGTCAGCGATTGGAGCAGTGGTTATCAGACAAATGATTTATAGACGCCCGGACGGAAAGAGAATGCTAAGAGGCTGAACTTAAATGTGACCAGTTTTTCTTAAAGTCTCTCTAAAGACACAATATGCTCATGCTTCGCT
The DNA here is from genome assembly GCF_001952655.1 of Monopterus albus. Classification (NCBI taxonomy): domain Eukaryota; kingdom Metazoa; phylum Chordata; class Actinopteri; order Synbranchiformes; family Synbranchidae; genus Monopterus; species Monopterus albus. The sequence continues at coordinate 3,307,767 of NW_018127911.1, read as the reverse complement.
TATCCCCTACCACTTGACTAGAACTGTTAGATTTTTAAGACCTTTTTCAACATTTAATTTCACAAATTGGATGCCACCGAGTCATGTTTTATTTTTCCCTCACACGTTTCCCTGAAACCTTCTGCTAACAAGCAAAACCTGGGCTATCTGATATGTTTAGGGATGTGGTTTCAAAAATATCTGTTGCCAAAAGTAAAAGATGAGTTTGAACTGTCATCTTGTCTGTTTGTGAACTGTTGCCAGCCTATTTAAGTGGTTCCATCCAACTGGGACAGTTCAGAACTTAGATCCTCACAAGTTTTCTAGTCATGGAAGGCAGGCAAGCTCTGATTGCCCTGAAGGGCATTATGTACTTCAAAAAGACTTTATCCACTCATGCAAACCAAAGATGGCATTTGTTTTTCATAGTGGGTGATTTTGGGGTTACATGGATGATGCAAACAAAGCCACTTTTAAATTATCTCACAAAACTCTAATCAAGAAATTGTTCTATCCAGGATTTACTGGTGACTCACTTTAGCTTCATTTAGCCAAAGTCAGAGAACAAAATCGAGGCGTTTGTTAAGAAAATCAATAGTCAAATGTTAGAAATTATCAGCACAAAGAGCTAGAGTTACTTTATATCATCACTCAAAGTAAACATTTGGCTTCAATATCATAAAGCATCAATGGCCACAGATGGTTAGTTCATTTTGCCAACAACGTAAACCACGGAGTGAGCAAACTATGTAATTCTATACGGCCACAAAGACAAACTATTGGGCGACATTGCCCACATTCAAGGAGTCATAAACAATCCAGTGACAAGAGGAAAGGCCCAGCATGTGGTTTATTTTTGAGGGACACACTTAAAGGTCAGGCGGTAATCCACAGAAGTCTGTGAACGTATTTTCTGGTCAGACTCGCCAGCTGCCATTTGCACGTGGGTGGACAGTTTGTCTCCGTTGGCCTGCAGAGTTGAGGCCTATGGCCATAAAAAGTTGCTGCCCTTTGAGCTAATTGTTTGTGGGTTGCTTTTAAATTTATTGACAGTCTTGGTGATATAGTGCTTCCATTGTGTCCTCAGCCTATTGAGAACAGCATTAACTATGGCTCCTGCTTCCCCTGCTCTTGTGCTCCGCGGCTGACCAGGGGCCACAGATCACTGTGATGCCCAGCAGGAGTGCCCTCTCCGTGGGCAGGAGAGGAGACCTTTACAGGTGCCTCAGCTCCTCTCTTAGCAACACCCTGCTGCTCAAAATTTGTTGCCTCCCTGTGGGTGTCTTTCTGAGAGTGTCAGCTAGGGGCCCCTGATGGGAGATTTGTTGATATGATAACTCGATTAGGCTCCAGGATGGATGACATGGTGGCAGAAAGCAAGTCTGTAGCTCCCAGGGAGGTGCTGACTCCTCTCCTTAACCTCTCCCCGGGAGACCAGCGCTCTGAACACGTCAGGCATGTACCTCCCAAAAGCCCTTGCTGAGCCTCTGGTAATCACTCTCCCACAGTGATGCAGTTCACTAACCAAGCAAAGAATTCTGATGCTTTTGATAATTTAGGTAAAGACACAATATAAGACTAGAAGATGCCAGGCAAAAGAAAACTCACTAAATAGGAGTGCTGAATGTGAAAGTCCCTTATTATGTGGATTTTATTTCAGGATTTATCATCCAAGCAGGCTTTTCTCTCTCTCTCTCTCTCTCTCTCTCACCTACATTTCCTAATTGGCCAAGCACCATTTTCCAATTACCTCTAAAATCGGTGGATGATTCCTAAATTGGCACCAGACATTAACATACAGCTCAAAAAGGAACTGAAGATAGAGTTAAATTGGTAATTAATTTTAAGCCATCAAAGCATTGCTATTTTGGTAGCTTGGGGAGGGATGTGGATATAACCCCAGGTAATCAGCTTGGTCTTATCCAGTAAGACTCTAAGGACATACCTAATGTGCTCTCAACTCCCCTCCACTTCCGGAATATCTCAGCTCACAGGTGTCAGGCAGGATTGCATTATAAACTCTTTTTACTCGGTGGTTAAGTTGGAGGCTCAAAGTGGATTTAAATCAAAAGATCTGTTCTCCCTTGATGAGGCTGCTAAAAGCTTGGGCATATCTGCCAGGTGCAACAGGGTCAATCAGTAACCGTTGGGGAGTTAATTAAAAATGAAGTGTATGTTAATGGAAAAGGGCTCGCATTCGCTCACACATTCCAACACACTCAGCTTATACACAAAGTCTGTTTGCTGTCTGGTTGGTTGCCACTTGCAAAATACCCAAACATCTTAAAGCATCATTAAGTCATGTATTCCTCTTATTCTTTCTTTCTCTGTATCCCAAAAATTAAAGAATAAAGCTAGACGAAGTCACGCTTTTGTTTTCATACATCAGCAGCTAAGTTTTCTCATAATTGGTACAGTAATTAGTGAAAGTTAACAATATGACTTCCAGCTAACAACTTAATCACTCAGGTCTGGAAGATCATTACATGGCAAGACTGCTCTCCAGCTGTTCTCACATGAACACACACACACACACACACACACACAACTCTATTCAGTGCCACAAAACCAGGCAGCAGCTCATACAGGATGTAGCACATGTGTATCATATTAGGCAGGCCTTCCCAGCCAGCAGGCCAATAGGTGATATTAGATCTACAGCTGGCCCACTCCTGTCTCTCTGAGCTGCTGCCCGGCCTCCAGCCCTTTCAGACTGATATTTCACACATGCCTCCGCCCGTCTCACAGCCCCAGTCACAGGTGGGAATGCCTTCGCACAGAGCAACAACAAGAGAGCCTGTTGTAGTTTGTGTTTTCTTCCCACAGAGGAACTGCAGACAGGGGAATCCATTCAGTACACCCCCACCGGGTCAGACCTGAGATGTGGAGGGGCTGACCCATCGTGGTCCACATCAAAGCCTTGATGGACACA
>NW_018127911.1:3297470-3304807 GCF_001952655.1 Monopterus albus | reverse complement strand
TTGTGTTAATTCATGTTACCGAGGAGCTGGAGAATGTCACATAGTGCCAGCTTGTCACCCCTGAATGACCGCAGGAAGCAGCAGCGTGATGCTTGCCATCTGTCTACATCTAGAGTGATCATGGGAAGGAACACTGAGCCATAATATCCTTGTGAACCAAGATGCCAAAGTGATATCTCACAGGTGAGCCTGAAATACCAGCCACCTGTGTTGGACATTTGTCAGACAATAGAGAGAATCTATGAGTATCCAATAAAATAAGAAGAGAAAAAACAAAAAAGTGATAAATAAATTTCCTCTCAGTGTTAATTCTCATCTAGGTTGTGACACATCTAAAAACATGTCTGCCACTTCTCAGTTCCAGTCTGGAAATCAGCATCTCTGGATTCAGTCCCTGACTAATTAGAAGCCTCTGCTCATAAAGACAGTAGCTGGTATTGATTTTTGACGCTGACCTGGGGCTCTGAATGGAGCTGAACAGCAGACAATGACTGGTTAATGTGTTCTTATTATCAGAGGTCAGACATGTAATCAAGGAGAAAACACTGGTTTGGTAAGGGAGGCCCCTGCTGCCTTGAAGAAGTCATGGGGGATGTGTCACCCAGACACAAACAGTATAATTTATGTGATTTGTTCCATTAAACTACACATGGTTCTAGGTAAAAAACCTGTTTTACAACACTAAAATAAACCATGAGTTTTAAACAGGCCTGCAAAATACATATCAATACAATAAAAAATCCACATGGGGCAAAAACATGTACACTACTAAAGCTTTTTCATTTACTTCAATACCGTGCACAAAACAGTTAATTTGAACGCATGATGCTTGACACGGAAAAGCAAACTAGCAGACAGGAATGCTACAATCTCTGAACAACATCAAAACTAGTGACTAATATATCCAAAACTGATAAAAGCATCATTTGACAGTAACCATGAAAATGGAAAACAACAGAAATATAGTAAAGCTGTAACCATTTCTCTACTTACTATTAAGTTTTCACGCACACTGGAGTCATCACCACAAGCTGCTTGGCGTATCAGCCGAGCTGTGATGCATTAATCACAACACAAACTCATTTCACATAAGTATAAAAGTCACTCTGGCCACCCTCCTACTCCTCAGCAGAACACTTGTTGTTTTCACACACAGTCACCACGCTTCAACTTGCAGTGTCATGAGTGACGCAAGGAGGAATGTCGTCAATTAACTGCAGTCTCCTAAAAGATGAAATGACTCAAAATATTTTCTTGCATATTTACACAAAAAGGCAGTGTCAAAACAAATACATACATTTAAGATCCAAACACTATGGTTGTGAAAAACTAAATTAAAGTCAAGGCTTCTGCTGACACGTGAAAATATGACTGTCGAAGCTCTAATATGACAAAGATAAGATTAAGTTAATTCCTATTAGCACCAAGGGAACTACTAAATGACTGCAGACGCAACAGAACAGGAAAGAAACATCTACTACTGATTTTAAATAATTTGATAGATTTATAAGGCAAAAATATTTACACATCTGCAAAAGTCTGATGAGCATGTATGACTATGCATATGCCATGTTTTAAAAATGTGAATATTAATCACCACGGCACAGACTCAGTCAGTCAGACTCAAAAGTTAAATCTGTGCCTGGATGCCTAAATAAAAAAGTACTGTGTTATCACTGGAAATGGACTGTAAGTAATGTGTCCTGATAATACAATAAAACCACATATGCTAATAATTCTTATGACAAAAGGGGAAAAAAGACTGCATTCACTGCATAGTATATTTATTACACTAATAGGCAATTTATTAAGTTAAAAGGTGTATGACAGCATTTTCTGCTAATTGTTTTTGTGTCATAGGTTTATTACCCTAATGGAAAGACATTGCATTAACAGTTATAACGCAGGTAACTGACCACATGCCCTCCTCTCCATTTCTGTCCTCGCCTCACTCTAATCACTCACTCACTGTTCAAGAGGGTTGGCGGGGGAGAATAGTTCCTTTTGAAAATCCTGTAACATTCAGGGCAGGATCTTTAAAGCACACTGGAGTTATCGTTCTGTCTGTAGACTCAGGCCCAGTGACCCATCAAAAAAAATGACCTGAATTTCCATGAACACAGTAACCATCTCACACTATACTCATGTACGCATTAGGAAGACCAGTTAGCCCACTTCTAGCCTCACCTTGACACATAAATAAAAATGAGAGAGGGAAAGCGCTTGACGCCAACTACAGCAGAAAAGCAGAAATGCATCTGAGACTCCAACCGGTGATCGCATTAGCTGCAGGCCAATCATAAGGTGCAACAAACATGTGCAGAGCATACACTGTAATATATCATAATTCATTAAAACATTAGATATGAGAAAACACAATTATGAGAATAAGGCTGCTGTCCTAAATAGGTGACACATTCACACTATTAACTGGGTTTCAGGACAGTAACACTCTGGCAGTGAATGTCAAGCATGACTTCATCACCTTTCATCCTGCAGCAATGAATGACTTTCAGCAAGTACTTCACAGACGTCAACACTGATGAGTGGGTTGACCTATTCAACCCTGTCGTCATGAGCACGTACAAACCTCATGTCAAAACAATAAGAGGCTTGAGAACAAGATGTTAAAATTCTGCACACTGTCATTCACTTTAAAGCAAGTAAGAGAGTTAGTGTTACTAGTTTTTTTATGACATACACTACCAGTCAAAGGTCTGAACACACTTCAACACTTCAATTCATTGAAAGTGTGTCCAAACGTTTGATTGGTAGTGTACCTGCCAATGAAACTTTATGAAAACTTTATGATAAATGAAGCAATCAATGTCAAAATCCTCCATTAGGAAACTGAAACAATGCACTACATCTGCTCAACCTGAATATCCAGAGGTGTTTCCTAGGCCCTGAAAATTCTATTTGCCCACGGAGGTGAGGACACAACACCAAGAACAGAACTAGCAACAGTGCTGCCACAAAACTAATTGGCTGACCATGCTCTCTGAAATGACTGTTTTTACAAAGTCTACTTGGATAAAGACGTAATACCTTTACAAGGTGGGTGGGGCCACCCCTAGAGGCAATGTGAGGAACTCAGACTTCTGAAAGTGATAAAAAAAAAACATCCTGCTGCAGCTTTTTTGTCAAGATGCCAGCTGGATTCAAGAATCAGCTCATATCCAATTGGGAGGAGACCCCAGGACAGATCTAGGACATGCTGAAAGGATCACATACCTCATCTGGCCTGAGAACACCTTGGGTTCCCCCAGGAGGAGCTGAAGGCTGTGGTGAGGAAGAAATCCATTTTGGCTAGCTTGCTCATCCTGCTGCCATTGTGACCCAGACCTGGATAAGCAACAGAACAGACTTTTTTTTATTTGCTGCTTGACAATGCAGAAAAGTCCATCTTTTTCCCCACCAGCACATTCTGGACAACAAGTTCAGACAAATACTACAGGCATCTATGAGAACAGAACTGCTTCAGGCTACTGTGGCAGTCAGATGCACAAATGCACTCACTACCTACCGTATCTTCCAGCTCAGTTTTATGAAGAGGAATTGATTCTTCATGTCTTTCTCAGACACACATACACGTGCAGGCCTGGAAACGAGAGGGCCAATCCCACTCTGTGCTGAAGCCAGTTGTGAATGAGGCACACACAGCTCCTCTCTCAGTGTACATCGCCGTGTTAAACAGTATGGTTTTTCATCAATTAAAGTAACGTGTAATACATCAACAATCTTTGTGAAACAACCCAACACCACTGCCAAATGTAAACTAGACCATCTTCCTGTTTAGCCATGTCCCCATTATGATTCCTGCTATTAATGTGACCAGAATGAGTCATTTCAGATCTGTATAAAGGAATAGAACTATCCATATCATCTGTTATTTAATGTTCAAATGGAAAAAAACTGCAATGGAACAGAACTAACTAATCACATACAGAAAGTAACACACTGCCCTGTTTCCCATGTAAAAAAAAACTCCCAAAAATCCTTGAATCTAAATCACCAAAACAATCCAACAAACAGAAAGGGTGCAACATTACAAATTACTGAATTAAAGATGAATGCTTCTATTGATTTAAATGAAAAACAAAATACAACCCTGTCTACTTTACTTCAAACAAGTCAGACCAAGAAAAATCACAAGAGAAAAAATTCCTGTCTGGGGAAATTTTTTTTCTTTTAACCAAGGGATGGGTTTTCCTGTGGGTGCATCTCCAATGAGGGGGTCAGACAAGTTAAGGCTTGTCCTAAAACGGACACATTCTATATTGTCAAGCCGACTTCTTTCCCAGCCAGGAGATCAATGTGACCTGTCAGAAGTCACCCACTTGCTGTCAGACCTCAGAGTGATGCTGTAGGGGAGCTGGGGTTAGGGGCGGGGGAGGACAGCAAATTATGTAGAGCATAGGGCAGTCTGCATTTTTGCATTTTAATTTCAAAGGAGGTGGAGGGTAATGGTTAAGAATTAGGGCCCCCTGGAAGTGGCGACTGGCCAGTAGCATCCTGTAGGGTGCATAGTTGAAGGACAGATGAGAGTTGACAAATGTAAATTGGCATCTGTTGCTTGTACAGTCACAAAAGGCACAGACAAAAGTAAGCTTTTTGGAAATTTCCATAAACAAGAAACTGAAAAGGTGTCCGTTTCTGAGACACCAATACTAAATGATAATCAACCCCAGACAACAGATTTTTAGGACGGTGTGTGTTTGAATACAAACAAAAGTTTTAAAGAATGTTCCTTTAAATGAGCTCTACCAGGACACATGACAACCGAATAATAATTTTGTTACTCACACATCAGTTTAAGATCAGTCTCATTCACCAGGATAAACTCCAAGCACTGACAACATGTCTGTCAATCAATCAGACCCTGATTTACTGGCCATATGTGATGTGGCCAACGTTTGGGTGCAGTAGGCCTGACAGCTGCCCCTACTCAAGCCCCGGCCACGGCACCTGCTTTGTCAGTCGGATCTGCTGACACATGTTTCTCTTCGTGACCCCACACAGTTCCCCCACTGTCAGTGCCACATCTAGAGCTTTTACCTAGAGTGCTGACAGACCAAGAGGAGCTATGCAAGAAAGGGTGTGGAGGGGGTTGTTGACGAAGGAAGGAGGGAGCTGGAAATGTTGAGTCCTGCAGGGGTTGTGCAGAGGTCAACAGGAGGTTTATAAAGGCAAGGTAAGGCCTTAGGCATGGGCAAAGTGTGAAATAGGGCAAACTACAGATAAAGAGCTAGATGGCGACTTCCACTGCATAAATGGAGTAGGTGTGGTAGGTGGGGTAAAGCGAGATAAGCAGGACAGATGATCATCTGTGAACTTTACGGCCTGAGCAGAGCAGTAGAAGACGTGGCCAAGGCAACTAGAAGAAGCCTGGGGCACACCTGTGCACCTTTGCATAGGGCTGGGTGATCCTAATTTAGGGGGGGGCATGACAGTGTGATGAGTAGTGCAGGAAGGGGATGCTGTCATTCTGCATATAAAAGGGCTTTTGATCCCCAGTACTGATCACCTAAGTGATAGCAGAGCAGGTCAGTCAGTCAAAGACTTTATTGCATCCTCACGCATTTCACCTTTATTGTTCCAGCTATTAACATACTGAGACTTACACGCCTATCATTAGACTCCAAAGAAACAAAATGCTGCTTTGTTTAACTTATATCTCTTTATTCTCTGATTACAGACAAAAGTCTAATGATTCCCAGTAAAACAAAAACAGGGCAACTGTGGTTTTTGTTTATTTCACATTATTCATCATGAAGAATCAGCTGTTCGTCTGGAGTCCACACAAACATTCACAATGTTGCTACCTTAAGGGGTTATACCACAAACAGGGCCATGACAACATGCAGCTGCTTTCAAAATCATATGAAGGTCTTATTTTTACACTGTTCACAGCTCTATAATTTCACTTTATTCTACCTGTATAATGTGTTTCTAGGAAATATCAAATCCTGTACTCATTCTGGATCTCAGCCTTGTGACATTTCCACTTGGCAGGCAAGCTTTCTCATGTTAAACAAAGGAACTCATTCACTGACCACTGAGCTCGGGTGAACAACTGTACAACAGGAGTAGGTGTGGGAACATGAACCATCTATTCTGTTCACATCTGCAGTGCACTTCCTCCCCCACAGATGAGGCAGCTGTTTCACGGTAAACTGTGCTGTGCAGCTCTCTCCTCGGTCTGACCACTTTCCCCATTGTTAGGATGAAAAGCGCCGCAGCAGTGGTGGCCCAGGTCCCCAAGAGCAATGCCTAGCTGGAGCTTATTTTGGTTGGGCTTGCCCAAATAAACACTCTGGGACTTTGCAGCCACAGCTGTGGGCCTCTCCCTGGCTGACCTCCTCTCCTATGACTCCTGCACTCAGAGAGAAAGGGAGGGAAAACAAGCGAGGGGAGAAAGAGCCCGAGCCAAAGCTTGCAGAGGCTAAAAGGCCCAAATGCTGCTTATTATCAGAGTCAGGTCTTTCCCACGCCTGGAGGCCGCGTGTGTGCAGCCGGCGGCGTGACTGCTTGCCAGAAAGTGTTTAGCTAACTCATCTACAGTTATCATCCCACCAGGGGAGGGAGATGAGGTTTGGTTTCTCACTGCTGGACAGAGAAGGAGGTTTATTCAGCAAGTTTCTGTGGAAAGACGATGAGCTTTAGAAATCAAGAGTGTGAGAGGAATGTAGAAAGCAGCGAATATCTAATCTTCTTTTAACCTGCTGCTATCAGAATGGATGAGAGTGTGAATTTAGAGTTTGACAGCTGGGTAAATTGAATTGGGCTATTCATCCTGTATGCATGTCTGCTCCAATCTAGTGACAAAATTTGTGTCATCTTCCCAGGTCTGCTAGGGTCCGTGCACACGAACATCCGCACAAAGATTGCATGGACCCTAGCAGACTGTCCACACAACAGAGAGCCCAGACTGCGCATGTACACTACCACAATGCCTGGAAAATGTTGGCGTATGTGAATAGAAACAAGACCCTTGATCTGAAGTATGAATAGGGACGCGTACACGTCTCTCTCCGTGTACGCACAGGGGTATGAGCAAAGCACAATTTGGCCTTAACCTGCAAGTCTTAGTATTAAAATGTTCATGCCTGGTCTTTTATACTTACAAGATACAATTAAAATCTCCAGACAGAACTGTCTCCAGACTATTTTGTCTACATATGTATATACTGTATATAGATCTTCAAATATTTGAGAATGATTGTTTAGGTTTAAACAGTTTTTTAAATTGGTAACAAAGTAAAAGAGAGAAAGCATTAGTAGTACCACTAGTGATTTTATGTACAGTATATATTTAAAATATACTGTAGATCAGT
>NW_018127911.1:3296847-3297444 GCF_001952655.1 Monopterus albus | reverse complement strand
TATATATATATATATGCTGAGATATACAGTACATATATCAGGGATATACACATGTATATTAGTATAGCACCACTACACACTCACTCAGCCAAACACCCACAGCCACCCACTGAATTCCTCCTACATACAAACCCACACACATCTTCCACCTCCTACGCATGAATCCATCCACTCACACATATGCCCACACACACACACACACATCCATCCACGTTAATGAATGTTCAATTACCCACACTCAAACACACATACACCGACTCATTCTACAACAAATAAAACAGCAGCCTATTCCTTCCACCACACAGACACATATGCTCGCATACTCTTTACCCCCTGCACTGCTCTGCGTGCACTGTCAGCCTGATGCAGAGCTGAGTTAGCAATAAGCAGGGTGGCTGGCGAGGGAAGGGGGGTGTTCTCCTGCAGCCTCTGGAGGGGACAGATGGGCAGAGAGAGAGAGCTCCTGGGTAGGTAGTCATCCCCAGAATGTCGGAGCATCCTCGTGGGGTCTTGCCAGAAGCTGAATTGCCTGTAAACGCACCCCACCCACACCCATGGAGAGCGCCAAGAGGGGGGCTATTGTCACTAAAGACTCAG
>NW_018127911.1:3286036-3296567 GCF_001952655.1 Monopterus albus | reverse complement strand
GCAAATGGACTGACATCTGTTATGTGAAGACGCGCAGCCTTCCTCAGTGAATAAGAATGATGCTGCTCCAAATTTCCCACTGAATTAATGGAATTTTAGTAGTGCTTTCTGATGCAAAAACAACAGCTTGAGTGTTGAGGTCCGGCCAGGTCCAGACCCAGCTCTACAGCTAGCACTACAGTTGGTCTGAATTCATGTCAGACCGTATCTTTCCTGCTGTGACCTAGCCAGGCTGAGGTGAGCCCTGCAGAATCCCAGACAATAATAGGCCAGAAATAAGGTTCACCAATAATACAGAAAGAGAGTCAGAGGCTTGGGAGAAAATTGAGACTGCATTAAATCTCCAGTCCTGTCAGTGCTGCAACCACCACAGAGCCACGACAAAAATTACACAGCAGCTCCAGCTAGTAGGCAATTACAGAGTGGGGTCTATGAGTGACGCCTGTGTAGGCCTGGCTGGCACTCTCCTCGCTGACATTCACAGAGGTACTTACAATTTATAGCACAGGGTTTTCAGATGAACCAAGTCCAAGAGCAGGACCCACTCTCAAGCCCTTCTTTTTGTGTCTCGTGGTCGTAATTACATTAAATACAATCATCCAGGTTCAAATTGCTAGTTAATGGCTGTGGGTTTGCTCAACCAGTGAGTGACAGACTCAGAGAGGAAGAGGAAGCAACAGGACAGCTGAGAGGTTGGGAGAAAGCCGAGGGAAGAGAGGTTGTGTTTGCCAGGGACTCCGGCTGGGCTTGGTGGCGGGCCTGATGGCTCTGTGTCAGTGTCATTACGTGGGTGTGTGTTCAGGAGCGGTTTCAGCCCAGACGGACATGACACACACATTCAAACGCGTGTCAGAAGGCAACCCACGCCTGACACCGGGACAGTGTTAGGCCCTGTCACAAGGAGCGTGGTGAGGCGACAAGTTCGTCAAGACACAGATCAGTGCCTCCTTGCCACATGTCAGTCACGTCTCACTCTCCCCCTTTTTTCTTCCTGGCTCCCTCCCTTCCTCATCATCTGAATATGTAAAACGAATCATGTGCATTTGAGATTAGCACAGCATAACTTCAATACAAATCCATTTTATGAAGCATATTTTAGTATCAAAAAATAGTATGCGACCTCCTCAGAGTGTTATTGAATGTCCCTTATTTAAATGCTACAAAGTCACATTCCATGTCATTTACCATAACATCACAAACTTTAACAATGTTTTCCTATTTAATAACTTCAGATAAAGCAGGTTGGTACTGACACTGGTTGGTATGTGTCCCTAATGTACTCTCTTTCCGACCCGTCTACTAAACAGTAACTGCGGACTGACAAGGCTCCCACTAAATGTTCCTTGTGGTTTTTCTTGCTGTGTTCAAAACCTCATGCAAATGCTTAATCACCTCACTTTACTGTTTGTCCCAGCTGGCAAAGTAACACTCAAGCACACTCAAGCAGGTGTCTTAAACAACCTGAGGAGCATAGAGGCTTCCAGAAATAAACCAGGGCATGCAGTAAAAATCGCAGGCGAGGGAGGGTCAAGTGTGCCAGATTTCAAAGGGAAGTCATAAAAAGACACAATCTGGTTTTCCCATTCCGATGAAGGAAATGTGGCTGAGATATCATGCCACCACTGTCTCAAAGGAGGGTACTATTGCAGTGCTTAGTATAACTCCATCTCTGTTCATGTGGGAGGATTTATGCTGTTGTTAAATCAGCAGTTCTCAGTCCAGTGCCACTAAAACTAAAACGAAGGTTTTCATTTTAATCAGCCACTACATCAGTTGTTTTTACCGATTTTCATATCCAAGAAGGGGGCAATCACTGGTTGACATGGAAACCAACATTTTCTTCTGTGCTACTAAGGATTTAAGAATCACACACAGACTTTTATAGCACAAGCAAAATTTTTCGCCTTTCACAATTCTTCATCTGTGCCATCACATCATTGGTTGCTCCCCCTCACATGCCAACAGTTAAAGGTCTGTGAACACCTCATGTCACCGCCTGCTGCCTGTACACTTTGTATATCTTCCCTAACCAGCTATGAGGTCTCAGCTCCTGAAGCAACACAACAGTCAGAATAATCCTTTGTCAGCATGTTGCTGATCTCCCTTCTGCCTTCCTCCTTTCCTCATCACTGGGTCCCTCAGGCTGGCATGGGCCTGGACAAAGCCCTAATCCATCACCTCCTCTCAGGGAAGGCCATACTGCAACACCCACCCACCCCTCATGGACCAGCATTAGCCTAATCCATTGGGCCATGACTCCATGACAAAAAGGGGTGCCCACATGGCTTCACCCCAGTTCTGTTTACCCATCCCATCTGAGTCAACACACTCCTAGTGAAAAGAAGGGCACATGAAGTCCCTGGGCCTGTCCTGCACCGTCCACACTCACCGGCAGAAGAGGCTTTACTTGGGTGGTGATGCAGTGCGTCTGTCTCTGGGTCTGTCTTGCAGGTCTCTGGTGTGGTAATGTAATCCCAGGAGCAAACACAGGCCTCCTGACCTTTGGAAGGTATAACTGAATGCGGATGCCTCACTCGGGGGGAGAAGCACACTTTGATGGTCCACATCTGTGAATTGACAGAAAAATGTGCAGAGCCTTCAGGGTGCACTCACACTGCAAATATACACACGAACACAGCTAATGACCGTTGCAGGGTACAAACATGAGTCAAAGGGAAATAACGTTTTTAAAGCCAAAGTGGTGTGCAAGCAACAGTATTAGTAAATAGCTAAAAGGGTTTAGAGTTTTCAAACATTCTTTGGTAAACAAACGTGAGAACAGTTTGGCTGTTTGCTAGAAAAAGTAATGATAATTAGGTTGAGCTGACAGTTTAAAAGTGTTGCTTCCAGTCCGCCCTTATAACAAATTAACAAAGTGTTTCCTCTTTTTAACCCGGTATGACCAAACAACATATCAACTCAACAACAAGCTTTTGCTTTGAGCTGAAATGTCAACCAGAACAAATAACTCATCTTTCATGCTGACCTGGCTGAGACCATTGAAGCAGATATTCGTGCTCTGCCTAGGTGACATAAACGTCTTTGAATGTTTTTTATGGTGTTTCAGGCTTTGCAGTCATACACGTTGTACACAGTAGCCTGCTGACGGGTCCACATGTCTGTGTGAGAAGAAAGTGTCTTTGGTCGCAGCTCTGCTGCCTCTCCTGTGTTTCAATGAGTATTCAGAGCCAACACCTCCCTCTAGTGGTGGAGGGATGAAACGCAGCTGCTGGCCAAGTTTAAAGTGTCAGAGTTAACCTTGTTGTAGGCCTACTGTATATAACAGCACCACTCTATATAACATAAGTAACATAAGTCAGTTAACATTTCACAGTTCATGCATGTAATGTATTTATTTAGTGTTTATGCTACTATGAAATGTAAAAAAAAAAAAATCTAAATATGGAGCTGCAATCATTCCATCACCACTTGTTTTGGTCTTGACTCACGTTTATGTAGCCTTCACACCACTAAGTTCTGTATGGCTGAAATGCTGTAATGACATGTCAACATAGTTATCAAATCATCATGTGAAATTCCATAGAAACTGAATTTCACACAAACCTGTTCATGGTGTTTGTTGTACTTACTAAGACCTGCTAAGTTCAACACATAAACCTCATTAAACAAGAACAGTTAACATAAACCAGTAATACCTGTAGAGTTAAAAGGCTATAGAGTCACACTGAACTTAGAATTTGTGTCTATTAAGTGACCATGTACTTGATACTGTAGCGTCAAAGGCAGAAGGACACTTGGTGGGATCCCCAGGATACTCAAGAGGAGAGCGCATAGTGAGATCCCCCATAATGCCACTTGGTGAAGGGGAGTATTTAGCTCAGGTTGGCAGGACTGTGTTCAGTTTTTGGCAGAGTTCTGTGTTGTTCTGGTTGTTCCTTGTGTTCATGTGGAAATAAAAAAAAAGGGAAAAAGACTAGCTCTGGTCTCTCAGTTCTCTTTCAAACCACAGTCCTGTTACAATACATTTGGCAGAAAATGACTTCAGATGGAAGGACTGAATCAACTGTTCAGAAGGTTTCCATGAGAAAAAGCTCTTAGTGGTACAATGACAGATAACACACAGGTCAGTTTGTTAAAGAATTTAGGAATTTGGTCAAGAACAGTAGACTCATTCATTTTAAAATCAACAAGGCAGTTTTACTGGAGTCCCTTGAAAGTATTCAGACTGAAGTTGAGCAGATTAATCAGGAATCATAAAAAATGAGATGGACATGTTACTATTATACATTCATAGAATAACACTTTCCATTCACTTTATTTTTGACCAAAATCCACTTTTAAGGTCAACTGAACTGACTATAAATTGAATC
Source organism: Monopterus albus (assembly GCF_001952655.1). NCBI lineage: Eukaryota > Metazoa > Chordata > Actinopteri > Synbranchiformes > Synbranchidae > Monopterus > Monopterus albus. The sequence goes on along the minus strand of NW_018127911.1, from coordinate 3,292,236 downwards.
CAGATCCTGGTGAAAGTTGTGCCGATGCACTGAGTAAACACTCCCAGTGGAGGGAAAAACACACCTGAGCCTGGAGGTGTGGGAGCCACGTGCACAGGAAACTGAGCCCAGCTCTTATTTTCTCAAACACTGACTCCCTGGATAGCTCGTCCCCTTTCTTTTTTCAAAGCTTAAGCTTCCTTCTCTTCTGTCATCTCTCTTTATCCCAAACCTGTGTGATGAGTGCTTGTCCCTGAGGGCCCATCTGCACAGAGTTTCACATTCTGTGCAACACATATTGTCTGACCTGAGATGAACAGCAAAGAATTCTGGCAGGAAAGGGAGTTATTCTGCCTGAGGGGGAAGAAGGAGGTGGTGGGGGGGTGTTTTTGGGTCTCCTGAAGCTTTGTTGGCGTCCTGTATGGCTTTGTTATCAACTCCAGATCCAAATTAAGGGATATTTGAGGGGAATCCTGGGCTGCAGGTGAGGCAAGCAAAATGTGCATTTGACGAGCGCAAAGAGTTATTATAGTTTTATGGCTCACATCCTGGTGAAAGTTGTGTTTTTCCTCTCTAATAATAATAATAAAAGGTCTAGACCTTACTTTGTAAAGTGTCCTGAGATGACTTTTGTTGTGATTTGGTGCTATACAAATAAAACTGAAAATGAAACATTAGGTTTTTTTGTTGTGAAATATTTTTTTCATGCCGGTAAATTTTCAGTTTGAGTAACAGTTTTTCTTATTGTGCAGTGTTCAAAGTAAAAGTTCGTTTTATGCTGAATACATGTAGACCTTTCCAACAGTTGTGGAATGTACCTCAATACAAGTACTCCTCTTACTCTAACTGACATTATGTGCTGCTTTTAGTACATGTGAGAGTCACTATCCAGCCACAACAAAAATCCATGGCAGTAGTTAGATAGGAAATCCATGTCCAGTGTCTCCTGTCCACATAGGAGTGATGTCCTTACCACTGTAGGTGCCCAGATCATATCAGCTGGATCTTTTGAATGTGACAAAGATCAGTACCTGAGTCATCCCAAATGAATGTGCCATCATACAATATACTGACTCTATCATATAAAGTGATAACAGCCACCTGGTAAAGAAACATAATCTCAGCCAATTCTATCTGCAGTTCTTTGGCAGTCTCATAACTCTGCACTCCAAATCTGATGTGCATCTTATTATTTGAACTGCCCCATTTTAATTCTAACAGCTTAACAACACAACAGCTGAGGAGTTATATCATTTCCCAAGTTCCATCCGTTAACAAGTCTGGTCTGGCATTGGTAAGCTAAGCCATAAATCACAAGAAAAATGGACACCAGTTTAGTCATATAAATCATCAACTGTCTGTAACTATTAATTCTGTACTAACAATAACTTAAGTAAAACAACCTTCAGTTGATAGTTGATTATTATTAAGATATGACAAATCTAGAGAGCAGAAAAACACAACCACAGGTCGCCACACTTTAATTCAAACCTGAAATAAATCGCACACAACCATCAGAATGTAACAAAACGTTCAACGACAACATGACCTAGCTGCGGTGCCCTTCAGGGAGCTGTGGGCCTGCAGTGCTGACATGCCTTGACCGGTGTGTGTTGCCTGATTGGAGATGCAACAAGCCTCTCAGCCTCTCAGCTGCTCCCTGCCCTGCACCTCTCTGGCTGGTGAATAGACAGGAGCTACATTAAGCCCCTCTGCCCCACAGCACTTTCACCTGCTGAGTAAAGGCAGCCCAGATAATATAGGATCACCTTGCAGTGCCCGCAGCTCCACTGCACAGCCAAGAGAAGAGTTGCCCTGTGACAACACTGTGTGTTTCTGTGTGAGGGTAGTGCATGGTGGGGAATGGTGCAGGTGTATGAGTAAATTTAGCGTGTACCTTTGTCGTTTCATTCAAAGTCTCAGCTTGATCTCAGGGCAGCCCCGTCCTTAGTCGGATGGAGTCCTTTTCACTGTTGTTCAGAGGAATTTTCCCATTAAGAAACCTGCTCAACTGCCTTAAAATTACTTCACAGACTAATCTGCCCTTGTCACCACTTTAATCTAGCCTTTAAAGTCTCTAATCATTATTATGGCACTCCTGGGCTCAATGAAGGCAATAGAAACATAAAGCCTCTCTCAGCAAGCTAGCACAACACTCCAGGACAGCTTCCACTCTGGCCTTTGTAAGGTTTTGGATTATAGATTCATTTTTGCTGAACGTGTGGTCAAATTCGTCCCTGGGAAAAGCACTCAGTGTTCCCTCCTTTCATCTCGTTCTCATTTTCAGGGCATCTAATGGTCATAATCGCGACAGCCATGCTGGGTGTATGCTTGAAGGAGCGGTCAAGGAGCCCCTAATCCCCTCATACACAGTTTGTAGTAGCGGCCCCAACATAAGAGCTGATTTTGTTGCCAAACACTGAGAGAGAGAATAGTGTGGATTTGGGTTTTGGGTCTTATGAACACACACACACACACAAAGGTACAAATACTCTAATGGGGATCCTGGCATAATAACAGATGCACATTTAAATGTGGGAGTGAATTCAAAGAAATGAAAACTCAGCTTGGAACAGGGGGCATTTTCATTCAAGGTTAGTTTAACAACCACCTGTGGCTAGTATAAAGTGTAGAAATGAGCATCTTATTTATGAATCATTTTGTATCAAATCAATAGTTATCCAAGGAGTATTCCAGTACATGAAAATAATACTGTAACTTTTTACATTTTCTTCTATGTGAAGTGATAGAATGTAACTATATTGTTAGTACAATCTGGATGTACTCACATTTTACTTGAATAGAGATTACACAAACATTAAAGGCCTCTCAACATTTCTTCCACCTATTGTGTATGAGAAACCCAGTTAGATCACATCAGAAATGTAAATTAGTAGCGCTACAACGTTGATGTTTTTTTTTTGTTTTTTTTAGCAAATACCAACAAAATATGTTACAGACGTTTAAAGACATGCCTCAGCAAAGTTTAACAACTTATTACTTGTCTAACTCAACACTGAATGCTTTTACTCTCCCTGACAGTAATGACATGTCTCAGGCAAACGATACAACATAAAAAAACAACATCAGTTCAGTAAAAAGCAGCATGGTTATGCTTTCCTCTGTGGTCAACAGAGGCTCCAGCTCTTCTGGTGCTCAACAGATTACCAGAGTCAAGTGTGGTATAGTTCTCAGCCCCAAAGCCCCACTCCTCTCCCAGCAAGAGATGCACAAAACAGGAGTGAAGATGCTCTCTCAAGCAGCCAGCAGTGAAAGAGTGGGGACCTTCGCTGCTAAATGCTGGGGGCCCTCTTCAGAAAGATAGCAGCAGGACAGCTGCCTCCAGCCTCCCAGTGATCAAATTCACCCTCTCGACAAGCACCCAGTCTTTCATCCAGATGGCCTGTCACTCACAGTGGGGAAGAAAAATGAGGGAATGCTCCGCCGTATTGTGTAAGCCAAGAGAGGAAAGGAACGGAGAAGAGAGGAGAGGACAAAAATGTGATGGAGTCATTGTGTTAGATGATAGGATTGAACGAGAAGGGTGAGAGAAGATGGGTTGCACTAGGTGCGGTCTGACCTACTTGGATTGTAATGGAGCATTCAGGGGAGCAGAGCAGAGGAAAGGGAAGGAAAGCAAAGCTAAAAGAAAGGAAAGGAAAAACTGGGAAATGAAGAAAGGGAAGGAATCAGGGGAGCAGAGCAGAGGAAAGGGAAGGAAAGCAAAGCTAAAAGAAAGGGAAGGAAAGCAAAGCTAAAAGAAAGGGAAGGAAAAACTGGGAAATGAAAGGACAGAAAAACACGAGTGTGGATGAGTGGCTGCACAAGGTGAAGAGGCAGCGTATTTGAGATATTCATGTGCACATGCACGTGCATCCTTTCATCCCCTCAGCCAAGCGTTCCTCTGTAACTTTTAGAGGTTTTTGAAGCACAAAGATGGTGAGCAGACCAGTTCACCAGCTGGGCAGCTACTCCCAAACCATACCCCCACCTGCCCTCCACAGCTTTCCCCCGTTTCTCCCACTTCCCAAGTCACCATGTCTGCCCATCCTGTGGGGTTGCAGGTTTCTGGTCGAGCAGCCTGGGACAAGGCCACCATTAACTTCAGGGCTGTACAGAGGGCACATGAGACAAAGGGTCCAACACGCTGTCCCTGCCCTCAGACAAGGACTGAAACAAATGTTACAGGGCTGGTGCAGAATGGAATCATCCGGCCAGTGTCACTGAATACATTTACCTACCTCAGAGCCTTTTCAGTCCCGTGCTTTGTTTTAGCCCAAGAAGAAAGGAGGGCGTGAATGGTGGAGCGGGAGGAGGTGGGACTGTGTGTGTGTATGTGTGCAGTAAGAGAAAAACACAAGGAGGGAGGAAGGGAAGTGAACAAATGAAATGAACGAAAGAAGCTCCAGGTTTCCACAGTGACAGCCTGAGCTCAGAAAACACCACAGCATTTGTGAGGGATGGGAGGAGGTGTGTGTGTGTGTGAGTCCTCCCCCCACGAGGATGCCAGGAGGTTTTGTTGATTGTTGTGTTTTGCTTTTCTTTTGGCCTCCTGTTCCATTTTCTCCTCCATTGTCTCTGCTGTCCTTCCTGGGCTAATTGGAGACCTGGAGAGCAGAGCAAACAGCAGACAAACTCCTCCAGACAAACTCCAGTTTGGTCAAATAATTAACAGTGAGAGTGAAGCTTTCAGTCAACAGGAATGGAAGTTACAAAGTCATATTGAGGGTTTGAGTGGTTTGCTGTTGTTTCTTTTAAAGTATTTGAATTCTTCATGAACACAACAGGAAAGACTTGAGTACTCCACTAGATGCAGACCGGGAATTAACGCCAGCTTCGCATTTAAAGCTTTGTGACGTTTGACTCGGTCTCAAGAGGCAGACAGTTAAAATGTTCCTGGATTGATGGAAGCTTACTTTTCATTCCTAAACACAGAAGGCTCACTTGGTGGTTCACAGTGCAGCCAGACATTATCAAAATGTCACAAACGCCTACAAATTACATGAACATTTTATTTATTTGATATATTTGATTCTCTACTACTTACAGTATTATATTGTAAGAGTGGGTAGCACTTTTCCAAGTGGTAGATATTCTTTAAAATGCACTTTCTCAGTAAAAATGAAAAAATCAACCTTTTTTTTATTCCTTTTAAAAAGATATTTGTCTAGAGCTACAACCAACAGTTATTATCATATTATCAGTTAATATTCTGAACATTTTCCAAATAAAATGTTAAATTGTTTGATCTTAAAAATGTCAGAAAACATTGAAAAATGCTGTCATGTCAGCCAAGGTGCTTGGCTTTTTGTTTTTAACACAGAAAATATGCAAATCCCCCTTATTCTCTAAAAGTTTGTTAATAAATTTGCATTTAAAAGTATTTCTGTACAGTCTGTCCTGAAACTCTAATAATAATAAAACAAATTGTATTAAAAATTATATGCAAAATGTCCACTAAATACACAGTGCTGTCAAATTTAAAAATAAAACTTTAAAACTCACACCCATACCCTACCCCAACAGAAAGTAATTAGTGTGTCATTTCTCCCATAATCCCTTCAGTTAATCTCCTCCAATCCAATGGGTTTGATTCAGTCATTTTTTCTCTCATATTCTAATCCATTTTGCCTTTGAGTTTTTGTGTGGAGTGCAGCGCGCCACCCTGCTCACAAAGAACAGTCACTGAGCTATGACATTAAAGGTATTGTTGCGCAGGCCTCGGCCCAGCAGCCCCCTTATATGGGTTCACTGTGCAAGGAAGTACGTGTTTTCATCTTCGTTGTCATAGGGATGAACACATGAGCACAGAGCCGCCTCCTCCTTCATCAGCCTCCCCTTGTACTGATTTTAGCTGACATAAATTCATTCTTTTGTGCAGGACACGCTGGTGCGTCTCCCACCATGTGGCTGCTTTCAGCACCTAACTTTAAAATATGAACCAGGAAACTTTGGGTTTCTGTGATATAACAGTACTGCAAGGTGAAATGTGCTTTATGAAGGTCTGGTCTGGGGATGAGAGGAAGGTCTCATGCATAACTCAGCTTGTGCCACCCAAAACTGCCAGCACTATTCATCAGGGCTGTCAGGAGAGTTACAGAGAACAGATAAGAAACTGAGCTGACTGCAGCGTAGGGTCAAACATGACCTCAGGAAATCACAGGCTCAAACCACACATACATATGTTGTATATTATCTGTGGAGGGAAGTGTAGGGAGGTC
>NW_018127911.1:3275928-3285982 GCF_001952655.1 Monopterus albus | reverse complement strand
TTTTACATAAGTAGAATGAGAGGCAGAGCTGTTAGTTATCAAGCCCCTCTCCTGTGAAACCAGCTTCCAGTTTGGGTTCGGGAGGCAGGCATCCTTTGTACCCTTTAGATTAGGCTTAAAACTTTCCTTTTAGCTTATAGTTAGGGCTGGCTTAGGTGACCCTTAGCCTTCCCTTAGTTATACTCCTATAGGCCTAGACTGCTGGGGGTCCTCCTGTGATTGTCTCCTCTCCTCTTCTTCCTTTTCACACATTTATATGCCACCATTGCATGTATTTAACTTTGTGTCTCCTCTCTCCTACCTTTTTTCATCCCAGTATCATTAGGAACTATTCTCTAACTTCAATACAATATAAAGTTATGCACAAGGCAAAAAAAAAAGAGTGAAGACCTGTTCTCAACCCCAGGTCTAAAAAAAGGCAAAAGACACCTTTTGGCATCTGGTGTCTGGATTATCTCAAGAAGCCAGAGCACATTGCTATTTTCTTCTTCTTCTTGAGCTCCAAGTATTTAATTCTGTTCAGTTGCACTGAGAGGTTTCAAAGGTCTCAATGGTAGAAATCTCTAAATGATGTAGCAGAACTATCTGCAGGTGCTCACAAGAGTAAATAAACAAATGTTACATTGTAATTTAAGTGAAGTGACCCTTTAATGTCTAATAATCTATACTGAAAACTATTGTATGTCTCAGTTCATAACCCAGAGTTGGAACTGTTGTATAGTGTAAATCAAGTCAGGCTGATAAAATAGTTCACAGTTTATGAGGTTTGAAAATGTAACTCTAATTCAGTTAAATTAGCTAAACTTGAGAAAACAAGTGTATAAACCCAAGATAGGTAGACTGAACTGTTTAACCGTGCTGCTGCTATCACTCTCTTTTCCACTCTGCCTGCTCGCTCTGTCCGTCTCACAGTCTCAGACTTCAATCTGTCTCCTCTTGTCTCAAAGCCAACAAAGGGATATATTTGCTATATTCATCATGGGCACATGTCAAAAAGGGTCCTATTGTCATATGAGACACCTCCTTCAGAATCTGCATGTTGGCTAATTGAGGTTGTCTATGAAGCGTTCATTCACTCTCACACATTTGATAAAGAAGAGAACCAAGTCCTCCCTCGTCAATCTTTCCCAAAAGTCAACACTGGGCCAGACATGCATGCACAGGCACTGAAACAGCCACACTACAATACAGCGCCAAGAGGTCTGGGACATCCCGCAGACCGCATCCTGTTCCCACTGAATGGCTCTTGTGTGACAAAGGACAATCTGGCTTCTCTCTGGCCCAGCTACCTGCGTGGGATCTGAATGCCTCCCTGACTGACTTGGTCAGTTAGGTTTTTGTGTTGTTTTGGGAACATCTCACCCATCTTCCCTCTCTCCCTCTCTTTTCTTTCTCTTCATCTCAAGTGGTCTACAGAGGGTGTCCTGGGAACGTGGCTGACTGCCCCGCTGACGATTTTCTCTCCCTCTCTACCAACACATCCACTTACCCACACCCATCCCTTTAGGACAGACCCCTGAATTAGTCCTTCTTAGCCCACTGTCTGACACCCAGGCTGACTACTCACTGAGATGTACACAAACATGCGACATATACAAAATAACATATGAAGGAGACACATTAACACACGTGCAAATACACAGTGAAATGCAGACAGACACAAGCACATTGCAGGCAAGCAGTATGCCAGAGAAACCGCAAGAGCCATGTGAAGAGAATAATTTGCCAAAGTGAACTTTCAACTGCACAAACACACAAGGAAAACGCGCACACACACACACACACAGAGAGAAGAGCGCTACCTCTATGTTTTCTTCATGACTTATAAAAAGGAAAGTTTAGCAAGTCATAATGTTTGAGTTTACGCATATACAGTAATACATGGCTGATATTCCAAAAGTAGAAAACAAAATAAAGCTGCATAGTTAATGTACAGCAAATGTCAATGTGTAACACAGGTACTGTTTACAGTATCCAGGAAATATGTTGATATTATGGTCCGCACCTATACAAGACCAAAATGTAATTTTTTAAAGCTACAGTATGATACTTTTTTCAAAAATTTTTGTTGTGGAAAAATGCTCCAAATCTTGTATTCATGTCTGGTGCTGCCCAGACCAGCCTCTTGTGACCCAAACTCACTGGACAGCACTGGCAGCAGTGCAGAGACATTAGCTTCGAAATTTTTATTTTTTGTAATTTCATAATGACAAATATTTGAAAAGCTGGGCAGAGCATGGCGGAGCGTAGCAGATCATAGTAGAGCAGCGAGAGGGAGTGCTGGGTGGAACAGAGTGGATTGATTTGGAGCTTCATTCTGGTGCTACCTTAAGTTATATATTGTAGCTTTAATGAATTTGTTCTGCCAATATTATTTGCATTGTGTGTTATGTATAAGTGTTTTATATACTGTATGCATGTTTTAATGGGCTTCAGAATGGGTAAAATATTAAATTACTGCAGTAGTCCCCAGTACAGACCCTCATTATGAAAGAATTTCCATCACATTGAAAGCTCTTGAGGAAAAATTTGTTCCCAATTTCTCAGTTCTACTCTCACTGCTTGGTTGCATCCATTGCTGGGGTAAAATGTTTTTATACTTTCACTTAATATCTGAGCATCAACATTATCAGCACACCTGCACACACCTGTATTATACAGTACTGTAACTGTGATGATTTGAACTGATTCTGAGACAGCAGTGCTTCAGCAGAGTCTCTGCTGCAAGCCTACTGTCTCCACATGTCTGTGGAGTGTTTGCGTGTTCCAGTGTGTGTGTGTGTGTGTGTGTGTGTGTGTGTGTGTGTGTGTGTGTGTGTGTGTGTGTGTGTGCATAGAACATGGCAGTAGGCAGCAATCCCCCCCGATGGTCCTTGCTCATTACCCAGAGGTCACAGCCCACGCCTGGCCACTTCCTGTCTGACCTCCCTCAGGAGAGCAGAGCATGCTGGGTTATGGATCACACGTGCTGGTCACAAACAGTCTTACTTCCTGTCTCACATTGGGTGAGAGACACAGAGAGAGAAAGAAAGAGAGAGAGAGAAAGAAAGAGAGAGAAGGAGAGCCATAGAAGGGGAGAGAGAATCCTGGCTTCTATCTGCCACTTGCTGTGCTCACTTCCTCCACTCTCACGCTCTCTCTCTTATTCATTAGCCTCCTGACTATTCACCCCAGTCCAGCCCCAGCACTGGGAACAAAATACTAACTGGCCATCCTGTTCCAAACTTCCTCCCACAGTTCTCTGCATAAAGCCATGACTCATATGCACCAGAATCAAGTCTGAATGAGGAGATTTTTATATGTGGGACTCTCTCAGAGGGAATTTAGGAATTGTTCTACATTATTAGGCGTAAGGAGCAGCACGTACCTTTATCCCCCAAACAAGCAATGACTTGTCAGTAGGTCAGTCATTACAAACTGGTGCTGAGCAAGAAAACACAATTCAAACCTACAGAGGTTTATTTTAAATTCTAGCAGAGATTTCAAAAAAGCCAAACATAACAAATATGTCTAATTGAATTTTGGGAAAATGTATAAGATGTGTATAAAATGATGCACGAGGCATCCACAATATTTTCATTTAACTGAATAGGACAGCCATAATGGACAATGAGTCTTTAAACCTGTTTAGAGGGAAACAAAAGCGAAAAACTATATCTTAAAAAAAATTGTTAAAAATACACATATTTGGCATCTTGTCAAGTTAGTTGAGATAATCAACACCAGTCATGTATCTGCACACTTAATATGAATCCAGCAGCAGATTAGCTTATTATGGAGTCTCCCTGTCACCACGAGGTTGCCTGGCAAACAGTAGAAACCCCAGACGGTTATTGTTAGTCCAACACATACATCTAATTTATGACTCTCAGACTGAACCAACAACATATAAAAGTGTCATTTAGGTTCTGGCAGGTGGGTTCTTTTTACCTTTGGACAGAGCTAGCTCTTTCACCTTTTTATGCTAAGCTAGGCTAACCACATCCTGGTGTTATAATTAACAAACTGATATAAAAGAGATCCCAAGCTTTTCATCTATGGCTGGGCAAGAAAGTAAATTGGGATATTTCTCAAAATTTCTGACTGCTTCTTTACTGGATTTGTCATCACCATCACTGAACAATGCTGAAATTCATTTCACTGTGAGCTAACCTACTTTACTAAATAATCATCAATAACTGTATAATAAAACTGAAGATATACAGCACTTATTGAGAATAATTACTAAGAAAACATATTGAGGCCAAGACAAATTCACAGTGACAGCAAAGCACAGATGTTGAGTTTTTTTTCTTCCTTTCCATTGTAAAATATTCTGACTGCATTTTTTTTACCCTTTGTACTATTTCCATTTAGCTTAAAGCCAAATAATGTCACTTCTGAATAAAGAATGTTGCCTGGCCATATTTATTCCACAGGCTACTAACAGGGCTTCGTCAAATTTGTCCAAGTTTTTTTACACTGCCATATGTGTCAGCATGAAATCTCAAATTTAATCATTGACATATTTCACACATGCTCACTTCCCCGCCAAAACTTTAGATCTATAGCATCTGTCACTTTATAAGTGTTAATCAACACTGAGTATTGAGCGTCCAGAGAGGACTTCAACTGAAAAGCCAGAGAAAAAGAAGAGTGATGTGCTGAATAGCATCCTAGGGCATCTTATTGATGCCAGATGGGCTTTGTGAACACTAGATTGGCCCCAAGAAAGAGACCTTGCACAAACATTATTGTATACCAGTGCTGAGCCATTGTTAGTCCAGCGTCTGTTAACTGACATACATGAATCCTGTCAAATTAGACTACAGCAGCAGGGGTGCTGCTATCCCCTCACTTTCATGGCTCCTGATCTTGGCTTGACCACAAGCCCTTTTATCATTGGTCAGCAGCCACCACAATGAACCTCCAGGAGACTGACCCTCTGACTCACCACAGGGAGCTCCGCCAGGCCTGAGCAGGGTCAGGGCAGTGGAGACCGGTGGTCGAAGGGCATAATGCCGGCATGGAGGCTGGTCCAGGGTTGTCGACTCCGGGACCTGACCCTGGGTCACGCCTGGAGCTCAGAAGACTGAGGTCTCCTGCAGAGAACAGGGGATGAGCAGCTATTCAGTGTGGCTGAACCAGGAGCTGTGTTCGGCTAAGAGCTCGGGAGGAGACTGAACAGGTCAGCTGGGCTATGGTCCTGCTGCTGATCACAATTCAGAGAGTAAAAGCAGCTGCATTCATTAGAAACAGGCATTCTGCTGTGGAGAGATATATGAAAAGTCCTAATTAGCTGGAATTAGGTTGCACAGTGCAGTGACGCCCCAATTGATTATATTGATCAGTGTCTGGGTGTTCTGTCCAATTACTCAAATTCATCAAGATGTGAGAACAAGTCACGCAGCACTAACTTTAAGGAACTGAAGATGGTGACTGCCACTAAGATACACATGGGACAGTAAAACACAGTCACACACTGCATAAAAGGAACCGGATGGTGCAAATATTTACATGGAGAAAAACATCCACCCTGGTGAGTCTGCTGTCAGTGGATAAGTTGGCCAAGCCTTTCATGGTGTGTTTTTCCTGCTGTGTGATCATTTGAACACAGATCTTTGTGTCTGAGAGACAAAACTATGATGGTTACATTTAATGCTTCAGATTAATGAATGTTTTTCTACTATCAATTTCAGTTTTAACTGAATTACAAAACACGCAGCCAAACAGAGAGCCAAGCTCTTCTCAGGTTGAGAGAAATGGCAAAAAAAGCATCAGGGTCAAGAGGTGAACTGATAACACAGGAGGACAGGTTACACCTTGTTCCATAAGACACTCCTATGTCTGTCTCCCCCTCATCTATCTATCCATCCACCTAACCACACATCCATCTCTCTCTGTCAACACCATGTGACTGAGTTGAGTTTTGAAGAGGAAGCCCCTGTCAAGATAGGGTCCTTATCACGACTGGGTCAGCCCCTCCTGTTCCCATCATCCATCAGGCGGGCAGCCACCTGGACGACTGCTGACCCTCGCTGCAACCTGATTGGGCAGACACTCAGAGGACCCACAGGGGTGGAGCAGATAAGACAGATATGAAGCCTGAGCACATTCTTGTAATTCAGCATTTTTTCCTTATGACATAGTGAAGTTTGGGGATTTCTATCATGCTGTTTTTCCACTTTACATAAGACTTTTTTTTCAGATTTAACCAAAAATGTCAGTTAAAAAGAGGCCATAAGAAGTGGTGATTGCCAAATTTAACAATAAACCCAATTTTCCTCTAGAGTTCAAGTCAAACTGATCACTTTTAAGCCTTGGACCATGTTTTTATGACCCACAGAGTTGTAGAAAACCTTCTGATCTCCTTAGAGACACATCACCCTCCCACTTCATTTCTCTTATCCTCTTCATCACCTCCTCCTATTCTATTTGTTTTGCTTGTATTAGTACCCCAGAGGGCCGATCAACGGAGGAACATCCATCTCCATCTCGCCTCAGCCACCCGCTCGTGCTAAAATAAGTGGCCAATTAACTTGGTGGCGACCATGTGTGCGTGTCCTCAGAGACAATTCCATTGGAAGGTCCTATTAGTCAGCAAGTTGATGAGAGCTGAGGAGTCTGGGATGTCACATGCCCTGTGAGTGTCATCTTAAGAGGACTTGTGGTCCACTTCATTAAAGACACCCACTTGAGAGCAGCTGGACTTTCCTTAGACTTACTGCTATGTCGCTGTCTTGTATCAAAGATCTGACAATCTGCAATGAGGTGATACAGCAGTGGAGAGAATGGGTGAGTCTGCTTAATAAAGGGACATCCCAGTTTGATACAACATCAAAGATCTGACAATCTGCAATGAGGTAATACAGCAGTGGAGAGAATGGGTGACAGTGAGTCTGCTTAATAAAGGGACATCCCAGTTTGATACAACATGGGACTCTCTCTCTCTCTCTCTCTCTCTCTCTTTTTAGTTTTGGCCATCATTTCTAAGTGATAGTAACACAGTTGGCAGGTTTAGTGGTGAGACTTTACATCCTGAAGACAACTAAAGTTTTCAGTAAACAATACAACAGCTCTCTACATAAAAAATTAATGAATAAACAAGTTTAAAACAGCAACTATAAGAGATTACCACATCAGGCAGTAAGATATTCTTGAATACATTGACAGCCAGCGATGATTTCAGTTCCACCAGAGAAACCAACTTTTGCAGCTTTAAATTAAATTGGTTCCAAGCAGAAGGTGCAGCACACATAAAAGCTCTTTGACAAATATGATGAACATTTTAATAAATATGAATCTTGGGAAGAAAGCACATAAATAGTTGCACATTTAGAGTAGAGTGGTTTTAATGAATGAATGGCTTTAAAAACAATCTAGTGATTTAATCTATATAAGGTTTAAAAGGGCCAACCAACCGACCAAGTCATACAAAGAACAGTGATGTGTGAGAGTCGTACGAATTGTAACAAATCTTAAAGCTCTGTCACATATGCTGTGTCCAAGGATCATTAATAAAAATTCAGTTCAATCTCCACATCTCTTCTGAACATACTTAGTTTTCTTTGTTTCATTCATCACCATCTATCAACCTTGCACTTGTCAACACAGAATGTAGCGCTTCTCAGAAAAATGACTTTGTCCTTATCCTTTCTCTGGTCCTATAAGGAAAGTGTCTTAACAAGAGGTTTTGTGTTCCTTCAGTGGCCCTGCCTGCTTCCACTCTACCTCATTTCTTTGCCCACCTCATTGATCAGTATTTGATTGGGTGAAAATGTGACAATTTTGTAAGTTAGCGAGTTGTACTCAATGAAATTAGTCTGGCAGATGGTTGTAATAGAATTAACGTGTGCAGATCAGTCTCTAAAGGCAGCCTGATGACATGGGCAGCTGTGTGAGTGGAAGTGAATCAGAAGTCTGGCAGCTTCTTTTTATCAGCTTCTAATTGAGTCCTGAGTCAATAACTGGAGGTTGTATTGTGTGGGGGAGTAACACACTGGGACTAACTGGAAGTAAGGAAAGAAAATGAAAAAAGTGAATGAGGGAAGATACTGTACATGATATGGTATAAAACCTCACTTGAAGTGAAGAGGCCTTTGATCAGTTTCAGTGCAATAGCCAATAGCAGGGTTACTGACCTTCTCTGATCATTTTAGGGCATTTTAGGGGTAAATTAGGACAATAAAAATACTTTGCGTTGAGAAACTTTTTTCTTCCAGTCAAGCTTTCTAAGGACATTTCTGAATATGCTTGATTCAGAACAGCTAGAAAACTGCAGCACCAAGTCTTTTTCTGCATCACAAGTAAAGCAAATACCCTTAGAAAAAAGAAAGGAACCCTTAAATCCACATGACATAACTGGTAACAGGAATAGTAATACATTTAAATATTAAATGTACAAAATTCTGACATTTTACATTTTTAACGATTAGCTGATGCACTTGTGCAGAGCCTTGTCATCCTTTCATGACCATTACAGCAAAACGTTTGCATGGCCGGGTGCTCACCATGCAGAGCCAGCCAGAGTGAAGGAGGGCATCAATGGCATTTGAAAGGCAACAGAGCACTGTGGCCAGTCTGACCCTGTCCGGCCCCGGCCTTTAAGCACCAGCCCTTTCAAACGCAGCAGGACAATACCGATCGGTTTTCAGTCTCCAACTGGCCTCTGAGCTGATTAGGAACTAGCCCTGCCACACAGGGACACTGCCATGGCTTGACACCACCCGCATCCAATAACACCCCCTTTACTGGGCCTCCAAAGGGGCCAACCGAGGCCAAGGCCAGCGGCCAGGCTGACCTCTGATCTCTCGCCATGTTTAGACACGTCCACACACAATGAGAGGCCCAGGGCAGCTGATTAGAATATGGAGGGGGTGAAAAGGTGCAAGAGGGCTCTGGACTGTTGCAGGAGGTTGTTTGTTTGTGTGTGTGCGTGTGTGTGTGTGTGCATGTGTGTATGTATGCTGTTGGCATGGCGACCTGGTCAGTGACTGCCGGACCACCGGACCTTCCCTGAAACCCCCTCCCTTCCTCCAGATGTGCAGCTCTTGTCCCAGGTCTCTTTGTTGGGGGCCAGGAGGGAGGAATTACACCAGGGATGATCCCGTATTACTGGGCCTACCAGCCTTTCAGGTTGGTTTTAGTTTTGTTGGCTGGCTCTGGTTTTATCCTCCTCCCAGTGTTAACACCACTGAGCTGATCCCTTTGATGTCCTTATACAATGACCACCAGATCGCAACAATTCACATTTTGTCTAAAAACTGAAGGGACTGAGTAGGATTTGGTGCAAAGGTGATTCCATTTCAACTTTTAGTTGAACACATAAAATACAGCCAATTTAAGAGAAAAACACAACTAGGTTGGTTTTATTTACATCATTTGGTCTAAAGATCTCCTCAGTTCCAAAATACTGACAATCGTTTGTTTGTCTTTTACTTTTGCATAAAGGGCAGTGAACATCAGTGACCAGGCTATAAAACAACGCACATAAAAAAGTCACATTACACTTTTCTCTCAGGAAACTGAAGTGTACAAATAAAATTGAAGCTACTAGAAATAATAAAGGTTGGTTCACTTAATAGTAGCCTACAGAACATAGGATGTAGTTCGTTTTACCCTGGTTCTTTCTTTCTTTCTCTCCCCCCTTCCTTCATCTCCTTTGCCCTTCCCACCTCATCTTTCCAGTTGTTCCTTTCTCCTCACTACTTTGACATTTCTCCATCTCTTTTCCTTCAGTTTATTTACATTATCCAGTAAAAAAAAAAAACTGACACTGCCCCACCTTTAACTACTGACAATTTTTTTTGTGAAAACAAGCCAAAGTGAACTAAACCAACTGAGGTGCTCCTTTCCTCTTCTGAACCACCTGAATCTTGCAGCTGTTTTCTCCATGTGGACTGTTTTAACCTGTGACCCACAACTAACCCCTTACTTTGCAGCTGTGTGTGTTTATGTGTGTGTGTATGTGTGTAATGAGGAGGCAGTGTAGTGAGACGCCTTACATATGACTAGTGATCCATAGCTCTTTTACTGTTCAGTTCAGTCTACAGCCAGAGGGCTTGTGAGTGTGTGT
>NW_018127911.1:3274749-3275766 GCF_001952655.1 Monopterus albus | reverse complement strand
GGGGGGGTGAATGTTGTGTGGGTGGGGGGTGGGGGGGGGTGTGCCTCAAGGTAAGTAGACTATCTTAATTGGCCTCTGGAGACTTTACAGAGCATGTGTGTGCTCTGGATGTTATAATATATGTGTGTCTGCATGTGAAGGTAAATCTGGTGTATCTTTATGGATGTGATACAACAGGATGAAGATCATGATGATGATGATTAAGTGTGTGTGTGCAAGATCAGCAGAGAAGACCCACAGGTGAACATCTGATGCAGTTTTATAATTTGGTGGCTAGACAGTCTTCTGGACTACCTGTGTGCTAGTCTGTGACTTGGTAAAATCTTATTAACTTGGGGATGTAAATCTAAAAGAATGTTTAGCGAAACAAACTGATGCCACGGTCCCGAGTATTTGTATGTGTGGAGGTTGAGCTGCTTAAATCTTTACTGTAAGCTGCTGGACTTTAGGGTGTTTGAGATAAAAGACTAAATGTACACATTTCTTATGTTCTTGTAGTGTGTGTGCAAGTTCTTGTACTTACTATATTAAGGACCAGAAAAGTTTTTTTGTTTGTTTGTTGTTTCTTTTGCTACAGAGTGAGGACATTTTGGTTGGTCCTTATTTTCTGAAACACCTTTTTGAGGGTTCAGACTTGCTTTTAGGATTCAGGTTAGAATTAGGTTTAGATTAGGGTAAGTGCTGTGGTCAGCCATTTAGTTCTGATGGTTAAAGTTGGTGTATGGGGCTGGGGATGCATTATGTCAATGAATGTCCTTACAAAGATAGAGGTACAAGTATGTGTGTGCATGTGTGTTAACCTGGGTGTTCAGGAATGTTTGCTCTGCCAACACTCAGTGACTGTAGCTGACGTTGACTCTCCAGCCTCAAGTGAAACAGACACTCGGCAGTCTTTTATCAACCGGACGCGGCCCGTCCCTTAAAGAGTAGGAAGGTAAATAATGGTGGGACTTTAATAGGTGGATAATGTGGTCACAGGGCACAAGGCTGACTGTTCCCTGAGCAAACAGGTCCAAA
>NW_018127911.1:3259794-3274706 GCF_001952655.1 Monopterus albus | reverse complement strand
TCTCTTGCTCACACTCACACACAAACACATACAATGCAGAGACACACGCTTACAGATGGGCAACTTTTGGATTCTTAAGAAAAGAATCACAAAACAACACAAGCACTTGAGCATGCAAACATTCACACAACACACTGTCCTGATGCACATAATGCTGGGTTCTGAATAGACAATTTAAGCACAAGAGCCAATAAAGACTACATTATTGTGTAATTTGACACAGTGACCAATGAGAAAAAAACAATGTGTACCAAACCCTGCTTTGAATTATTAAAGTATATCTGGTCCTGAAATGATCTATTCAGTCTGAAAATGACAAAAGATGACCTGCCACATAAGGCTACTATGGTGAACACATCATCACTTTTTGTAATGTAAAATGTAATATAAAAGTTTGGAGCAGTAAGACTGATGTTAACGCTGAAAATGAAAGTGAGAGTTTAATACAAAATGATATTTATTTACTCAATAACCAAGTTTGAAGTTTGGAAGTAAAAATCAAAGAGATACACCAAAATTAAATTCACCTTTAAAGTTAATTCTAGTTGCTGCAGCACATCCTTAAACTCCCAGACACATACACACACACAAAGCAAACTGTAGGTATAAAAACTGATATAATCCACAGGCACACACACACACAAAATATAAATTAAAAGCTTATGGAAACAGTAATAATATAAAGCCACACATGGACAGGGTTGGGCCTGGCCTGCTGTTTCAAGTGTCCATAGTGATAAAACTGTTCTCTGGCAACAGTAAAACACCAAACCTGAATGACTGACTGGCTCAATGTTTGCTGGTCCAGAGAGGAGGCGTGTGGAGGCTGCAGGAGGTCAGGAGGTCAGCATGGCGAAGCGGCGGCCTTTCAGCCCTGACATGACTGACCAGCAGGTGAACAAATAAAGAGGCAGTGGAGGAGGAGCACAGCAATCACTTATTAGGATGCTGCAGAGATGGATTCAGTTTTACAACATGCATGCCAAAAAAAGTGCACAACCAGAAAAGCAGACACTAACATGTAGATAAATCAGGGCAAGCTGATCTCTGGTTAACATGTTCATCTTCACAAACCACTTTCTTACAACTGCTCTTCATTCAGCTCAACACCTTCTTAAATCTCATTTTTTATTTTCAACTCTTACTTGTGCAAAGGTTATGTGAGTACAAAAATCTTTTTTGTGTGCAAAACTAATGTGCAGGAATTCCTGGCAGCATTCAAAACGTAACATGGCAATTCACTCGTCTTAATCTGAAGTGATGTCAGGCAGGTTGAAATGAAAGTGTCCTGAGAAAACCATGAACTATTCATCATAGCATAAGCCTGTTTTACTGTTTAAACTCCCAGAACACATGTAAAACAGGCCTGTGTAAAAATGTAAATCTAATTAAAAGGATAAGCTCTTTGGAAATTAGATCAACATTTCCTAAGAAGAGACAAAAGCTCCCAAACTTGATCACTTTACCAAGTGTGTTGTCATTGCTGCATCGCTCTAACACACGATGCTGCTAATGCTACGGAGCCTGGCCTTATTCGCACCCAGCCTCACTGCGTGTTTGCTTTTGGTTTTAGCACCTCCTAAGATACTATTGATGGCCAGTCAAGTAATGTCACCAGACCGTTTTTGGTTTGGTCTCACTGTGGCACTTAGACTATGAAAGCTGGTCCTCAGTGACCCCATCTGGCAACAAGTGCGTCTCCTGTCACCACAGCTCTGCAAGAAGAGGCAGATCAGCTTGACTGACGTAAACAGTATGGACAGATACAATTTCAGCCTGGCAACACAGCCAAGATCTGGCTACCCTTCTTCATGTTTACCTAAAGGCTAAGGCAGCTAAACCCAGGCCTCACCTGCTGGCCTCACTGGTTGTCATGAATGCTCACATAATCCCACTAAGTCTGTACAAAAGCAGAGCTGCTTCTTGTGCTAAAAGCTCTAAGTCCCTCCCTCTCACTAAGATCTCCACTCTATCAAGAAACAGTTTGTATGACACAAACTTTGTCCATAGCAACTTTGCATATCTCCATTTTGCACAGGAAAATTCACACCCTTCTTTTGTAGCACACACACACACACACACACACACACACTATTGTACCCACTCAGGGAGGCGGGCAGTGACAATAATTTTTATTCTAAAACACATGCTTTGGTAGCTAGACATTTTCTTGCTAGTTTCTAACACACTTCACCTTTTCAATATTTGACAACATTGTGGTGTATATTCAAATTCTAATCTAATCTAATTCTAATTTGTTGTTCGGCGTGCTAATGTTTGCTTAGCTTACCTGTTGCATGTGATTTAATTATTGCTGTGGCACCACTGATTAATTCTGATTTGAAGATACAAATTAAAGCTTCCTTGTTCTTTGGTACAAAAGTCTTGAGAGACATGTTTGTCAAAGACGCCACCTAATGGGACAAATGGTATAGAAAGGAAAGAATCCTGCAGGCTGTCTGTGTCTTATGCTCAAACTTGGAGAATATTTCTGTTTGAGGGACATCCTCATCAAACTGAAACACTCAGGCTTGTCAGAAAAATGTTGTTGTTGTAATCCGCAATCAGCATATGAGGCCTTTACTTGACATATTAAGAAGTCAGATTTCTAGGATGCACCACGTTAGACTGAATTTAATGGTCCATGAAAGAATTTAGAAATGCAGATTTAGTCTTTTCACATGAATGACCAAACAACAGGGCTGTGCATAGTAGAAAGAATAGATTATTTACTGGGCTACAACTTAAAGATTTTTGCTGTACTTAGTAAGAGCAGATAAGCAAACATTGCAGAAAACACATATTTGCACAATTGCTTGTTGATACAGGTCTGTGAACTATAGCCTAACACACCTTTAATAATACTACATAGCCTAAGATTTGCTAATGTTGTCAGGCATAATTACTGCATGCTTTTAGTTGAAATTTTATGCAATGAACTGCAATGAAAACTAAAATTAAAAATAGTTAGAAACCAAAACTGCCCACAAAAAGGGCACTTATCAAGTCAGAGGGTAAAAGGGCAGGTGCTTAAGCGCCACCTGGGGCCAATCTGTGTCTGCCAAGCAATGATTAATATGTGAAGAGGAATTGTTAATGTGATATTTTAAGATGTGAAGAGATGGTAGTCCTGCTTCTGTGTTTTGTGTGTGTGTGTGTGCGTGTGTGTGTGGTGGGTGACCCTGAATGTGAACAGACACCTTGCATCTGGAGGGATCATTAGTAAAATAATGGCAACTATTTCCTTCCACAACAGCCTGATTCATTTATGATGTCCCATGCCATGTAACAATGAGGTCATCTTATGAATTCTTTCAGGGTGGACGTCACATTTCAGTTGTGAGAACAGGCAGTCACCCTCTGCCCTGCCACCCCTGTAGAAACAGCGGCCGAGTCTGACACTTAAACATACATACACAGATACAGGAACACTACAAGATTCACACGGTCAAGCCTCCTTAGGTTTTCAAAATTTAAGCGCTAAGTACTGCCATAATTTATAGCTCACACAGAATAAGAACAGGGGTCTCTGTATGTGTATGTGTGTGTTCGGGGTATCACAAGGGAGGTCACTGACCTCTGTGACATGGCAAAAATCCCCATGGGCCTAATTCAGCATTGGAATGGACCTCACAGCGCAATGGGAAGATGCTTCCAACATAATGAAAACAAAGGCCAATTGTGACGCTATTCTCTGCAGGGCAAAAAGCATCGGGCCCCAGGGACAGTTGACTGTTTTGTTGGCTGAAATGAAGAAAGAAATCTGTTGATAAGATTTGTCAGTAGTGACTCAACAGTGGCAGTTTATCTCCCAGTATGCAAAGTGTTATAGTTACATCCACAGTTTTTATCTGCACTTGTCGATAGAAGTGCTGATAATTGATTCTCATTGGACAAATCATTGTCTTTTAGGCGGTATAATGTGCCTTCAAATTATACAAAGTTTCTCATGAACAGACTGGCAAACGGAGCCTCCCATATAACTGTTAGTGCCTCTTGTGTCTGTCTGACTTTGTTACTGTGTAGTGTTAGTATTTGCTAAGGTCAGTGTGTCAGTGTACTACACCGAGTCATCCAGGATATGAGTGATCTTTGTTTTACTGTCGAGTAGAAAGCTCAGCTGTGGAGGCTCGGTTCTAGTTAATAAGGAGCATAAAATTATTATTATTTTTTTAAATGAGATAGGAAAAAGTCTTTGTTGGCGTGATCCGGTTCTTTCATTTGGCCAAAAAGGACTCAAAATATAAGAATGGTATTTTTGTGATAAATCTTTCATATTCTGAAAGTAGACCTCTTAAACCCCTATAGTTTTGGTCAATGTCCACCTGATAATGGCTTTTTAAGCTGTGTGGTGCCAGTCAGGGTCCCTTCAGTTAACAGTCATGTATATTAATCACTACCTCAACCAGCAGCTTGATAACAGAAAGGACAGAAAGGGATTTGAACAAAGCCAGCACTGCCAACAAGAAGGCAAACAAATGTTAACACTACTGCTATTGCCAAAAAAACGCCCATCCCCACAATTTATTGCCCTTTTCTAAGACTTATTCAAGGTTTTCATCATACACCGACCCGCCACGCCTCCCTGCCCAAAAGATCCAGAATGCGTCTGCAAGAGGAGGTGGGGGATTAAAAAATGAAGCAATAAGATCAGGCCTTTCTTTTTCTTAAGAAAGACTAGAAATGAAGCTTTGTGCATGTCTGCTGCTGTGGCACATTTGACAGGTCTGGCTTAGCAGCTTTTGTGTCACCAGCATAAAGGGGATTGAGTGAAAACACAAACTGAACCACCGTGCTGTTGTGGCACTGGCTATTAGTCAACGTGACGGCCTTTGCAGATGCTAATGGTGTATAGTGTGTCTGGGCCGGGCCAGAACGTGGCTATCTGATAGCACAAAGGCCTTCTGCTAGAGGTTGACTTTTCCCCCTTTCTTTTTATAGCTGCTACAGAGTCATTATGCTTTTTTCACTCCTTTTCCCTTGCTTTTAAGAAAATGGGGAGACATAATAGCTGCAGTGAAAACAGCAAGCTGACATGGGCCAGTCATCCTCGTGTGTAAAGCCTCAGGTGATAGTGAGGATGAGGTCCGCCCCTGATATCTCTCCCTCCCCACTGTGCTGGCCTTGGAGCTATGTGGAGATGCAGCCAGACTCTTGTGAAAGAAGACAGGATGCCCATGAGCGGAGGACCTCTGGACTCTGACTTATTAATCAGTCAGGCCCTTAGCTGCATGCCTGCCTGCCTGCCTTAAGCTGCAGCATGTCTTCATTCTGCCCTGGGATGAAATAACGACCTGCAGATTTAAATACTCAGAGGGTTCGCTCAGACCTGGAGCAGAGGCCTCGGCACACAGGTCATTCAGCATCAACAGCAAACTAAAGGAAACAACCATACATATAATGCAAGTCTCCAAGATGAGAGTAAAACAATACATCAATAACTTGTTAGCAAAGTGTTCTCTCCTTTTTTATTTGAGATTTTTGAAGACTGTAAAGTTTCAGGTAAATTGAGTTTTTATCTCTTCAAAACAACATTATAAATATGACTGTACTGTACAAGTATTGTACTGCATATATCTGAAGCCCCTACACTTTAGCTGAGTTGCCCTCAGTTTTATGCTACTTCATAACAGCTGAGGAAAACAGGCTTTTACTCCGCTAAATATACAGTCTTATGCAAAAGTTTAGGCACCCCTTGATAAATAACAGATTTTGGTCATTTTTTATTTGAACAGATGTTAACACAGTTTCTCTTGGAAATGGAAAAAATGCACAATATTTTCAGCAAACAGTGATGCATAGTTACTTCTTATGCCATAAATTGAACAAAAATAAAAAATAAAAACATTATTATGGCATGGTGCAAAAGTTTGGGCACCCTAAGAGTTCCAGAGTCTCAAAGTCTCTCACAAGGTTTCAGACCTTAATCAGCTCGTTAGATCTGATGCACAGCAACAGCTGTCATTGGTAAATGCCAATTTCAAAGCTGTACAAATACTTTGACTCTTCAAACCTTGTGCACACACTTGTGGACACCCAGCAACCATGGGTTCCTCTAAGCAGCTGTGTAAGACCCTGAAAATGAAAGTTATTGATGCCCACAATGCAGGAGAAGGCTACAAGAAGATAGCAAAGCGTTGTCAGCTTGCAGTTTCCACAGTAAGAAATGTAATTAAGAGATGGCAGATCAGGGGAACTGTGGAGGTCAAGATGAGATCTGGAAGACCAAGAAAACTCTCGGACAGAACTGCTCGTATGCTGGTCAGAAAGACAAATCAAAACCCCCATTTGACTGCAAAAAACCTGCAGGAAGATTTAGCAGACTCAGGAGTGGTGGTGCACCGTTCCACTGTGCAGCGATGCTTGCACAGACAAGGCCTTCATGGAAGAGTCAGCAGAAGAAAACCTTACCTGCGTCCCCATCATATAATCCAACGTCTGAAGTATGCAACAGGACATCTACAGAAGCCTGATGCGTTTTGGAAACAAGTGCTGTGGCCTGATGCAGTTAAAATAGAACTCTTTGGACACAATCAGCAAAGGCATGTTTGGAGAAAAAAAGGAGCAGCATTTCATGAAAAGAACACCTTGCCAACTATTAAGCATGGGGGTGGATCTATCATGCTCTGGGGTTGTGTTGCAGCCAGTGGCACAGGAAACATTGCACGGGTGGAGGGAAGAATGGATTCCACTAAATACCAGCAAATTCTGGAAGCAAACATCACACCATCTGTAAAAAAGCTGAAGCTGAAAAGAGGATGGCTTCTACAACAGGACCATGATCCTAAACATACCTCGAAATCCACTATGGAATACCTCAAGAGACGCAGGCTGAAGGTTTTGGAATGGCCATCACAGTCCCCTGATTTAAACATCATTGGAAATTTGTGGGTAGATCTTAAAAGAGCTGTGCATGCAAGACGACCACAGAATATTACAGAACTAGAAGCCTTTTGCAAGGAAGAATGGGAGAAGATCCCAAGTACAAGAATTGAAAGACTTTTAGCTGGCTATGAAAAGCGTTTGCAAGCTGTGATATCTGCCAGAGGAGGTGTTACTAAGTACTGATTGTGTAGGGTGCCCAAACTTTTGCACCATGCCATAATAATGTTTTTATTTTTTATTTTTGTTCAATTTATGGCATAAGAAGTAACTATGCATCACTGTTTGCTGAAAATATTGTGCATATTTTCCATTTCCAAGAGAAACTGTGTTAACATCTGTTCAAATAAAAAATCACCAAAATCTGTTATTTATCAAGGGGTGCCTAAACTTTTGCATAAGACTGTATGTGATATATTTACAATTGGCCCTGAACACAAAATTAACTGAGGCTAACGAATAATAAGGTTTGCAGGTTTGGGCATAAATTGAGCTGATGATGGGGCTAGATGACGTCAGACATCCACCAAAGTTCAATGATTCATTTTTTCAATAAAAAAGAAAAAGCTGCATACTGTAGCTTAAAAAAAAAAGACGTCAGGAGATCATTAAAGTAAGTATAGGATTCGTGATGTGATATTAAATAGTTCAATCTGGACCAAAGTAGGGCTGCACGGTGGCGCAGTGGTTAGCACCGTTGCCTCACAGCGAGAAGGTTCTGGGTTCGGGCCCCACCCGGGATCTTTCTGTGTGGAGTTTGCATGTTCTCCCCGTGCTTGCGTGGGTTCTCTCCGGGTACTCTGGCTTCCTCCCACAGTCCAAAGACATGCAGCTTAGGTTGATTGGTGTCTCTATATTGCCCATAGGAGTGCGTGTGCCCTGCGATGGATTGGCGACCTGTCCAAGGTGTGCCCCGCCTTCACCTGATTGCCGGCTGGGATTGGCTCCAGCCTCCCCGTGACCCCGTTCAGGGACTAAGCGGTAGAAAATGAATGAATGGACCAAAGTAGTGATGTGGCCAAAAGGCACTGCCATGTCTAGAGCCAGGCCACCAGCATACTGAGCTGGATCCAACAGCGGGTGACTTCAAAGGTGCAAATAGGTTCATTACAGACTGGACAATCTGATGAGTCATTAAAAATGTCATTTGTCAATTTTATTTTCATTTTTGCCATTTAAGCACAAATTTAATAAATAAAGCACACCGGATGGGTCACACCATGCAAACATTACTTTCTACAACATGAAAAATTTCTTTTGACCAACTCGCCAATACTTTGTTTACTCGCCATACACTGTACATGATAGTAGCTCCAAGACTTCCCATCAACTTTATCTGTACAGAATGCTTGGCATATTGTATATATACCCATATACATGTATTAAAGAACAGGGTTAACACAGTCTCTTGCCTCCATTTCAATCAAATATATGACAATATTTCAAGCTAGAAATAGTGAGTGCATGTCTAGAATGGTGATGAACAGAGTCAGCATGGTCCAAATGATGGAGGTGCAAAGAGAGTGGTGAAGCACAAGATTGGGAATCATCTGGCTCTGAACTGTGACTTATAAAATAATCAATGAGTTGCCCAAAGCACACATAAAAAGAGTCACCCACCTTTTTCTTGACTATAAGGAAAATTTCTAATCATTTACAAAGTGAGCTGATGATTTTTATTGAAGCAGTGCGATACATAACATCGCAATGCCATTACAATCACAAACAAAAGAGAGGAAGAGTGGTTAAGTACAAGTGGGCCTGTGCTGTGTACATGTTAATAGACATATGTGTCCTGCTAAATGAACAAATCACATGAACCCTGGTGCAGTTTGGAAACGTAAAGACAACTCACCCACCCCTGTGTAGCTGTACCAACTGATCAGGAAAGACTGGATACTAGACAAATAAAGACATGAGAGCAGGTGGAGACACGGACTGTAGCGACTGACAGATAATGGAACAGCTTCTCAAAATCAAATGAAAAGTGCCTTAAATTTGGTTGATGGTGTATTTTTATATGGTTATTATGACAAATGATGGGGCTAAACATTATAATTACTGATACTACTGAGTTTTAAATATTACAAATAACAATGTAATATATTAAAATACATGATTGTATCCCAGAACACCCTGAATTTGGTTAATTCTCATTTTTACTCTATTAACAGGCTGTATTATCTGTCAGGTGCAACATGAGGAGAGCATACAATACATACATGTTAACATAAAATGGTAACTAAAAGGTGAGTTAGAGGTATGACCCGGGCATTGTGTGCATTTGGCAGAAAAACTATATTTGTCACGTAATTCCCCTTAGATCAGAATAATAAGAAACAAAATCTATATGCAACATAGTCTCTATCACCTTCATTGCTGATCATGTCCTGTTAATACAACAGAGAGAAGGCTATATATCGAACCAGGCAGTCACTTTTTATTCTTCAAGTCTTTAGGTGGGAACATTTTGCTGGAACTAAACTGTTTCATTTAGAGGTATACACGGAGTATATGGAAAATACAACTACAGCTTGAAGGGATGACTGAAGGGTTCAGGATCCTACATGCAAGCGAAACTTCCTGGTGAACATTAGACACACATTCTGTGTCTACTAGCTGAAACCATCTACCAAGACCTGTGTCACTGGTGTTTATACACAGATCAGTGAATATACAGACACCACTAGTCGAGAGGGAGAAAAATCAAATAAAAAAAAAAAAGAGTGGGAAGATAAAGGTTTACACAGTCTCCATTTATTGAAAACAAACAGTCTGATGTCTGACAAGAGCAAGATTCTCAATTTCCTCCTGACTTGACTGTGTTTGGACCCCTGTGCAGAAGAACCCCTCTTACCTGGAACAGCTTGCATTGAAAAAGAAGAAAACTTGAAAACTGTCAGGTCATTCTTTCCACCAGTGTTTGGAAGTCAAGGAAGCCAAGCTGTGGGAACTGAAATCAGGTGAGTGGTGGGCCAGGGGTGACGAGGTTCTTTAACAAATTTAGTTGTCATCATTCAGTGCGTTTCTATATGTGATTCAAAAGTTAACTTTCAATTGATCTGTTAAGAAGACAGAAGGAGAGAAAAAAATCAGGTGCTTACAGCAACCACAGTGTAATTATTTAAATGTTTACATTTTAAATTGTAAAATTTATTAAGAGATAATACCTGGTTCTCTCATTTCTCCTTGTGAAGAGCTTCTATAAAGGCTTCAAGTTTCTCCTGGATTTCGCGAACTTTCTCTGCAGAAGCACACAAAGCTTGGTCAAAAATACACAAAACTGACATGCACACAAAAACATTTTAACATTTAATTCACCAATTAGCCTCTGAACAAAACGTTGAATGCCAGTGCTTTTGAAAATGGATTAAATGTTTAGGTAATTTTTCAAGCTTTCACCTGTTAAAGCTTTATGAATATGATGATTTGCTTTTCCTTATCTTCTACAATAGTAAACTGCAGTATAGCTACTGAACAGATGGATGAATGGATTCATTATTTAAGTCAAACAGAGGAGCCAAATGTTCTTTGGTTACAGCTTCTAAAATGTGAGGATTTTATGCTTTTCTGTGTTTTAAGTATCTATAAAGATCTGGTTTTGTACAGTTGGCTGGACAAAACAAGATATTTGAAGATATCAGCTTGGCCTCTGTGGAACTGGAATGGGTGTTTTATTTATTTATTTATTTAAACTATTATCTGATGTATAATGGACAAAACAATTAGTCAATTAACAGAGAAAACAAATGCTGGATGAATCAACAGTGAAATAATCTTCAGTTGCAGCCCCTTATTTTGGCCTGCTGGTCTAACAATGCAAAACATCTGAAGATAACATACTTGGCACAAGAAAAGCATATTTATTTTCTGTTCTGTAGCATCATATAAAGGAAATAAGTCCTTGATCATCAGGGAAACAACTTAAATATTTCAGGTGATTTCTAAAGCATCAGTCAGCTTCCATTAAACAATCTGAATCTGAATACTCACTTGTGTGTGTGCTTTTTTTGGCTGCCTTTCTGGTTTAGCATGTGATTACATTATAATAACCACTATGTGAAACAACATCAGCACCTGGTTATATGTTTTTAATAAAGCTGTTCATTAAACAGAGAAACGAATGAAACTTGAATATAAAATATGAATGTCTAGTGCATTTCTGCAGGTAGAAATTCCCTCACATAGTTCAGAAAAACACCAGATGGTCTCCTCTGACAGTGACAGCCAAACCTCAAGGCAGACCTCCATCACACATCTGATGGTGAAGGTTTATGCACCCTTTCCCAGTTAGCAAAGACCACATCAAAGTTCCAACCCCCCCTTTTCATGGCATGTACCTCCCGGGCACATTTCTAATGGACAGAGGGAGATACCATAACAACAACATTCAACATGAAAAGGGGGAATCTACTGGAAAAACCGTCCGTCACTGCTTTTCATGATTACACTCCTATTGTCCAAAGACTGCATAAGACGAGCAATCCTTCCACCCAACGTGTACTGTCACCCGAGATGAGCGAGCCATCTAAAGCAGTCTTAATCGCTGATTAAACAGTGGCTGAAGGAAGTCGGTGGGCCAGTGTAGAGAAAAAGAAGCCATAGCTCGCAATGCCAGCTGCACCTCCAGGCCTGGCTGGCTCTCCAGCTTCCCTGTCACCCTCACTAATCTGTCTGGATCTCCCCCAAGCACAAACTCAAACACCAGCTCTGAAGAACAAACTAGGCTTGCTCTATCTTGATCAATCAGGCACACAAAGTCCATAGGCAACCTATTGTGGTTTGTTTTCCTTGAAGTAAGTCAGATGAAAACAGCGCTTTAAAAAGACTTGTCCATTTTCAGAGTGATAAATCATTGTGGTTGGGACTTCAGAGTAGTAGTGGCCTAAGTGTCCATTTCATGTCAGCACAAAGGTGATAACTGCTTGCGTGCTTTGGAGTGAAACTAAATATCTTGGGGGCTTACGTGCAGCCCCTTTGATGGGAGCACGGCTGTTGAGGTATCCTTTTCCTGATAGATGAAAAGCAAACGGGTGTTAGAGATGCAGGCATACCCCCACACACGTCCTGAAACACTAGCAGAACTGAGAAGTGACACACAAACTCACACAGGTAGGCAGAACTGAGAAAAACTGAGTGCCAGCCATAAAGCTTGGCCCTGAATGACATACATGACCACCCCAAGAGCTGTGCAGTTATGCCACCTCCAACTCTTTTCACCTTCCTACACACTCACTGCTGGCAGGTGGTTAAAAAAAAAATCCCAAGCCTTTGATACTCTGTTAACACAGTCAGGCAAAATGGCAGGGCGTTAGGGGGAGATTACAACACCTAATGGAGGCATTAAGGGGCCCTGTCAGTGGCATGCTGACAAGTCACTGCAGCAGGTGTGGAGCTGAATGAAACTTCACCCTATGGCTGACTGTTCCAACAGGCAGCCCACCGCAGGGCACAGCTCAAAAGCAACTGACAGTTCAGCCATGTGGGCTGTGAGCCCTGACCACAGGACAACATAACTCAATCCAAGGCAATCAGAGCAGGATTATCAACATCTGTCTGACTTGAAGAAAAGGAGACGTGAGGTATGGTGTGGGGTGTGGAGTTTTGGTTGGTGTAAGGAAAAGAGGATACTGACTGTCAGATCAACAAAATACGGGAAATCCCCTGGCTCAAGCTTCAAAGCCTCTAACTGGGTTTTGGCGTCACTAATGAAAAGGTGCTCTACGGAGACCTCTTTCAGATGCAGACTGCTTATCACAGGTCAAACATTAAGGGTCATGCCAGCTGTTGGGGAGAGATGCCAAGCTCTGCTAGATCACTAGGGCCAGAAGTGATCTAGAGGTTAGATTAGAGGGCTTGTGATAAGAAAAGACACTGGTCTGAATCCCAAGACTGGCAGAGAAAACTTATGATGGGAGGATGAAAATCACTCATTTTCTCCAACAGCTGCTGCTGAGGCAAGTGAAACCCATCGGTGATCCAGTGCTTAATTCGAGCACAGTTCAAAACTTATAGGCACATTTTATTTTTATTACCAAAAATCATGTAACAAATGTTTGATTTAAAGGACTTCTACAATTTACAAATGACTGAAATTAGACAAATCCACACAAAACCTATAACAGAAAAAGAGATAAACCTAACAAAAAGAAAGCTAACAGGAAGGAACCCTCCATCAAGAAGGACAGACGAAACAGATGGCAGACACTGTTAGGTAATGTTAGGCTGACTAGTAGGTTCATCTGGTCGTCTTTCTTTTGGCTGTCTAGTAGTGAGCAGAGCTTATGCTTATGCATGGTAGCATTCTGGGGTGATTACTGTCAGCCTGAGAGAGAGTCTACACCTTCCTAAGAAGTGGCCAGCTGACTAGTTCCACATTCTTCCTTTTGGACAAACCACAGACACCAAAACCTGAAGAAGAAAGCCATTGTTTTGGCCAGTCCAATTGGGTTTAAGCTAGCTACTGATGACAACCTCAAGGTAAGCCTTAAACAACCCACTGCCAGCCAGCCTTCAGTCTCTTTCCTTTCTCTTCATCCCTTGCAGTGAGTGCAGAAGTGCTTGGAGTGAGGAATGTATGTCTGTCACAACATACAGTAGCTAAAACGACCAGCCATCAATGCTGATATAAAGTCAAGGTTACGGTTTAATTGTGGTAGACTACCTGCACATTAAAGATCCTCAATGACATTTCTAAGATAAGCTGTCATAAATGAAACTGTTAGGCCCATCAACTGTTCTCTTAAACCAGGATGTTTAATGGCTTTAAAATGGGCCCTCAACAGCTATAGTATCAGGATCCCAGGGAGCCACAGGAAGATGTGAATGACATCTTTCAGAAAGCCAATATTCAGTGGATAAGACCTGTGAGAAATGGATATTTATTTCCCACAGCACCATCTGTTTGCCACCAAAGGACAGCAGCAAGAGGAAGAAATGGCCATAACAAGGCTTTCTTTTCGCTGTCCCATGGAAAAGCAACAAAAGAAAAACAACAACTGTGGACAGTCACCATTCCATGTTCCTCACTGAGCAGAGGGAGTAGCGATATAAAACTCCATTTAGGCTCCTGTTTACCTAAGAGATGAGCCCCAAAACACAGTCATTCAACTGCTCAACCCTTTATCTGGTCATGAATATTCCCATAATCCTCTGGCCTCTATCCCAGAGGCCCCTTCTTTAAGATGCCGGGTGTTATGTGGGTTGCCGAGGGTGAAGGGACTGTAGCCCATTCAAAGAAAGAGAGGGGAGCCGTTTCTCCCAGTCCCCTCTTTCAAGGCCTCCTTTTGGCTGATCTCCACATGAAATGATCTCTCATTCACTCTCACTCTGTAGAGTCCCCAAAGCTCGCTACAGCTGAAGCGCGGCCAGAAGGACGGCTGAGCCAGAAATCGTCTAATTGACCTGTAATTAGACTGTGAAACTATATGGCCCTGCTGGACAAGTAGCCACCACAGTGAAGAGGGAGAAGTGAGGAGAGACAAATGAGAGACAGGCTTGCATCTTAATGTGGGACAGACTAAAAATAATCCTCTTCCTATTGGACATTGCCACTCTTCTTCACTGGACTTGAAAGATAGGAAACCATAAATAAAAGGTGCCTGTTATGGAGACGTGGCAACAGAAAGATGCCAAGGTTGAGGCTGCTTTAACACACTGCTTTGAAATTTCCTACAGACAAGAGCATGACAGTTCACAGCATGGTCACTAGAGAGAGTGGGGTGCAGGGTCTGCTTCCCGTCCCCACCTGTCATCATTCACGAAGAAACTTTTTGTATCTCATGATACCAAGGTCATAGTGTAAGTGGGGCCATTGAATGTTTAAATGCTCTGTCGTTTCCTTCTTTGAAAAGTGATCTCTTAATGTAACAAACAGCAAAGCCTTTTGCCCCTGCATGTAGCTTGATTTGTCACTAAATCTGGATTGTCCTGCTATAAAAACTGGGCCATGGGAGACATGGACACAGGGAGAGAGGGGATGTTGACAGCCCAAACACCATGTCAGTAACAGAGCAATGAATCAACCCTCA
>NW_018127911.1:3251291-3259743 GCF_001952655.1 Monopterus albus | reverse complement strand
ATACATAGGTCTGAACAGGTTTTAGGGTCAGGAAGAGGGTAGACCAAAACAAAAACAGTAAAACGCAAAAAAGAGCCAGGTGACGACTGTTGTTGGGCTGTGTGGCTCAAGTTTTGAAGGGCCAGACATGAACCATTTTAGTGCAGGGAGGTAAGGATGAGGATAGTAGTAACACATTTTGAGAGATGGTGGATTTTGCTCTAGGCCTGATTCATTTAACTGAGAGAAGACATAATGGTATCTATAAATGTGTAACTGTCGAAGAACACAGCCAAACTAGAATATATCATCTGAGTGGAGCAGTTAACGGTCAGCAATCCTTCCCATACCCTTCTTAAAATGAACAGGTCTGAGACTGCAAGTCTACAGAGTGTAAATCAAAGCAAGTCAGGGGTCTGAAGTTTCCAAGACTCACCTTTTGCACTCAAATGGAGCCCTGTGCTGAGGCTAATGGCAATCAATCTCAAGAAGCCACATGGGCCTGAGGATGTAAGGCTGACAGGTCTGGTTTAAACTGAGGTCCAGTGATAATCCCCTCAGAGTAACCCCCGCCTGCCAAATCAGCTGCAGGTGTGGGGACCAAGTTAACTAAAGCCAAACTCCAGAATGAGACCACCAAACAAACAAACACACTCAAGTTAGAAAAGGCATGAAGCTCTGTTGATAACTGGGCCTAAACATAAGATCCATTTTTTTTAAATCACCTCATCTCAGTTCTTTTTTGACATGGTGCTAACTCCAGTCCACCCGATCCAACAAGAGGATGGAGAGAGAAGACAGTCCAGCCATCCACTTTCCTCTGCTGCGCTCAGGTAAATACATGTTTCCAGCTGCTCTGGACCCTCCATAAAAAAGGCCTGTTTAGACCTATAGGCTAAAGTCACTGGACTGCAGGGGTTTTATTTACAAATGCAAAGCAGAAAAAGTAAATCTGGTGCTTTCACAAGTGGCACAGTATCTGATATGTGTAGCACTGGTATACCAGAAATCTTTAAGACAATATTTATTATATCTTGATAACAAACTCTGTCCTACCTGAATATGTTGTTAGACACAATACTGCCTAATAAGTAAGTCCTACATTTTTTGTCCATTAACTTGACAACAACCAAAGAAGCTGAGATTAACCTCCAGCTGCAATGTGGTCATGACATGATAAAATTCCAACCTAAAAGTATGCACTGTATTTTGAACTGCTACAGAGTGGGAGAGTAAGGTTTTCCTATTATCTCATCTGAAGCAGCACCTGATGGCAGATCTTTATGTGTGTATGTGTGCAAGTGACAGGACGATCAGTGTGAATGGGCCCCTGGTGTCCACACTGTGCTGGAAACATGTGAACAGAAGTCTCCCAACCAATCATACACCTCCTTCTCTTTCCTGTTTTCCCACACCTGGTCTCGCTCCGAAATTATCACTATTTCCATCATCGCCTCTTTATTGATTGTCATCAAAAAGACACTGCTCTTTTTCCTCATTTCCTTAGCCCACTGGATTTATTTCCTGAGTTTGTGCCTGGGGAGGACATTCAAAAGCAGCCACATCACCTGCAGATGGTCCATCAGCCAAGTTAATCTGAGTCTGAAATACTCTCAAACAGTGCTAGAGCAATAATATTAAACACAAAAATGTAGCCATATTGTGGATGCTTAATGCAGGAGCCTTGGAGTACAAACACTTTGAGGATGTCAAACCTACATTTTACTAGTCTCCAAATTGAGCTGCTATAAAAAGGGGCATAAATGCTTCATCAAAGCCTTTTTGAGCAACACCATCACCGACAACTGTTATCAAAAGCCTGTCAATTCGATACATACTGTATGTCCATGCAAGATGTCTCAGAAAGACATTCCTGGTTCCTGACATGAGAGGAAGGATGGATGTAATGGAATGAAGGGAGGAAGCAAGAAGTGAGTTGAAGAGGGAATAAGAGAAGAGACAGATGATGGGAAAGTGGAAATAGAAGCAGGTCGTGACTTCAGTAAATGGTGGCAGCTTGGAGCTTTGATGGAGGGAAGAGAAGGAGTAAGAAAAAGAGAAGCAGAGGTGAAAGAGGGACTATTTAAAAAAAAAAAACCTGACATCGTGCTGCAGAGTATAACCGAAAACAGTAAGAAATAGGGGAGCTGTGATAATTGAAAACAGAGAGAAGAAAAAAGGAAATAAATCTAAGAGAACCCAAAAACAAAAAGAGAGAGATACCACATGCTTCACATCTGTCCCGTGGTTTGCCTTGTGAGAAGAGTGATAACATCAGAAGACAAGAGATGGTCAGAATTATTGGGGTACGGTGAAACTGTGGATAGAAACAAGCAAACTGGAGCAATACTGGGTATCAGTGTCAAACACTAGACTTTAAAGCTAAATGTTTAAATGATGGAAATTTAATGTACAACCATTTTAAAAATTATATTAAAGAAAACATGACCTGAGTAATCAAGCCTCTGAAAAAAAAAAAATCACTTATAATAGGGGAAGGAAGCCTGTTGTCATAAAGCAGATATAATGACAAAAATGTCTTTCATACTGTACAAACTGTGTTCTTCACTAATCTCGTAGTGAACACAGAACAAAAGAAGCTGTCATAAGAAGTGGAAAAAATACTCAAAAAGGCATTTGCAGATGTTAAGTGTGCCTTGCAACAGAAAAGCAGCTTTCACACAACATTAATAGGACAAGATTAGAAAAAATGCTGGAGGGGCAGCCTCATCCGTGCCAGTGTTATGACAACTCTGGATCTACTGTTTGTGTACTTGACACTCCTGAGGAGAAAATGGATAATTTGGCAGCGACTCCACAGCCTGAGGTTTCCTCCTTCGTGGGGAAAAAAACAAACATATTGTAATACGACTCAGCCTCACAGTTTACACATCCACTCTGTTATCTAGCATCTATTTAATTCAGGGGGAAATAAAGTTTGGGGTCAGGAAGAGTGAAATTGAGTGTTACAAACAGAGCAAGACCGGTGGGAAAAAGAGGGTCCTAAAGATTAATGGAATTCAGAATCATACAGGTTATTTTGAAGTAGGAGTGTACGTAAAGGTAACAGCCCCACATGTGCCAAAAGGCAGACAGACAGTCTCACTACACAAAACCTTCTCCACATTCTAAAATGTAATTTTATGTTGACTCAGGTCATATCTACAGTAATGTGTATAAAATCTGAACCTGCGTGTTCTCTCCATTTTGGTTTTCAATCCATAATATGGTGGCATTTTTGACCCCTGATGAAGAAACATCTTGAAAAACAACAGGGAACAGTGTTTAGAAATTGGTGGATGTGGTGGTGTGCGAACAGTGAAAACCTTTAAAAAACGGTGACGTCTGTTGACACGATTAGGTACTAACATCTAGTTTGCTAAGTATACTGTAATTAAGTATACCACAGCTGAGGTGCTCAGGCCCATTTTATGCTTCATGTGTAAATGAAAGTAGGAGAACACATTTTGAACAACTGGGTTCAAAATGCATGCGTTCAAAAGCACAGCCATTAAAGCAACAGAGGCATTAATGCCTAGGTACAGAACTTGTCCTTAAAACCACACAAAAAATATGAACCAGCTGAAAGGTTTGTGCAAGACCAGTGCAGTAAAAATCTCTGCTTCTCTGCCCCCTGAACGCAGGCACATGTGCACACAGCACCTTAAGACGATACGTCATCCCTTACAGCAGAGGAGAACAGAGGAGCACTTCTCATTGAGCCCCCACTAATCACTCTGGAGGAGGCTTCTCAAAGAAGCAGGGGAAGGACATGAAAGGAAACGGAGTGAGCGTGAGGCCGAGAGGGCATTCCGGTGAGCAAGCCCAGACAACCAGAGCGTTATTGTATTCTGCCACTGCATAAAAAAGGAAAAGGAGAAAGTGTTTGCATGTGCAAACATGCAAACACTTCACACATTATCATTGTTCTTCAGAGCACCTTTGGTTGTCATCGTTAATTTCTTAAACTTCAATAAGACTTACAGTAAAAGATGAAATACACAATTTTCTGCACACTGTCACATTTAATAGTGGTAAACCTATTGTAAAAGGTTGTGCAATGACCAGGTGCTTATTTGAATCAAGCCTTCCAAAAATGTGCCAACAACCATGGTGTGACAATAATGGATGTGATTTAGGTGTCTGCAAATACAAACACTGTAAAGTGCTTTAATTCAAGTGTAATCAAGATAATGTACTGTCGACCAAAAGAAAAAAAAACCCACCATAACTCACCTATGCAACACTTATCCTTAACAGCTACTCTAAAGATACTGTACTGATTGTCATGCACAACCTTTTGTGATTTTAAATTAAGAAAGGAGACTCTTTGTATATGTAGACAGATATACGGATTCTTAACCTGACAAGGCCAACAAACAGTTACCGAGATGGCAGTGACGGCCAGGAAGCATCTATTCCCTTTCATAAACTGGTAATTGGTGTGAAAGAGGAAGAGGATGTGTGGAGGAAGGAGAAAAAAACCTAATACTTCTGCTACTTACACAATGATTTAACAAAACTGCAAGCAAAGTGTGGTTGTGGGACCCTGACAGACAGTGGAATAAGAACTATGCATAAGCCATGAAGTTAACATAAGTATTAAATCCCACTGGCTAATATGATGTTGGCCCACCCTTTGCAGCTATAACAGTTTCAACTCTTCTGGGAAGGCTGTCCACAAGGAGTGTGTTAATGGGAATTTTTGACCATTCTTCCAGAAGCACATTTGTGAGGCCAGACACTGATGTTGGACGAGAAGGCCTGGATCACAGTCTCTGCTCTAATTCATCCCAGAGGTGTTCGATCAGGTTGAGGTCAGGACTCTGTGCAGGCCAGTCAAGTTCTTCCACACCAAACTCACTCATCCATGTCTTTATGGACCTTGCTTTGTGCACCTGCGCACAGTCATGTTGGAACAGGAACGGGCCATCCCCAGACTGTTCCGCAAAGTTAGGAGCATGAAATTGTCCAAAATGTCTTGGTATGCTGAGGCATTAAGAGTTCATTTCACTGGAACTAAGGGGCCAAGCCCAGCTCCTGAGAAACAACCCAACATCATAATCCCCCCTCCACCAAACTTTACACTTGGCACAATGCAGTCAGACAAGTTCCGTTCTCCTGGCAAACACCAAACCCAGACTTGTCCATGGGGTTGCCAGACAGAGAAGTGTGATTCATCACTCCAGAGAACACGTTTCCAGTGGCACCGTGCTTTACACCACTACATCGGACGCTTTGCATTGCACTTGGTGATGTAAGGCTTGGATGCAGCTGCTCGACCATGGAACCCCATTCCATGAAGCTCTCTACGCACTGTTCTTGAGCTAATATGAAGGCCACATGAAGTTTGGAGATCTGTAGCTATTGACTCTGCAGAAAGCTGGTGACCTCTGTTCACCTCTGTTCTTTGTGGACCTTGCTTTGTGCACTGGTGCACAGTCATATTGGAACAGCAACGGGCCATCCCCAAACTGTTCCCACGAAGTTGGGAGCATGAAATTGTCCAAAATGTCTTGGTATGCTGAGGCATTAAGAGTTCCTTTCACTGGAACTAAGGGGCCAAGCCCAGCTCCTGAGAAACAACCCAACATCATAATCCCCCCTCCACCAAACTTTACACTTGGCACAATGCAGTCAGACAAGTTCCGTTCTCCTGGCAAACACCAAACCCAGACTTGTCCATGGGGTTGCCAGACAGAGAAGTGTGATTCATCACTCCAGAGAACACGTTTCCAGTGGCACCGTGCTTTACACCACTACATCTGACGCTTTGCATTGCACTTGGTGATGTAAGGCTTGGATGCAGCTGCTCGACCATGGAACCCCATTCCATGAAGCTCTCTACGCACTGTTCTTGAGCTAATATGAAGGCCACATGAAGTTTGGAGATATGTAGCTATTGACTCTGCAGAAAGCTGGTGACCTCTGTTCACCTCTGTCAACCCATTCTTTCACAAATGTTTGTAGAAGCGGTCTGCATGCCTAGGTGCTTGATTATATACACCTGTAACCATGGAGGTGGTTGGAACACCTGAATTCAATGATTTGGATGGGTGAGTGAATACTTTTGGCAATATAGTGTATGTTCATGAGTGGCAAGTGTCGCATAATATTAAATATGACAACTGCCAACTGAGTAATGACTCTGGAAACAACACAAACATTACTTACTTTTTCTAGCACAACACACACGTAAAACAATTTCTGTGAGCGGCAATGAGGCAGCCAAGCAACAACCCTGTCTTTCTCACCCTCTCCTGAGGCCTGTACTTGCACATTAGAACTGGGCTTTGCTCCAGAGACGGCACTGTGCCATACAGCTGGTCTGGCACACGCTGACAAACACACACACACCTCTTTGCAATGTACATTGTACCACAAATTAACAGTGTTTTCACACTGTCACTCACTGACGCACACATCTGACCTGTATTTGTAACCTGAGAAATGCTGGGCATGTCTGCGAGTAGAGGCAGATAGAGCTTAACAACAGTCTGCCCTGGGAGCACATTTCTACCTTTGTTAAGTGTGTTTATCCTTGCCCCTGCCTCCCATCACTCTCTCTTCTTCCTCCTTCTTTCATTGAAGAGGCTGTCAGGAGAGTAAACTAGTGGAGTCAGCTGGACAAAATCTCACAGATTCAGTGAAACGGTGACAGAGATATCCAGGAAGATGGAACGGCAGAAAAGAAAGCTAGCTGGATCAGGTAGCCTGTAGTGTTAGCTGGGTGACCTGTGGGGTCAGGTCATAGTTTGGGCCCGGGGCAATCTGACCTGCTAGGCTGAAAAATGAGGGAGTAACAACAGCTCTGAGGAAAAATCATTTCATAATGGACAGAGTAGGGCTGCTTCAC
This sequence comes from Monopterus albus, assembly GCF_001952655.1. Taxonomy (NCBI): domain Eukaryota; kingdom Metazoa; phylum Chordata; class Actinopteri; order Synbranchiformes; family Synbranchidae; genus Monopterus; species Monopterus albus. Next base: position 3,252,908 of record NW_018127911.1, on the reverse strand, counting down.
AGACAAACATGGACAAAATCCCTTGTCTTGCAGACCACAGGAAGGAGTGCAGCGTGGCTCTTATCAAGTGTCCTTAATCCCTGAATAACCACACTAACAATTACTGTGGTGAAAGGTTGCTGTTGTAGTTGCAAACACAATCTCGAGATTGATGACAGGTTCAATGCCTGCCATTAACTGAAATGTCTTTCACTAATAACAGACTGAATGGGTGATGCATTTGTCCTATAAGCTGAGTGTAGCATCATAACGCAGTAAATGGACACAGGAATACAACTAACTGAGCCTAAAACTCGTGACAAGACTTCTAAAGACATTTAAAAAGTGAAAAGATTTTGGTATGAACTTTTACCTCAAAAACCTTTGTCCCAAGAAAGCATGTGCACTTTCAGGCATATCAGCCCATCAGCCGTGCAGTTGAATCCAGACTGATGGACCTACATAGCCACGCTCACACACACACACGGGTGTAGGCTGCATTACACAGAAAACCCTGTGCAAAGTGTCAGACGGCTAATGACCCAGATCTTCACTCACCCACTAACTCAACCTGACACACTGACAAAGCTAAAACTCTGGAACATACATTTTCTTGGTAGGTGGAAAAGTGAAATCTAACATCACCATAAAATTAGGGCTCAGTGATATAGGCAAGCTGAGAGGTTTATTTGCAGAATATTGCAACTGTGTTACAACAAAATGAGTAGTGTTGCTTTTTTTTGGCATTTTACAGATGACATTATAGACAGGTAGTGAGGCGGTTTGGGGATAAACATGCAATAAGGCCCCTAGCTACATGCAAACAGGTAACGTCACGGTTGACAGGCAGCACCTTAAACCCCTCTGCAAACAGGGAGCTCAGAGGAGTGCTAGGCTCAGTATGCACTTTCAGTTTACAGCTTTTCTTCAACTTGTTTTATTTCCTAGCACTTTTATATTATATAATCACTGTACAGTAATACTTTTAACCTCAAAAACCTGGCTGCTCTCGCTCTGATCCTTGCCCCTCTTACTACTGGCAGCTTCTAACAAACCTGAATCAAACACAGAAGCTGAACCTTTCTCTGTGGAAATAATAATGGAGGTATTCACACACCAAACATAAATCACCTGTGTTATAGCACAAAGTTCAACCCATCAGTCCACAAGTCTCTAAAATTAAAATTGTAAAAAAAAAAAAAAAAAAAAAAAAAAAATGTGTACAGTATGTGTGTGCATGAACAAGTGTTTTTGTGCCATGACAAACTCTAACCACAACCCCACACCTACTGATGAGGAGAGTCTTTGGTGGTGGGAAATGGGAATGGCACTTCTGATTGGGAAACTTTGGGACTGACTTGCCTTAAAGGCCTTGCAAGGCCAGGCAGGTCTGAGCATTCCTGACAGTGTGTAGAATAAAGAGAGGACTGTGTGTGTGTGTGTGTGTGTGTGTGTGTGTGTGTGTGTGTGAGTGTGTGAATGAACAGGTGCGTTTCTACCCTGTAGGATCCCGTTACAGATTCCAACCACATTCCCACATCAACCATTAAAAGGAGAAGTGGGAACATCATTCCCATTTGGAAAAGCTTGGGACTAACTTGCCTTATAGGATTTGCAAGGCCAGACAGGTCTGGGCAT
>NW_018127911.1:3243437-3251274 GCF_001952655.1 Monopterus albus | reverse complement strand
AACATGACTGTGTGTTTTGAGTGTGTGTGTTCTCTCCTCTCCTCTCCGCTCCCTTTGGCTGGTGTTGTATAAAACCTGATTCCACTGTGTAAAAAGTAAAAACAGACCCCTGTTTAATCCTGGACAAAAAAGCTTTGTGTCTGTGTGTGTGTGTGTTTTGTGAGTGTATCTGCATGTATGGGTACACTTGTATGAAATCTGTGCTCAGGCCTGAGTGATTTGTAATATACATTGCTCTGAAAATTACACTTCTTAAATACACAAGCCAGCATGTAGCCCGTTCTCATATAAGGACATGTGTGCACATGTGTGTTGACTTTAGTAGTAACAAAGGTAAAAAGTCAGTGAATGAGGGGTGTGTGTTTTCTTAGGGCGATAGCTGAGTCTTGGTCAACTAAACCAATACACACCAACCACTCAAGCCTTGCTTCATTCACCTGTAGGCTTTGCAACATAAATCCCCTATAATTAGTCAGAAAGCCCACCTGAAGAAAGGAAACAATAGGGATTATGTGCACATGTAAGTGTTTAAACAAATGTAGAACACTTATAGGGTTAATGTTTTAATGTGTGAGACCTAAACACCACACACCAACTAGATTCTGTATATACAACAAGAAAAAAAAAAACTATCTAGCAGCAGGAAGTACTGTAGATAGAAGGATAAGATTTACCATGGCCAGAGGGCAAAGCAGTGAATCTGTCACTAAAACAGCCAGAGAACATGGCTAATCTATATTCTGTCAGGGTATCTGTAAATGCAACATTTAAACAACTAAACTCTTTAAATTTCATTTGGAATTCAGTTTGAGATCAAGTTCAAAATAAAGTGACAATTACTGATTAGGGGTAACCAAAGAAAATACAGACTTTAGGTTAAGGAAGAGTTCAGCCCAAGTAGTACTACAAACCCTAAATTCTGTCACTGAAATATGATTACTGTAATTATTTCCACTTCAGATACACTGTTTTAAGAAATCTTATGTATAACAATCCAAACAACTGTGGTACTGACCAGGAACCTGTGTGCCTCAATCTAAGACTTTTAATATCCATGAAAACATCAGAGAATATGAACAGGTCTGGCCATGTCACTGGTGACACAGTCCAGGACATGGCTATTCCTTAACAACTAGAGGGGCTGTTAGTGGTGTGTGTGTGCACCAGTGCAAGAAGAACAGACATCTTCTCCACTCATTTCAGGTTGCCATTAACTAATGATCTGACTCATAGAAAAACACATCCATGCAATGAACAACACAAAAATCACAATATTTGTTTGCAGTATTGTGTGTTTGTCTCTGGATGATGGGCTTTGGGAGAAAAAAGGATTTTTCAAATTATGATTCATTATCTTGGACAAAAAAAGGTTCCTTCCTAGTTAGTGCCACACTGCAATATAACTTAAGCAGCAGTTTATTTTGGGACTGATGTCAATCATTTTAAGTGATAGATATCTGACTGTGGAACTACATTTCTGACAATTATGCAGGAACATGCAAGTCTACTGAAGCAGTTCCGAAAATCTAATTTGAAGTGACTAAACCTATTTGACCAAGTTCAGACAGATGTCATTTGGTAAAACTAAAGAGGGTGGCATTATAGTGCATGCATTGTCACTGAATAAGTAATACTGACCATGTTCTGAAGTGCGTGTGTGTGTAAGAAAAACTGTCTGATGTACAGAGACGGAGAGAGAGAGCATGCCAGTATGGGCTTGCCTATTAGGCATATGGCCACTCAGCAAATCATGCTGCGTTTAATCAGTGAGGTTGCCTTAACAGAGAACTGGGCTGGTGTCTAGGCCTGACAGGAAGACAGCCACCACACTGCTGCTACCAAGCAGACACACACATAAAAACAAAAACACACACACACAACTATCCTTCCTTCCCTGTGTGGCAATTTAAATTTCCCTATATATAGCAAATACTTGATCAGGACCAGGTGCGCCAAGTATGTTTATGTCTAGTCTCTTGAGTCCACGAGCATGGGGGGGGGTTTCCTAAAAGTGGGTGGGGCCCATTAACAGTAGCAAAAAGAATCTTAAAAGCAGCTGGGCAGTTGATATCCAAGATATATTAACCAGCATGTGCTGTATCAACTTGATACATAAACTGAATGAATCCACCTACATGAGACAACCAATCTGGTTTCCTTAAGCACCACTGCCACCTACTGACAACTTTGAGATTTCTTTTAATGGAACCACTGACATATCATAAGTTGAGACATTTAAGCATATTTAAGGTCATGAAAGCTCATGTGTGAGTTACACACTAGTCAAAAAATTACAGGAACACTTGATCATCACAGTATGACATCAAGTATGTTAAGCCTCAGGGATATCAATCTGTCCATTTAGGAAGCACAAGTGATTGTGAATCTGTTTCATCTGCTTTGGTGCAAATGAAAGTGAGGGGGCAAAAGCAAGACTACCCCCAAAAAGAGACTGGTTTTGCATGTGATGGCCACACACAAATGCTCCCTCTTTATCCTTCTTGACTGATTCTTCTCAAGTTTTGTGTTTTGCTAGTGTCCTTGTCACTACTGGTAGCATGAGGCAGTACCTACAGTCCAGTTACTCTAAGATGGCACATCCAGATGTGTAGCCACAAGAAGGTTTGCTCTGTCTCAAGAGCTTTGAGGAGACTGGCTGTTACACCAGGAGAGCTGGACAGGGCCATAAAAGGGCGACAAGTCAGCAGCAGGACTGGTATCTGCTCAGTTGTGCTAAGAAGGAACAGGAGGAGCACCGTGTATCGGCCCATCCAACGCCAAGTACCACCACTGACTGTCCAGGAGCTCACTGATGCCCTGATCCAGGTCTGGGAGGAGATCCCCCAGGACACCATCAGCCATCAACCATCAGGAAGAGCATGAGCAGACGTTGTCAGGAATGCATACAGGCACGTGGGGTCCATAGACACTTCTGAGTCATATTATGAGTTGCCGTGATAAAATTCATGCTACTTGGAAGAGCCTGTGATTTCAATTTTTCACTTTGATTTTCAGTGTGATTTTGAATCCAGCCCTCCATGGGTTGATGATTTTGCTTTCCACTGACAGTTGCTATGTCATAATGTTCTGAACAAATTATACATTGTAAGGATTTTCAGCTTGAATAATTTGTTCATCAAGATCCAATGTGCAATTTAAGTATTCCCTTAAATTTTTTGAGCTGTGTACTAGGGTCTAGGTTTGGCTGACTGCCATGTGATCAAAATCACACATATGATTCCTAAAACAACCAATGGGACAAGTTGAAACAAAGACAACCCTCCCTCCTCACTCAGTTTAATTTGGGCCTTCAAGTGTACATAAGTGTAAGTATTTGTGTGTCTTACTGAGATCCTCGGCCAGCTGAACTCGGCGGCCAGTGATGAGCTGGGTCTTTTTCTCCATGTCTTCCCCGAAGTCATCCAGAACCTCCTTCACGTTTTTCTCCAACCGGCGCACTGAGAAGACAAATGGAGGAATAAACAGACACCAAAGCATAAAAATAATTATCTAATCCATGAACAGTACAATAGATTTGTCTTTACTGAATGGTTATCAATGACCTGGCTATAGATCTTGGGTAAATTATATAAGAAAACTCAGGCCAGCTGGGACAGTTGCCCAGCTGGCCCAGTCAATCATATCTGAGCCACACTGAGCTCTTGGTTTGGTCTTGCTGCTCATGGTGATCATTATACTTTGAAAGAGAAAAAAAATGCAGTGATCACTGAACTCGGTGATTAATCTTACACCTAAATGAAAATAAAACGGATACTGCGAAAGAATGAACTAAGATTTCCAGCGATAACCTGTCAGCATTATAGAGCAGCTCACAAAACAATTACCAGTACGAAACATAAAAACCCAACTAAATGAGACTAATGAATTGGTAAAAGTATCTGAAGCCACTCCTTTTCATGTAAACAGTGGAGCCCTCCTTTTAAATCTGTGTTCCACCACAATTAAGTCGCCAATCCTTACCCTCAGTGTTGGTGAGCTGCTGTCGGAGAGTGTTGGCTGTGATGCCCAGCATCCTCTGGATCCTCCAGAACAGTACCACATCACTGCACTCCAACTGGGAAAAACATGCAGGCCCACAATTCAACTTTGGCATTTGACACAGATGTGAGAAAAGTGGAAAAGAAAAACAACTTGGGAAAACTCTTTCTCTCTTCATACCTCAGAGTCAACAAAGTGTCTCTGGTAATAGTAAAAACCTCTCTTGCAGAGGTTACAATGGGTCAGTGCCTTCTGCAAGAAGTGTCGGCGATACAGCTGATGCCACGTGTCCTTGATCTGTCCAGGAAAAGAAGTCAGTAGTCTGGGTGTTAATGGGTGGTAAACATAATAAAAAGGGTCACTGACACACAAACTTAATTACTGCTGCAGATATGAAGAATTTAAATGAAAAGAACTAACTACAACAGAATGTATTAGAATAAACATTCAATTTTTCACTATTACAAGTCATTATAATGCTAAATTATTTTTCTAATCATCTAACTTTGATCTCACCAGAATAGGGTCAACCTCGACCGTTCGTCCCTCCAGGTTCTTCCTCACTGTGGTGACTTCATCATTGGCTAAGTATGCTGTGTGGTCATCGTGCAGCTTTAGCAAACGATCCAGCTCGTTTTTTGTTTCATTACGAATGTGCTGAAAAGGCCAAAGTAAAGGAAGTGAGCACTCTGTTTAGGGTGGCCAACGGGTATATTGATGAAGAAAATTATAAGTGATAGGTAGATAACTGTGTGCTTCTATCAAGTCCTAAGATGGACTGCTAAAACAACAGCATAGTTATCCCCAGACATCAAGCTCTGACCTGATCTGGTGTGCGACTCCTCCAGTGCAGCCACCTTTCCTTCCAGTCTGGACCCACCATGTCTCTGATTACTGACTCAGCTACAAGGAGAAAAGTGAAAGACAAAAGATCAGAAAGAATGAGACAGAGGCATCACACCCTTCACTGTAATAGCCCCTTCCATATGAAGTATTTAACACAACCATGAGATAATGTATCATGAGTTTCTGAGGAGCTGTAAAAACTATTTGAAAAATAGAGCCTTTAACAGTGACAGTGTAGCAGACAAACATACAAGATAATAAAGGAATGACCACTTCTGGACAGCTGTAACTCTTCTTAATTTGTGTGTCTTTACCCCCAAATGTGGCAGACACAATTATGTATTAAACCATGCTGGACATTTGAACAGAGATGTTTAACCCTGACACCTGAAGACATACTAGAATTTGTTCTCTAATTTAAACTACTTGTTCCAAATACATTTGGATTCTGACCTTACATCCAGAGGTAGAGAAAATATAAATAATGCAAACACCTACTGTATATTTTTAAAAGCACTGCCATTAATTTCCTGGAACCACGTAAATGTTGTCATTTTTCAACATATATACACAGATGTATAAAACATTTTGCCACATAAGTTATCACATGGTTAACTGAGAGAGGGGAGTCTAGTACTGGGTATGAAGTTATAAGGCCATCATGGTTAACGTACTATCTTTGAGGCGTGACTGCAAGGTTTCTTCCATGAACTGGATTGCTGCATCCCACTGGGGCTTGTCTGTGATGGAACGGTCTTCAAGGGCATTGTGCTGGATTACCCTCTGACAAACATAAACAAAAAGAAAGAAGAATGTCATCTTAATAACTGAGCTGCAATGTAATGCCTATGCATAATATGTGTAGCAGATAACTTTGAGCTTAAGTGGGTCAGCAAGACCAGGTTCTCTATAATGATGACTAAATTGCTTTTGGGAAAGAATGGATAATTCAACTTGTGTAAATCAACTGCCTCCTCGCAGCCAGATTGAGTGGGGTTGCTGAGTATTTACCAGGCTGTCCATCGCCCTTTCGTTCCACTTGTGCCTCTTAATGCTCTCGTCCTTCACAGCCTCCTTCAGCTTGTCAAAAATGTCGTCCTGGTCTTTGCCTCTGTACTCAGCTATGAAGCGGGCAAACTCCTCCTGCAGCGTCTCCCAGGCAACCTGATGAGGAGCAAAGTGTATTGGGGAAAGACAAGAGTCACATAACAATGACATCATTGCCTGGTGGAACATCTACTTAGCACTGCTAAGCCACAGAATTGGAATCTTAGCAAAACACCAAATTATTCAGTGACAATTCAGATCTTGATAATAGCATTCTCTGTATCTGAAACCTGTATCACTGCACCATCACCACCCTGCAGCCAGCAGTACATCCTGTGAGTCTCACCTATCTGTTTACCTGTCTCTTACCTGTCAGTCTGTTTACCTGTCAAATAGACTTGGAAGTTTTTAGCCATGATTTCAGATATTTATTCTCAGTAACTGACTTGAATACCTCCGGGTTATATTTATTCTCAGTAACTGACTTGAATAGTGTTGGTCCTGACTTGGCTCACTGTGGTTCGTTGTCCCCCTCAGTGTGGTTCACTTTAGCAGGTGTGAACATGGTAATTACATTCAGGTGTGGACCAAAACAACAGCACCTAGGCCCTTTGTGTTGCAGAGAAAAATAGTTTGATAGGACTACTCACCGGTAGAGAACACAGATCTTCTTCTTGTGTTTACTTTCTTGTTCCCGCCACAGAGTCCTTTAACCAGTGAGCGAAGGCAATGTTCTCACGTGATTTGTAGTGACGCATTTTGGTTCACTTGGATTTTTCTCTGCGTGAAAGGAAACTGAACCAAGAAGAAAACAGGCCAAGTTTACAAACTAGTCCACTGATTCAGACTAGTACAAATGCACTACAGGTGTGAAAACACCCTTAGTCTCTTTACTGGTCTGGTTTAGGACTTGACCTGGAACCTTTTAGTTATGACATGGAATCATTTGGTTTTTACTTGGGAACTGACTTGCAACTTGATTGATTCAGGTTGTCTCTATTTGAGACAAGACTTTACTGAACTGGTGTTCCGTCTGGAACTGTTTGGTCTTGACGTGACAGTAAACTCAAGACTTGTCGGTCCTGAATTGGGCCTTGATTAGGGACTGTTTGGTCTACATCTTACTCTTGACTTGAAACCTGCTGGACGTGATTTTGGATTTGACTGAGCTGTCCGAGGGGACAACAACAACAGCACTAATTTTTTATTGTCATGGTGACATTGAACAGTCTAGTGTATTATCTGCCAACTCTTCCAGTTTTTCACAGCTTGTATCTGAATGTTATGGTGGACTGTGTAAAGGGAAGACTCCACAGCAGCAGGTTGTTGTTCACGAGTCACACATGAGACATTCAGACTTCAGACCATCAGACTTTTTGAGCATCTTCTTTTAATAGTTAATGTCTGTAAATGTTGAACCTTTCCTTTAAACCTTCATTCTACCATTTTAAGCCCCAGTGGCACTGGAGTTCTACTGGTAGAGCAGGAGTGGTGGTTTTATCACCTGCTCACCTCAGAACCTTTTCTAAAGCCACAAACCCACAGAGTAGTAGTAGTCGTCCTCATAGTTGTAGTAGTAGTAGTAGTAGTCTTGGAACAGCAGTCTGTCCTGGTGAATCCGTTTCTGTTTGACCTCTCTGTGTGCTGCATTAATGCATCTTATATGATCCACCCTTCTTCTTCTCTTTCATTTTTTGAGCCACTGCCTGGACCTGAGGCTTTAAAATGTGTTTGTAACCCACTTTTGTCCACACTCTGCTCCACAACCTCTGCTCTCTCTACTGTGGCTGAGCAAAAGAACAGAAGTCACTCTGACTCTACTTCATGTCTCTGGTTTCTGCATGTCACATGTGTCCACTGTTGCGCTGTAGTTTACTTTGACGTGGTCCCACAAACACCATCCTGCTGCCACTATTACTCACTGGAGGCCAAATGTGGATTCATT
>NW_018127911.1:3230553-3242498 GCF_001952655.1 Monopterus albus | reverse complement strand
AAAAAATAGTACTAGAATTGATGAGTTTAAACATAAATATAAAGGTATGTGTCAATCAGGATATATGCAAGAACAGGCTTAATGATTAATTAGATGGAACATTGTGGGTGTGGTGTATGAATGTTAACACTTTGTAATAATTCTTTAGTATATTACTTGTGTGGTGTAGAAGATAATTATTTAAGAATGTAATTATGTAAGAATGTTAACACTCTGTTATAATTTTTTTAGTATATTACTTGTGTGGTGTAGAAGAGAATTATTTATGTAGAGATACTGCTTGTAAACCAATGATGGTAAGATGATGTCATGGGGTAGGACTGGATAAGTCTGACTTCTTCCTACTCCATTCAAGCATGTACTAGGTATAAGCAAATTGATATTGGATTAGCATTTGTTGGATATGTGTAAAATTATGTGTGTTGATATATCAACTGTCTTTACATGCTTGAAAGAATAAATAAATCAAATACAATAACAAGAACAAACTCATGCAAACCTGGAGTCATGTAACAATCTTAATTATAATAGGACTAGACTGAGTCTGCTTTACCTCCAGTGCTTTGTGTGGAAGCTGCTTGTCGGTCCACTGCTTGAGCTTTATGTCTACAGTGGTGTTAAAAGTACCAGAGTCTGTTGTTTGGGCAGCAGGCAGGTAGATGTTTTCAATCACATGGGTGGAAACACGTTCCCACAGCTTCTTCTGCAGGATGGCCTCCCTGTAAGGGTAAAGGATAGCTCGTGCCAATTTCCAGAGACATTTATGATGATGATGGACCTCAGTCTGGAGCTGGATGTTGGAACTGTGTTCTAGTAACATGCTGAATGTGACATTACCACACATACAAGTTTAGATCTTATTTAGATAGAGGTTATTATTTTTCAGTTCAGATACAAGATGGATCTAACAAGCAACACTGTTTTGAACAAAGCTGGAATTAAGTGTCCAAATCAGTTCAGTAAAGTGACCAAGAAACAGTAAATGAAGAGAGATCATTCTTGGATGAACTGCTTTCACTTGTGTAGTCAGTGCTATTGCGATTCACTTGATTTTAGATTCAAATACAGCTTCACTATGACATTGTTAGCAGCTAACAGCCTCCCAACTCTCACTTTCTCTCTCCACGGCAACATGACAGTGAAACAAAACCCTCTCCAAGTTCCCTTGAGAAAAGAGCAGTGTTGCACCTCTCTCATTTATCATAAACACACGCTCATATTTCATTACGCATCCCTTTTGTTCAGGCTAGCACTCCTCACTGTCAATAAGTGCTATCTCCAATAGTGCTGGCTGGCTGCTGGCTGGCTAACAGGGCCACCCCCTGTTCTGTCTATGGGCCATTTATCACAGTATTGATGTGAGAAAATTGATGGCACGCACACTGGGGACAGCTACAACAACACGCATACTGTATATCTCATTTAGCAAGGTTTTCCTCGTGGGAGAGAGGTATAACTGTACATTCAAACACAGGAAAATGAATTCAGAGAAGACCTTCAGTATGCTCTAAAACAGCTTTCCACCAATGTCTGGTTGAGTGCTGAGCAGCTGCATATACATGATCTAAATGACTTCAGGTAAAGACCAGGTAGGCAAATTGACACAGTCCTCACAGTGTGAGCAATGTTCTGCACATAGTGGAAACAGTCATAGTGACAATAAATGCTGGTCTATATTTACACTGGAAATACTGCATATAAAAGTTGGAAACCCTAATCTGTTAAGAGAATGGTTTAAGTAGAGTACAAAACATTAGACTTTTTAGTCTACACTGCAATTCATCATAAACTTACCAGTGCTGGGGGGTCACTTGACTCAAACTGATGACTTCATCTAAGATTTCATTTTTGGCTTTTTCAAACAGTTCATTCTGCAAAAAACACAAAATAATCCATCTGTTTGTTAATATTAAACATGAACATTTTGTTTCTTCATGAACACCATTTAAGACAAACCTATCTGTTACCAGCTGTCAATAGATAGTGCACGTTTTAACACAACAGCTAATGAAGATAGCTCTTTTTCTCCTGTCTTAATATTCATGCAAGTGCATTGCTGTTAGTGCTTCTCACCCTGTCCAGCTCTCTCAGGCGAGGATAGTTGTTCTTCCACTCAGTCTCCAGGTTGAAGCGGGACGCTGGGGTGAGGAGGGGCAGTGACAATGATTTTTGATTTTAACATCTTTTCTACATCAACATGTATAATCTTGAACACTTAAAATAAGTGGCATTATAATTGAATATAAGTGGTTCCAACATAAAGCCTTATTAGAAACAATTTGAAATTTCTTAATAAATCTAATGTGTTATTTGCCAGGTGTTCATCATTATGCCTGGATCAAAGTAATCTCCGTCGTTTTATTTTTTTATCTTTGATGTTATGCTCCAACAAATACCAATTCTCTATAAAACAGGTAATGAGAATACAGGGACAGGGCCTGCTTTGTTTTAGCTTGGTATGACATACAGGCAGCTTTCAGACTGCTAATGGGTGAGGACTTAGCACACTTGCTTAACTTGTCCTTTATGAGAGAAGAGGATGGGGCCAACTGCATACTCTTCATCAAAAGTTAAGAGCTTTAGATCTCACATACGCACACGGAGATAGAAACAGAGACAAAGTCACACATACAAACACACATAATTGACTAATTGTTGGTTTGTGGGGCCATGGTGGCGCCAAGCATGGAGGATGGAGGCCAACTATGTGTGATTTGATGGGCTATGGATCAATACACCACACAATGGGCCTAAGGGAACTGCAGTCTCACAGCCATAAATCTCCTGTTCTGTTAGCAATGGGCTGGTGATTGTCTAGACTAATTATAGGTGAAAGGCAGGACTGGGGAGAGTGGGAAAGCATGGCAGGGTGGGCTGAGTAAGGCCAACATAAGGAGGTGGAGGAGCGAACAGCAGAGAAGTAGTAGCACCTGTTCCCTATGCAGCATAATGATAGAGGCAGGTGCTAACATATATCACAGTTAATGAGTAAAATCCTACATTCTCCATTAACACTATAAAACATGCCTGGCTATGTAAGGAGCATTTTTAAATGGTGCCAATAACAAGTGCAGCAACTTCAGGCTTACCTTTGAAGACATCAGCCTGCTGCTCAACAGACTCCCTAACCATCTTCCAGAAGCAGTCAGAGACGGCCAGACTCAGGTTCTTTGTGGTCACCTGGTGGGCCTTCAACATGCCATCCCTGGCAACATCACATACATTAATTGCCAACTTTAAAATAAGTTATGCAATGTAGCATTAAGTTCAGTGAAATCAGGTCCAACTTGCCTTAGTAACCTAGAGTTCTGGAAGAAGTCCTCTTCATACTCTTTAATGGAGTCTATGCTTTCACCACTGCTCCCTGCACACAAACAGCAGAACATGGTGTGAGTAAAGGGTAGCTCAGGTAATACTGGATTTTAAACAGAACAATAATAGCCACATTTCTGTAATTATAAGTGCTACCTATACAATGCAAAAACTTCCTTGTATCCCTTCAAAAATGTCTGCAAATGGCAATATGATGAAAAAAAAAAATCACAAAGAATCTTTGACTAGCTCCCTGATTCGTGTCATGAAACAAAGTTTGAGAATTGGGACTTGATCATGATCTGAAAGCCTTCTTAAATCATTTAAAATGGATTACTCAGCAACAGATGTTACCTTTTCCTGTCACCACTGCAAAATAGCCCAGGGCCTTCATCGGGAAGAGTTTTCCTTCCACTATTTGCTGAATCTGAAAGGAGAGTTGGATTTAAATTCTCAGGCTCATCTAGTCTATACTACAAACTGCCTAAACATTGGCTCATTGATACAGCAGCAAGTTAAAAAAAGGCAGAGCTCCCTCTTGTGGAGCAGCTGCATATAGTCATCACTTATAGATATGGGCTGACACTTCAGCCGCTGGCTTGAAGCAATTTTAGTTGGCGTAGTTTTGCTCCCTGTTTCTGTTATAGCAGTTCAAATAGGGATGATGAAACGACTGAATCAAAATGTATTAACCAACAATGAAAAATTCAATTGTGGCACTGTTCCTGTTTGGTCATCAATAATCAAATGTATATAAACAGAAATAGCCAGTATACAATATGATTTTTGTTGCATGGGCATTATAAACCCAATGGTGGAACAAGTGATCATTCTTACTCTGCTTGGGCTGGCCAGGTTCTTCTCAGCCAAGTCCACTTTGGTCAAGACGAAGATGGTCCTCTTCCCCTGGGGGTCCATCTGGCTAACTAAATCAGTTACAATGCTCCGCTCTGCATCTATACTGCCATCTGAACAGACACAAGGAAGGTAACAGAAGATGACATAATGGTGTATAGAAAATAAAAAATAAGCACAGTAAAAAGCATAAAAGTGATTAAAACACTGGTATTTGCTTTGCTCACGAACACAACACTGGGACTTAAGTGTAGGGGCCTGAAGATCAGTCCCCTGAGAGATCATGGAAAGGTAAGCTCATGGCTCACCCTGAATACAGAGGATGATGGCATTGGGGTTCTGCATGTACGCCTTGCTCATGCTGAAGATGGTTTCCTTAGTATCGGTTGCCATGCCTGTGGTCACAGTCTGAGAAAGACACACATTACAAAATCTTAAAGACCAAAATTGCTATTAGAGTATCTTTGAAGACAACTTAGTTCAATTGGCTTTGATTTTTCCAAAGCAATTTTACATAAGGAAAAAAAAAGAGCTCAAAAACATGTAACATGTGCAGAACATGTTAACAAATTATATAGAGAGCTCAAACAGTACAAGAAATGTTATGGCTCAGATGAAAAACCTCCAATAAAGACCAAAATAAAAGCATACATATAGCTATAATCAAAAATAAGAATTAAAAACTACGTGTCTATAAAAGAAAAATAATGTTTTTCGAACACTGCCAACCTTATTAATTTAAGAATGCACACTCACACTGATGACACCTGGTAAGTCGACAAGCACCATCCTCTGGATGCCGGGGCCTTTGACATTCAAGGATATTGTCTGACACAACAAAAGAAACACTGTTCTGTTAAACAGATGTAAATCAACAAGTACTAGCTTTCTTAGCTATCTGAAAGGAATGTACTATATCCAACCTCAGCGCTGACTGTCTGTCCCTCTTTGACACTCTTCCTCATCCTCAGCTCAATCTCACGTCTCAAAGCAGCCAGCTGCAGGACAGGAGAGGCCAGACATAATGGCATAAACAGGGTAAATAACTTGGTGCTAAAATTCTTATTAGGTAGAGGGAGTGAATGTCTTGGTGCCTTACATCTTCTTCCTTGTTAAGGTCAAACTCTCGGCCACTATCCTTGAACATGGCCACGTGGTGGGGACCTTCACTTAGTGTTACCTGTAACAAGGGGATGAACATTGCAAGAGCTTCAGTGTATAACAGAACAAACACTCAAAGCTGAGGTTCTTCACAGCATGACAGTCAATAAATAAATTCCACTTCATGGCCATTTCAGGGACAACAAAAGCAGCTCTAAAAATAAACCAATTGTTGTTAAATGTGTACATCTTTTGCAGCATAAAAAAAGATGACTGCACAAACATTAACCAGTCTGACACTACACCTTGACAGGAGAACGTGTCATCATCTCTCCTGAGCCCCTAGGAAAAATCCTGGCCTGGGCTATCATCTCCAGCACACTAGTCTTTCCAGCACTCTGATCCCCAACCACCACCACCTGAAAGGCAATAGGGAAAAAGAAGTGGGAAAGATCAGTGATCAGGGTCCAAGTAACATATATTACAAATTTATTTTGAGAAAACCTTAGGTCTATTAAAAAATTATTTTGAAACAAAAAATGTATTTGGATACTAGAATCAGACACAAAATTCTGGTCACAAAATAAATCCTTCAATGACACCAAACAACTCAGTGAAATAAAACAACAGAGCCCTTATTTGAAAGTAAAATTTTCCAGTGAACAAGGATCTAAATGTGACTGCTCCTTACTCTGGGTAGGTGGTCTTGAGTGTTGTAGTTGGCATCATAGTCAGACAAGATGTCCAGAACTTCAGAATACATGTCAATAAGGGATTTCTACAGGAAGAGAAACAAAAATGAACATTAATGCTTCAGTATAGAGTATAGTATAGTATAGATTATTTTATGTTGAATATATTTCAACAAGCAGACATAAAAAAAACCAGACAAACCCACCCTCCCTGTACCTAAACACCCATATACACACGAACAAGGCAAAAAATGCACCGTCTTTAGTGTCGACAGTGCCTGTAATGAAGTGTTCATATTGTCAGTATTGTCCAAGGTTGTCCATAGTGGTCTGTGGGTTGGCAACAGGTATGCATTAATAAAGGTGACCAAACTGTTCAGATGAAAATAAGACACACTCGCAGGTGTACTTAAACAGCTTAAATAGACACAAGTTCAAGAGAATAGATTCAATGAAATAAAATTACCATATGTCTTAAAAAAAGAATGCAGTATATAGCTTATAAAGGAATCCTTCAATTTCTGATATGGTCAATGCAAGGGCCCCAGCTATTTTCACAAATGTATAGGAGTCAGAGAGAGGTAATCATGTCACTGAGCCACCTCATAAAACAACGAGGGGACACAGGTTTATATCCCAACATAAAGGGCATAATATTTATCTTTAAACAAATCTTAAAAACACTATTTGACACTTCATCCAGAAAGGTCCTATAGCACAGCATAACTAAAGGAATAGAGGAATAATTAAACTAATACTGGAAACAACAAATGGTCAGAGCAGCATCAACGGTACAGAAAGCATCAGAGAAAATATCGCCGTCTGCACAATATGTAAGTAAGGCAATCATTAGACTAAGCCTCGTGGAATAAAACTGCATAGATGCAACCCACCTTCACTTTTCTTTGGTGAATCCCCTTATCATCTTTTTGTAGCACCACTTTCCTTAACTCTTTATTCTCCTTCTCCAGCCTCTCCAGCATGCGCTGATACTTGAGCTATGGGATGCACAGTAGAATCAACAATCATACATTGCATCTAAAACACTATTTCTAAAAATCAGGTGGTGGCATTTGAGCTACTGGTGCAGCAGTGGGATTTTACAAGTTTTTGAGCTGTATGAACAATATAGTGCAATCAAATGTCGGTGCAGGTCTAAGAAAGATCTAACCTATTTTCCTTGCTGACCATTTTATTTCAATGTGAAAAAAAGGCCAGTATGTAATCCTCTGTTCCACCAAAATACAGATTTTACAAAAAATACAGTAACACCAAGTCTACTGTACCTGGGTACGGAGCAGTTCCTCTTGAAGCTGGTCTGTCTTTTCTTTGTCTGATGACTAAACATTAAAGTAGAAAAACAAAAATAGAACACCAACAAACAGTTAATGCTTCTTTTTTTGTTTTGCAAATAAGGGCTTCACCTTACTCTCACTTTGCACACAAGCATGAAGTGCCACCAGCATCACCAACGATCATTACGTGCACGCTGTATTACAGAAAGAACCAGAGTTGAAAGTCAAGTTAATGCATAAAGAGAGGAACAAAATCAGGTTTCAGGCAGACTCGTACTCACTTCTGGAATTACTCAGCTTTGAGTAGATCAACAAACTATAACTCATAAAAAGGCACAAATCACAAGATGAGCCCCAGAAAACATATCTGAATTTAATCCCAAAATCATTTAGTCATTACAGGTTGGTAAACCCCATTTGATTATGCATTATGTAAAGCTGGAACATGTCAGGATGAGAGACAGGACTGAAAGCAGGAGACACAGGGACGTATGGGATTGGCGGCAGCACAAAAGGAATTTCAAAAACAGACAAACACAACTACTTTGGCTATTAAAAGCTATTTCACCATCACACAGCAAGGACAAAACGCGAGCTGTAAATGACCTTCAAGCAATACACACACCGAGTGTATTAAAATACTGTGAATTTCTGTAATTAAGAGAGTTCCTTAGCATTCCAAAAGTGGTCTCACACATATAGTTTTTACTCATTTCCAGTGGTTTAAATTTTCTGCGACATCACTGTTGGGTGTGGTAATAGAGCACATGTGATCACATTCCACCACAACACTTTTCAGCCTGATGTTAACTTACTCAAATGTTTTATCATGGTTTCTGAAATGAGGTAAACTGTCCCAGAATATATATTCTGTTCCTACTCTGCAACTGTGATCTTTTAGGAGCTGCTGGTGGGATAGGCCGGATCTAAATAGGGTGGGACCTTCACCTTGCGTGTTTGCTGAGGTGGACTGGGAGCAGGCTCTGGTGCTGGGAGACGCGCACTATTGGCTTCAGCAGCCCGACGGACCTCTTCCTCGTGCTGCTGGATCTGCTGCTGAATAAGAATGAGCTCGCCAAGCAGACCCTGCTGGGGTATGTCATAATGAGAGAGAGGTAGGAGCAGCAAAAAACACAACAACCAGCTACTGGACTGGTCAGCCGTATAGGCCAATGCTGCTTCCAAACACACTGCTACAACAGAGGAAACTTGGCTCATGTCTCAGCCACCAGCATTGATGCTGTTCAGGCTGGAGAAGCACGATTCAGTCAAGGCTCGAGTTTAAAAGAGTCAAGTCTTTGGCTTTAGTAATCTTGCCACCATCATCAGTGTGACCCAACAAAGCCAGTCTCTCTCAACCACAGAAGGGAGATGCCAAACTTTGCCAGACTGAAGGCAGAAGAGGTGACTAATACCACAACCAGCACCTCTCAGCAGGTGGCAACAACAGTGACTTTTCTCTTTCCTTGCCATCATGAACCACTGCAGATTAGTGACTGTATGCTCACCATGATTCAGACTACACTATAATTGATTCTCAAACTTATACTTGGCAGATTACACTACAAGAAAATCAGGTTTACTGTAACAGACCACAATGTTTCAATGTGCTACAACAGAATGTTCTGAATGTAATTGGTCTGATGATGGTGATGATTAAATAAGCAAAGCAAACACTGGGATATTGGTTTATCCAGGGTGAAGCACAGAGCAAGCGACATCTGCTTTCGGTCCAGGGGTCCCCAACATGACATAGTTGTGCTGTTTTATGCTGGGTTTAGCTTCTATGCTTTGTGAATGCACATAGATGTTAAATGTAATTTGAAGTAAAACATCAATTTGTATGAGTTTTGATGTGATATATGTGTTCATGTTGGAGATCCTGACGGTAGACAAAAAGTATAGCAGGGTACAGGAGAACAAAGCTACCATCCAATTTTTTTTTTTTTTAAATGCAGCTCCCCTTAAAGTAGTCTTTCCAACCTTTATGTGATACTCTCATTGTTTTCAAACCTTAACTCTATGTCAGAAAACACATGAAAACATACGTTTCACAAAAAATAAAAGAGAGGAACACTGAAACTAGTTACTGTGTGGAAAAGGACAAAACACAAAATGATCAAGAAAGCGAAAGGACAACTTTAAAGAGGGAATGGCCTCCATTAATGTTCTGGAAAAACAGGAATGACAAGCAGTAAAGGGAATTGAAGCGATGCTAAACATCAAAATGCCATACAGTAAGAACACAGTACCTCTGTTAACGGTAAACCGTATACATTATTAGGCAATACCACACACACACACACACACACACACACACACACACACACACGTAGAATGCTGTGACGTAAGACCTGCACCAAGGGTTTAGACAACTAACCATATCTTTAATCATACTGTTACTGTCACAAAATAGAGACCGTTTCTTACCATAAAACTGCAACAAGGCCTCAAAAGCTTTTGTCAACTATAGGCTGGCAGCAAACATGAAACTTTAGTAAAACAGATTGAATCAAAACAGTGTGCTCTGCATGATGGTCAAAAGTGCTTCTGCCTCCCTTCAAGTATTTTTGCATGTACACTTTCATGCATAAATTTCTTTGAGTGACTTTTGATTCAATCAATGCCACTGATGTGAAACGTAGCCAAGCTGCAGGCTGTAGCAAAGTGAGATCGAGCTATGGCTGAGTAGAGAGGACAAAGCTGAGAAGTGTCAGCGGGTTCTGTAAACTTGCCTTTTTGTATTGCTTGTCACTGACATCATGTGTGGTGGCAGCAGAAGAATCTGTGGCTTTTAGTGAAGGACCGCCTGAGGTTTCTATCAAAGGAGACATAACACAAAATAACACAACATATGGTTACTAAAGAAAATGCATCAGTGACTGTGTTCTGAATATAAACAAGCTTACAGGAGACAATAATGCCAATCAATATCATTAAAGCATGTCTATGATTAGAAAGCCATAGGTGCTTTGTTTGAAGTGCCCAACTTGGAGTTTCATGATATGAATTAAAATGCTGTTATTGCCAAAGGTCTGCTTACTGTAGCTACACTATTCAGAACATGAACGATTAAGAATGAAGCGAAAGAGCCAGAGACATTTCTTGCTGTTTTTCAGATTCACAGAAGATGTGTTTTCTAGTGTGGCCTGACAAATCTCTACACAGATTAGGTCTAGATGACCTGATAATGTAGTTAAGGCGATACTATAACAATTATATTATTATGACCACAATTTGGCATCATTTAATAAAAAATACATTGAACATTTGCATATGTCAAGTATTATCAACTTTTATTTTGTGTGCATTTCCCAAACATCTGACTCTCATAAATTAAAGGCAGAAAGGTATCAGCTTAAAGGTTAGTGATGTGAGTGTAATTAAAGAAAGCAGCCCTTACAGACCAGGAGAGAGAGGGTGGAAGTCAAAGGAGGTTAAGAACACAGAGCTGGGACAAAGTAAGGTCAAGGACATTCTGGTTAAAGAAAGTCAAAAAGGATGAGGAGAACAAACTAAAGGGCAAACACAGTAGATCTGAATTTTACAGCTTTCCAGATCAGAAATTTAAAATACTGAGTTATTGCTCTTATTTAACACTTTTCTATTATTATTATTATTATTGCTGGTCTGCAACCTGGACACCAATGTGGTAGTGCCTGTTCCCGCCTTTAGAGCTGAACCATTACCTCAGTACCACAAGCAGAAATCCACAACCCTACCAGTATTGTAGCAACAGCAGCAATAAGAAAAGGGATAATAGCTAAGTGCAGGGTTTACACACCTAACAACAGATGCAGACCAGAAGCTCCTTTGACTTCACTACCCAAACTCACACCTGTAAAGAACGTGGAGGAGGGAAGGGGAGCAGGAGAAAGGAAGAACAAGACAAGGTAAAAATCAAAAAAAGCCAGAAGCAGATGAATGAATGGTGGTCAAAAGCAGGGTCACAGTTAAATGATGCCGTGCCAAAGCTCTGAGTACATAAGAAATTGTTAAACGAGATGAGCACACCCCAAACTGGGTCTGACACACAGCCCAGAATTTCATATTTCATCATTACCAGCCAATTGAGAGGGTGCTTCTTTAAAGGCATTTCCCATATTTTAAGACAGAATAAGATTTCTTTATGAATAATGCATTGTGACATAAAATATTATGACTGAATAAACCCCGCCAAGTCCTTTTGGGTTCACTGTGCTGAAATCAAAATGTGGACTACAGCTGAAAAGTTAATAAGAGGAATTTCATAGCCATTTAGCCTTTTTGAACTCTTAACAGGCTGGTAGTGGAAACCAAGGACAGAGACCACAAAAAATACTTATCAGTTATATTAAAAGTGATACAAAGCAGCTTTTGTGAGCTAGTTTTTATGTGTTTAAATATAGTGAAATGAAAATTGCCTACAAATCTAATAACCAAAACACTTTAGTTATAGGTCATTTGGTAGAATCCTTTTGCAATGACAACCATAGACAGGAGGGCTGTTGCAGGAAACCTAGCAAATTAATGTATGTAGCAAATAACTTCTTCATAGTTTTTCATAGCTCTCAGTCTACTTTCTCTCATTCCAAGGTCGCGTTGAGGTAGGCGAAATCATAAATACCATACAAGCATGGTATAGGGCACCCGACTGAACTGTTAGATATACAGTGGGTACGGAAAGTATTCAGACCCCCTTAAATTTTTC
>NW_018127911.1:3224780-3229008 GCF_001952655.1 Monopterus albus | reverse complement strand
TTAAATGATTTTAGCATATGGCTGCAATATAACAAAGAGTGACAAATTTAAGGGGGTCTGAATACTTTCCGTACCCACTGTATAAAAGCATAGATCAGTGCAGATGAGGAAGATATGTTTGCTTGGGTACAGTTATTATTACCACTATTGAAACCTAAACAATGGACTAGACACTTTGTTGTCAGCAAATAATTTTTGTAGTAGCAGATGATGGAACTTTGTAAATCTAGATGAAAGTTTATTCACTTACCAGATGACAGAAGGCTTTTGAGGAAAGTGAAGTTCTGTCCGATCTTATCAAGGTCAGGTAGTAGTTTGGCTATTTCCTCCATTTCTGGTAGAGCTTTGGCCAATTTATCTACGAATACAAAAGTTAACAGATACAGTACATAGCTCAGGAGACTTATGATGGTCAGGCATTACCACATTAAATTATAATTTAGATGTGAACTGCACAGCTTTCACTTCATGAATAATAACACTAAAAACAAAGATGCTTACCAAGATCAATTTGTTCACTCAGCTCCCAGACAAAATCAGGAATGACCCAGTTGTATTCACTAAAATCAGGCAGCATGTCCTTCCATTCGTCATAAGTCTGCAAGTAAGATGACAAACCTTTGAGTACAGGATACAGCATGCATATGTATTTCAATACATTAGAAATACATCTGCATATTTATAATAAGCAGTAAAGTCCCATGGCAGATGTAAAAAACAATTAATGCATTACAACTATTAAATGTGAATTGCATATAAAATACAAGACCTTGGATCATGTAATAATTGAGAACCTGAAACAAGACGGTGGGTCAAAAAGGTTGAAATGCTCTGAGAAATCTTAAGTCATAGACACACACTCCAGGACTCAATATTGACCTTTTTAGCTGTGTACCCCCCTCCTACTGCCGTGCCCAGCAGAATGTATCGGAGCCTTAACAACCTAGCAGCGAGGCGGGCCACCCAGAAGCTGCGCTGTTGCTGGTAGCTATGACCCCCTGACCCAGGGTGAGGCTTGGGTGGCTGCATGGGCAACCGTGACATGGAAGTAAAATAACGGGCTGCCGTGCGATGAGGAGGTCGCTGAGTGGTGGTGTTTCTCGAATAGCGGTGGTGGATGGCACAAGACAGAGAGTGCAGTTTCTGCAGAGGTACCCGAACTCTCACTCCCATGTTGGAGGAGACCAGGTTCCTGCAGCCCATACTTGAAAGGATAGAGAAATAAGAAGAAATTACAAGACCTGGCCTTTTTTCAAATGCCTATAGATATATAGCCCTGACAATAATCTCAGAGGAGACTGTTCGCCATCCACTCAATTCTATACCTTATGATGGAGGTACTGGTCACAAAGTACTATGAAATGTAATTTTAATCCCAAGAGACTACTTCAAGAAAGCTAAAGCTTGACAGTGCTTGATGATGATGTTGTTATAGCAATAGCAATAGCAGTGGCAATAGTAGGACCGAGACATTAAACAATAACAACATTAAAGTAATATAAAAATGTTAATCCATCTTTAGGTGTAGAACTTGAGTGCTGATAAGTGTTATTGCTGTAATAACTAATTCACTGTAGCAGGTGTTTAATTCTTCTGCATTATTACAAGCTATCAATTAGGAGTGGCCCTGTTAATACAATGTAACAACAAAAGAAGATATATCATACAGACAAAAAGAAGATATAGTACATATTTTAAAGAAACAGATATTCAAATTCTGTTAATGCATTAATATTTCTATGATCTATTACTTCTCTATAGTTAGCTAAGCATACAGTATTTATGAATAAAAGGAATGTAAAATCAAATCACAATAGCCTGTCAAACAAGTCTAATGTTTTCTGACAACACTAGACCACTGTGTCCCGATGTATTGGAAACCAAATTCACCAACCACTAGGAATTGCTACCTGGCTAAGTAACGTCAATATCCCCAACAAAAGCCCAAATGGCTTTGTTAGTAACGGGATGTATCAGAGCTTATGTATGTAGGTAGCTATAACACTTTGTGGACCACAGCTACGGTAGCTAGCTTGGCTGTCAAATGATTCATATGTGCTTTTAC
The DNA here is from genome assembly GCF_001952655.1 of Monopterus albus. Lineage (NCBI taxonomy): Eukaryota > Metazoa > Chordata > Actinopteri > Synbranchiformes > Synbranchidae > Monopterus > Monopterus albus. The sequence continues at coordinate 3,226,943 of NW_018127911.1, read as the reverse complement.
AACACAGCTAATTTAACTAGCTAGCTTCTGTAACCATTACCTATTAGAACCTGTTAGAACTTACCAAGCAGCTTTGCTTCCGACACGCAACATGGTGCTGTTTTTAACAGCAGGTAAGCACAAATTTCTTCCAAATTCAATCTTTAAGTACAATTTAATTCATCTTTCCAAATGGTATGCATTTACTTGCCAGTTATGACAGCGAACTTGCTATGCAACTAACAAGGACACAACAGCCAGAATGACAGTCCACTTCCTGCGGACGGTACTACCTCGAAATAAGCACGGACAAGAGGTGCACAAACGTATTAGTTCCTGACGGGGTTAGTTCCCTTTAGCCCTTTAGCTGTGTTATAAATACCCAGGCACCAAAAGTCCTGAGTACTAAACCTTTCCAGATGTAACATTTTTGGGTGCCTATCAGATATGTGTAGGATACGATGGAGAATTTGGGCCACATTAAGGGAAAAAATGGGAAGAGGAAGATTTTTTAAAATTACTTTTGTCGAGAATAAAGTCAAAATGTAAAAAATAAAGTTCAAATGTCAAGAAATAAGTAGAAATGTCAAAAATAAAGTAGAAATATTTCGAGAATAAAGCTGAAATGTCGAGAAAAAAAAGTTAAAATAGGCCTACCAGTAAAAAAAGGGGAAAGGTTAAAGTTTGGCTTTATTCTTAATGTGCAGGGGAAAAAATCTGTGATTCACCACCCTGGAATCCCGAAGCCCACTAGGGGTCGCCAGGCCCTCTTCATTTTAAAGGGTGTAAGATTTTTATTTATTTTTTATTTTTTTGTGGGAAAAAACAACTATTTAAGGGTTATTTTATAACAAAATGTTTTTTTAATAAAAGAAGAGATCAAATCCAGATTTTCAGATATTAATGAATATGTCACAAAAGATGCATGGGTGATGGATCTGTTTGTTGGACAAAAAAAAAAGATGTGGAATACATCCAAACTGAAGATGAGCTTATGGATGTCAAGCCAAATTCTCTTCTCGAGAGATTCTACATAGAACATGGATACAATCAGTTTTGACATGTGAAAGGACCAGATATCACTCCAAGACTAAATATAGGCTAAGGAAAATCATCTGCTATATTGCAGTATACACAGGAAATAACCTGTTCAAACTTTCAGAAAAAAAAAAATTAATAGACAGACAAATTTACTACAGGTATTCAGTTCACCGTTGGAGTTTATTATACAGTGTTTAATGGCTCTGTATTGCTATAAAACTTCCTTAAAATATCCATCCAAGAAATTTGAAAAGTACTCTATTTTTCTGCTTGTAATTGTGTGTGTGGTTGAGGGTGTGTCATCTCAGGACACTTTACAAAGTAAGGTCTAGACTCTAGACCTTACTATTATAGAGTAAAAACCCAACAAATCCCCCTTGAGCACTCCATCTCCCTGCTCCACTGTGCTTTACTATGATCTGCTTTGCTCTGCCCAAGTCTTCAGACATGTCGTTATGACAACACAAGATATGAGAATGCAACAAAACTTCCTGATCAAGCAGAAATAATTGAAAATCTCTGATTGGTTAAACAGGTCAGTCCCACTCAAAACCTTTTAGAAGCTAATAAATCTGCACTGCTGTTAAATGAGTCTGAGTCACAGGAGGCTTTGACAGCATCTCTCCAGATAAAAGGTTTTGGAGCAGATTTCTACAACAACAAATATCTGAAAAAAGTAAATACTATAGCTTTAATGTATATGTTATTTGCAGCTTTATACTACCTACTTCTATAGTGGAATAAAGCTAGTTCTCTGTGCAGGGTCCCTCCTCAAGATAGCACCACAAAAAACATGTAGAGCTTTGTACAGTAGGACAGCAAGATGTGGAATGCCTTATCTGGGCCAGAGGGCTAACTGGTCTTATGGAAAGTGTGCTTGCAAGCTTTCCTAAGTGCTACATGTCAGTTGAACGTTTAAATGGGGAATACTGATTCATTCATAAAACATACGATTCATAAAACAATTACATCTTAGACTAGCTGAGGGCAAACTGCAAGAGATCGATTAATGACCAATAGAAAGCTGGCCAGAAATGTCTGCAGTTGGTTGTGACCTTATCTGAAGGCTGTCCATGTAAATGTTACTTTTGGCATAGGCAGGAGTTAGCATGTCAGATACGCAGGAGGATCAAGAAATCAAAC
>NW_018127911.1:3191038-3224760 GCF_001952655.1 Monopterus albus | reverse complement strand
CCCCCCCCTAAAAAAAAAACAACATTTTTAAACAATTTATCTGACTTCTGATTTATACAGGATCTTTGTAAATTTTGGGATTAATACAAACACCATTGAGAGTAGGAACCGAACAAAAATTAAGCTTAATATGTCCCAATTTTATGTCCAGATCCAACACACCTAGAAAGAATGGCCAGCATGGTGTATCACATTTCAAAGTCTCTTCAAAATGAAGCATCTTAAGATTGTACTGGGAGGACACTACCTGTGAAACAGCACAGCCATCAGTATCACAATAAATCATGTTCTACTGTTAAAGCAATTTCTCTTAACTTGTAAAGTCAGTAATTGTTCTTGTGACCACATTATCTTTACAAGGTACTGGACTCAGGAAAACTCGGTAAACTAGTCAATTCTATGAACAAGGTACTTTGCATTTCTTCTGCCTACTCACAATTCCGGCAGCATTATGGAATCCCATTACACCCAAGGGAGACGTTACTTTTACATACAAATAACTTGAAGACTTGTAGCAGATTTGAAAACATTTATTGAAAAGGGGAAAAAAGCAAGATAAAACAGAAATACAATCCTCAGGGAAATGACAAAAGCAAATAAATAAAAATAAATTATAAAGTACAAAATTGTTTTTTAAAATGTACATCTCTGCCATTACAAAAAATGCATATACCCCAGATGATCCTCTACCCCGATGTGGCAACTACAACTAAAAAAAGCACATGAAATAACTCTATGCAAAGAGCAGACATACAGATGGACTGCATTGTTTTTCTAACAGCATATTTTCCATCCAGTTTGGGTATGTATTTTTATTATTTTTTCAGTTTATTACAAATAGACATTTCCCTGAGGAAACATCATCCATATGATTCTTCATACAATCCATGACCGACTCAATGCTTTTCAATGGTTTGTTTAAAAAAACATGATGTTGAATAAGAGGCCTATGCAAATGGTCAATAGTCAATATGTTGTACCTGTGTAAGAGCAGAGGGGTTTAAATGTAGATTCCAATTCTCTGACATAGCTGTCAGGACAAAAGGCAAAACTATAGCGTTCAACATAAGCAATAGCATTTACACTTTGCAGGGCATTAGAAATTGACTAATTTACTGTATCAAGGTGCATGGTTATGACACAGCTGAGACCGACCCATTCTGGCCATAGCAGCAATATAACCACTTCTACAATAGAGCACTGTATTGAGTAGAGATGCACATCGTTTTGGCCAATTACGTTTTAATTTTACATGGGTGCAAAACATTGTTAAAAAGTTGAAGATGCACGCGTACACACACACACACACACACACACACACACACAAATTACAATATGTACATTGAATGAATGGACAGAAAAGTAAAAAGATTGTCAGATTTTGGTCAACTTCCAAATTTGCTAAGATGAGGTGCCAAATACACTAAATCAGTTGAATTCCCTTCTTGTGTCAGATCCTTGGATTTATACAATGCATTGAAACAAATAAGTAAAAGAAAAACTACGAAGACGACCTGCTTTAGGAGCCTGCACAGAAAAAAGCTTCAATTCAGAGTAGCTAAAGTTCAACTTCAGTCAAACTCTAGATGTGCTGCATTATTTTCCCCCCAAGTCAAATATTGATCTATGTGTCCTATTTGAACTAAACCATAACTGACTCATTTATGAAATAAATTCCCATGATTCTTGCCCATATAAAGGAAGATCCAAGCTCATGCAATTCAACAAAAGTGAAAAGTACAAATAAATCAACAGGCAGTACAAATCAAACGTTGACAGATTTTAAGACAGTACCAGAATAGTAGAAAAAGACACGCCAGCCCTTTGATAATCCAAAAACCATACATGTTTATAATAGATCTTTTGAATTTTATGCAAATACTAGAACTGTACATCTCGTATATACAGATAAAATCCAACCTCTACTTTTATCACCACTTCTGCAGAAACTGAACTCAGGCAAAAATAAAATATTTCTGAATTTTCTATAGATGGGATGAAAAATCTTTGGAAATAGATTCAATAACCATAGGATTGCATTGCATAAAATTTCATTCTTTACACAACATTCAATTACACAGTAGCCTCAGTAAGTACTATAGAAGAAAAAAAAATACTGTATATTCAGAAGTATCAGCAACATTGTTAAATTCTAACAGAAAAACAATCGAGACTTTTAACAAAATATAATTTTCTTCTACTACATACAGTATAGATCATCCTTATCACACTGATAAGTCTATCCACAAATAACTAGAACTTTGCCCACCAAATAAACATATCCATCATAACTATGGTCACACTTGAGCCCATCATAGAAATGGTATGAATCACATTTCATATGCATTTGTGGTAAGTATTCAAAAGATAATGGCTTCTAACAACTGAGCAACTTTAAATTCTTGTTACTTCTATTAAGAAAATCAGTTGCGGTGTCATATATAAGCAATTATTTAAAAAAAAGTGTGCAAGCGCAATGCATCATGTCATACATGACAAAGTGACAGATAACAGCGCCGGTACAAGATGTATGAGATGCAATTTACTTAATTCTGTCACAGAGGAGACGCACCTTACATTTTGTCTGACATTGTTAACAAGGTGCCTCATAACCATTGATTCATGCTTTGAAAATACTTGAAACACACCATTTGAAATGATTTATATGAATCGTACAATTCATGAAAGGCAGGCTGCTATACATATATATAGTCATGGCCAAAAATTTTGACACCCCTGCCTTTTTGTCAGACAACGCACCACCTCTTCCAGAAAATAGTTGCAATCACAAATTCTCTAGTATTCTCATGTTTCTCTTTATTTTGCTTGCACTGAAGCAACACAAAAAAGCAGAGGGAAAAAAAGCCAAATCAGATACATTCCACACAAAAATACAAAAATGGACTGGACAAAATTATTGACACCCTCAACTTAATATTTGGTAGCACACCTTCTGGACAAAATAACCGAAACCAATCACTTCCTGTAACCATCAGAAGAGAGGTTCTTACACCTCTTTACTGGAATATCAGAACACTCTTCTTTTGCCAACTGTTCCAGGTCTCTCAGATTTGAAGGGATTCTTCTCCCAGCTGCTGTTTTGAAAACTCTCCACAGGTGCTCTTTCTGACACTGGGCCCTACATTGTGCCCCAGAATTCATTGGTAGTCTTCAGATTTCATAATGCCACATAGTCAAAATATCCAGTGCTTGAAGCAGCAAAGCAACCCTAAAACCTCATTTTGTTTTCTGAAAACAGTAAAATGATGTGCTCGAACAAAAAGCTCTATTTTAGACTCCTCTGTCCACAGGACATTCCCCCAGAAGGATTCTGGCTTCCTCGGGTAAGTTTTGGCAAACTCCAAAATGGCTGTTTTACGTTTCTGTGTCAGCAGTTGGGTCCCCCTACATCTCCTACCAGAGCATCCCTAGTCATTCAGATGGCGGTGGATACTGAGAGCTGACACTGTTGCACCCTGTGCCTGTGGGTCATCTCAAATTAGCTTCGATGTTGATCGAAGTTCTTTATCCACCATTTGAACAACCCTTCACTGCAGTCTGTCATCTATTTTTCTTTTTTGTCCACATCCAGGGAGATTAGCTACAATGCCATGAGCTGTCTTGACAATGTTCCACACAGTGGACACAGGAACAGCAAGATCTCTGGAGATGGACGTAGCTTTGAGATTGTCCGTGCTTTTCCACTATTGTAATTCTCAAATCTTCAGACAATTCTTTGCTCTGTTTTTTTCCCCCCCTCCATGCTCAGTGTGGTCCACACGACACAAAGGTTGAGTCAACTTTTCTCCATTTTAACTGGTTGCCAGCGTGATTTCTAGGTTGGTTGCTACAGGTGAGTTTGAAAGGAGCATCTCATGCTGGAAATACAACTATTTTTGATGATTTTGAAAAGGTGACGACAATTCGGTCCAGTCAATTTTTGAAGTTCTTTGTGGAATGGATCAGATTGTGTTCCTCTGCTTTTTGTGTTGTTCCAATGCAAACAAAAGAAATAAACATGAGAATACCAAGTATTTGTGATTGCAGCAAATTTCTGGGAGAGTGGTGTACTATCTGACAGAAAGGCAGAGGTGTCAATATTTTTGGCCATGACTGTAGTTATTCTAACATAGGGAACCAGCTGCATTTGTGTTGGTGTCTTTGCTTTAAAGTCATACTCTACCCTAAATTTGCATTTTGACTATCAAACATTACCTGTGGTGGCAATAGGTTTATAGTTTTCTCTCCTTGTAGTCAGTTCTAATGATTTCCAACTCTACTTCTGAAGTGTAAACTGCGTTTCCACTGTTTGCTCAGAGATTAAATCTATTTAAAACAGGCTGAATTTCCACATCAGGATTTATAAAGGAAGAAACTATAAACTCTTCCAGCCACCTTCAAAGTGTAGTGTATAAAGAATACTTAAAGAACAGATTTTGGAGAGTATCTCTTTAAATGCTAAGAGAAATGAACATGAAGTATAGTCCTCAACTCTCTATGCAGGTAGCCTATTTGAATACATGAATACAGCAGTACTGTATATGGTAATCAGCAGCCATTCTATGCAAGGTGTGCTATTGCATGGATGTTTTGAATGAGTGAGCAGATGGGATGCACAGTTCCTTACCTTAATTTACTGACACTTTTAATCCATCTTCCATGGGAAGAATATTTATTCAAATACATGTAGTAGTGCTACTGGCAGCTGTCTGTAGCCAATCTTTGTAGATGTAGGATGCACTGATTCAAACAGTTTCATGCATGTAATTAACTGCCCTTAATACCCAGTCAGATTTTGTTTGTTTTTTGTGGGGTTTTTTTTTTTTTTTTTTTTTTTTTTAAATAAAGATATGTTAATGCTGATGTTCCCTAATTCTATATTAACGTTGTATATCTGTAGTACTATTTTTTGTACTGCAACTATTTAGACTCCAGAACGTGATGATGGGGAGCTGCCTTCATGCAAGTCTTGTTATTGTTTCAGTCACCTGTCTGATGTTATTAAAGGCTGATAGGACAAGTCTCATCAATGCAAAAACATACGATAAAAAGGTTCATAGCCACCCTAGCAGGCCATGAAGGTCTGAAGCTCATTACACACTATTACACACTTGGAAACTACCCCCCCCCCCCGAATGAAAAACATGTAGCTTCTTAGCATGCTACGTTAGCAGTGATATCAAAATACAGCTGAGGTTGATGAGAATGCAATCATTAGCTTTAGAGGTATAGTGTTAGAAATTGAAGCATTGGCATGGATAATCTGAAGTGTAAAAAAAATTTTAAAAAAAAGACAAGACCGTTCCAAATTTCATGGCAATGTACCCACTAGCTGCAGAAAGATTTGAGTCTGGAGTAATTGCTCCACTACGCTGGCATGGCTAATAAGCGGAGGTTTGTCTTTTTGATTTTGTCTTTTTTTACATTTAATGTATTTTTCCTTGAACTCTAAGGTAAACTGACAAACAACGAAAAGCTTGCCACAGGTCCCAGCCTGTGGGTGAGCATCCTGTATCTGTTTTGATACTAGTCTCTTTACAGCTTGTAAAAGTAAAGCACTTAATCTCAGTATATACTGACATTTTGGCAAATTTATGATGAAAATGCAACCTCAAATTAGTTCCCAAGGTCATTTTCTAATTTCAATTATCAATAGGCGAGGTCTGTGTTTTGTAAATAAGGCTTGTGATTTTAACAGCCTACACTGCCTAAACCAACCTGGCCTGGGTGTCCATGATGAGCTTTTACATACAATATCTATGCTCCCCAATAAGCGCTTGTCAAGTGGTTATGCTAGCTCATTAAAAGGACTATATTTACATAAGAGACCACCCCCAAAAGGTTGACCCATGAAACAAGTTACTGTGTGAATGCCCTGTTAGTGGGGTGGTGGTTGCTCAGAAACATGAACACAGTTTAGAAATCTATGCTGCTGCTAAGAAGTCCATGCTCACACTATACACAGTTAGTCAGTACAGCCACTTCCCAGTTATCTATCCATTACTCCATCCACATTTAACTTCATCAGGCTTTCCACTTTAAATAACATCACCATTTTAAAGTGGAGCCAATTTCAATGAGAAAGAGGTCCAAGGTACAACCCATCTTCTGGTCCACTGTTTGATTCCATAATATATTTCTCATTTTCAGTTTTTTCAGTGACCTTTCTTAAAGGCCAAGATATCAGGCTATTTTACTCTTAGTCTAAAATTAATACCTAGCACTGTGTTGCTGATGTCATTATTATATTTACAATGGCATTGTTTTCTAGCAGTCTGTACATTTGTCAGAACCTCTGAAGAGGAGTGGGACTTTGGCTCTCTTTTATACCCCTTTCCAACAGAAACAGTGAGGGAATATTAAACCTGGCTTGGCAGTTTATCTGAAGATCAAGCACAAGTTTGACATGGCTTTTCAAAGCTCATCCCAGCCTGAATGCTGCTCAGCTTTGGTGAACAGACACTGCAATAAGGCATGGGAATTAACCTCGATGTTACTGATGTTTAAATGACATTTAAAGACAAACAAGAGAGACCTGAGAACATGACCCAGAGAGCGCAAGATTACTGAGAGAGGTGAAACTTGGCTTTACTTGATACTTATGTATAATCCTGTACTTTTGGCTGTAATATTTTTGGAACTACAGTATTAGACAAATCTCATTGTGAACAGCAACAAGCAACTATTATAGTTTTATGTGAACAGACATATGCATTTCTGTATGAATGCGGTACTGGCATTAGATATTGGGAAGGGCTGTGGGGGTAATAGGAATTGGTCAGAATTTGATAGATGGAGCAGTTTTCTGACAGGGTTTGGCTTCAGTGGTGGTGGTTGGCTTTGGAGGCCAGTCGGGGTCCACACTGAGCTCCTTGGCCAAATGCATGTAGCGGGCCTTCGGCATCTGGTGTGAGCAGCACAGCCAGGACTGACACTTGTATGTCTGCAAGTCAATGGCCCTCTGAAAATACCACAGTCCAAATACATACAAAATAAAATAAAAATAACAGAAAAAGGAGGATAGGAAGAGATTAAAGTTTGCAGTTTGTGCTATAGTTTGTTCACCAAAACACTTTTACTGACAAATCAGACAAAACTGGAGGTGTGAGACTGACATGATAAACTGCAACAAGTATGCATGTATGCCGGCCATTCAAAGCAAAGTTCAGCATGACAATACTCTGAATGTGTCGGCAGTAGACAGCTTAAACACTGAGCCCACTTCTTTAAAAAAGCTCAGGGAGTCAAAGATCAAACAAAGGATTCCACAGCAGATCTTTACAAATTTAACACTAATATTTTCTCATTAACCTGAAATTGGAAAAGACATTTAATGCAGGTCTGCTTCAATTTTAAACATATTGTATATGATAGGAACCAGTGAGCTAACAGGTAAGTGCAGCAAGAAGAGGTGCTAGATTGATAGACAAGAGGTGGCAAGCAAACATGAGTCTCAGAGAAATTAATGGGCTACATCCAAGGCTTGGAAACAGTTTAACCAATGAATGTAATAAAACAAATTTCTGTTTTGGACTGATGTTTTCCAGGACATATTGAAATTATATGTGCACTCTGTATTTAAAGACATATTGCATTTGAATGTATGCCACAACCTCAAGGGTTTATTTCACATATAAAAGGTTGAAGTTGCTTGAATATTCATGCCTTGTCTCTGTTGATTTTATTCTGTACATCTTCAAGATTAGCTTCACTATCTGATATCATGTGCCACAGACTGCTTCCTCTCTGATCCTGGTTCTGACTGGCAACTCTAATTGTACTTAAGTCTTGAATTTTGCAGCTGAAATTTGGCTGTGCAGATGCACTCTCTTCAGCAAACATCTCACAAATTCAACATGCTGATAGCTAAGGATATGGTTTTACCATCTTGTTAAAGGGGAATCTTACAAGGTGGTTTATTGAAGGAAGTGAGAGTTTTGGTGTACAACTAACTGTTATCAAGCCCTGAAAAGAGTGCCCAGAGGGAAACACGAGGGAGACGGCAAATCAGAACGAGACTGACGTCTCACACATGCATGTCTTGGTTAGAGGTTAAAACTGAAAAGTGCTCTGTGTAACATTAGACAAAAGAAGTGGGGAAGGAAACAGGGAACACCACACAAGAGCAAAATGAAAGGGCTAGAGAAGAATGTGTCAGATTTTCCCAACCTGTGGTGTCGGGGCAGCAGGAGGAACGCCAAAGCTGCTCTGTTTGTCTCGGCTGAACACAAGCTTCCATAAGACGATGTCAAGGATGAAGGTCTATGGAATAGTGCAGTGGGCAGGGGAGAAAATTACAGAGAGGCTAATTTGATTTCATATTGCCCATGCTTGTTTTGCACAGATGTCTCCTGTTGCGTCTTCAGCGTCACACTGAATCAAAGTTTTGAGTAATAATGTGTGGCGTCTTCTTCCATTAAATTGTGTGTTAATCATTAAATGTGAGCTTAAAATTAAATTAAATTAGTAAGGGTGCATGGGTGCATCGTTTCAAAATATTCAAAACTCTGCTGACATGTCTGCTTCTGTGGAAAGTTATTTTGGTTGACTTTCATTCAATTAAAAGGTGAAAGTGATTTGGATTGGTAGTTTCATCTGTGGTGTCTGCTAAGTAATGCTTGGGTGCATTGGCAGCCAGCTAAAAGGAAAGCGGAGGTACAGTGATACCACACCTCTGAGTGTGGACAGCCAGCATAAATTATCCCGTTATGCAATTGAACAATAGCAAGTCAATTTCTTAAAGAACATCTATCAAAAATTAGACAAGACAAACATATGCTGCTTTGAGGAATGTCAAAAGCCCCACAAAGGCATAATCACCAAAGAAAAATCATGAAATAGTTCAAGAGTTAATTATAGAAACCGTAGTTTGAATCTTTAAAGGAAATCATTTCACTTTAGAACATAATTCCTTCTCACACCGCTGATCTTGCTGTCCAGTTAAATGAGACAAAGATGAGAACACTGCATGAAAAAACAAAAACTGAACATGAGAAAAAACATCTACTGTTACCATGTGTTGATTTGCGTCTTACCTCCACCACAACAGACACACCAGCATTGACTAAGATGATGAGGAACAGTTTTACTCTCCATTTAAAAGGGACACAAACAATCTGTAAAGAGAGGGAGAGCAACCCTGAAACATCAACCATCACTGTGGTGACATTAAAAACCCGCAGGGTAATTACCCTAACAAGAAAGCTTTGCGTTAGCAACATTTTAGTAAAGATAAAGGTGCTTTCTATCAAAATATTAACAGAATGTAATATGAGGTTTGCAGGATAAAACAAGCTAGTCTGTGCCAGAGCTGAGTAAAGGTTTATGTTTGATGTATCCCTACCTCGAGAAACTCGTCAATGCTTTCGACAGGGTGGAACATGATGAACAGCAGGAAAAAATACAAACACAGGACAGATGCCACGAAAGGCCCTGGGGAGAACATACATGAGCACAAACAAATTCAGTATAGAGAAAAGTAATTTTGTAACCATGTTAGGACAGATTTAGTGTTAAAAAGCAATTTCCTTACAATTCTTGTAGCTGGGCTGTCTGAAAGGCTTGCCCTTTGAAAAAACAATAGCGACTATGAGGTACTGGAAGGACGACACATAGAAGAGGCTCGTGTTCTCGTAGTTTTGGATGTTGTGTTCGTCCACTTCTGTGTCGTTGTGGTCAGGCACATTAATATGTGATGACATGTTGCAGGCACTGGTTGAAGATAGAGTATAATTTAGGAACAATGAAAGGCCATTTTGAAACAATTCTTTTTAAAACAGATATTAAAAATTGTTTAAACTAAATAAAGCAATCATCTTAGCATAAAAAACAGGCTCCAAGACAAAGCCTGGGCTATTCTACTTAAAAAAAAACAAAATGTGCTGCTATTTTTGGCTTGGCTGCTGTTCATCAGTAATGACAGTGAGTGCTCACTCAGAAAGCGGTGTCCAGACTGTGTACCACGGCTGCTTTTGGACCCAAAGGAATGTAATGGTCTGGAAGCCCAAGCAGATGAGGATCTGGGTCAGCACAGAGAACAGCAGAGGTCCAGAGATCAGACCTGTAGGGGGACGACGAGACACCAGCTCTTTCCGTGCTGGGTTCAGACTCACTGAAAAGGAGAAAGACAGGTAGAAATGATTAACATGAGCAGAAAACAGACACTGTAGGTGTGGATAAAATCAGGAAGTAAAGACAGTTTCGGAAAAATAAAGGTGTGTGGTACAACACTCCTTTTATACTTACTGGTAAAGACAACAAGGAGGATGATGGCAATGTCGATAAAGAGGAACTGGAAGTCTCCAAGATTACTGAGGATCTGAGAAACAAAGACAGCAGCCAGCACAGATCAGAGACTAGTGAATTCACTATACTTCCCATTAATTCCACTGATTGTAGATGTAGCATTACATACAGAGTAGAGAAGAGTGACACTGATGTATTGGATGATGCTGTAGAGGGCCATGAACTTGAACACACAGAAGGAGGTGATGAGAGCGGCTCGCCCCTCTCTATCAAAGCAAGCAAACAACACTGTCATCTCTCTGTCCCAAAATAAAACCCCACAGGTCAACAAGCCATAGCATAAATGTAAACTGCACCAAATAAAGAAGGAAAATAATTATTAAAACATAACATCAACAATATTTTCCAATCACTATCCATCAATAGTAATAATATAACACAGTAATAACAAAAACTGCAAAACAAAAGCCCTTGTTGATTTTGTGAGATGTTCCTTTCAAGTTTTATTTCTCATATTCATGATTGATATTTTCTCTTTTTTCTCTATTTATTTTGCGACAAGCATATAAAACAAAGAAAAACACCTGATGAGGCTAGGGACACAGGAGATATTGGGGGTCCTGGAGGTGAATGGAGATGCTACTGAAGCCTCCAGCTCTGACAGAGAGATGCCAGCATGAGCTCTCTTCAGAGCCTAGAACAGGGAAGAGAACAGGATAGTTTATGTACAGATTCCAGTTAACGTGTGTCCATTTTAATATGGTATTGTCACACCAACATTCATTTGTGAAGTGGCTTTACATACCCCACAATCGTTTGCTCCATCTCCGCACATCCCCACAAAGTAGCTGAAAACAAATGATAGTTACATTTTCCTTTTCACATTCCCTAAAGATCTAGAAAACATACCTTTCTTTTTTTAAAATAGTTTTGACTGAAAGCTGATTCAGGTGATGATTATGAGACTCATTAGAAAGCAGTATACATGGTGGATGTAAGACCACAAACATTTGAAAGTTTGACAAAATAATTTTTTATAGCTTCATCATGTCTTTGACTGAAACACTCACTCTACACCCTGCAGCGTCTCAATAAGCTGGGTTTTCTGGTCCGGGGCCATTCTGGCAAACACTGTCCCGTGCAACACCAGCTTTGAGGCAGAAAACATCACAGAAGAAACATAAGGCATCATGGAGATAATTATCCTCAAAACAATGGCAGGCACAAGTCTGACATGGCTACTCCTATTACAGAAAATGTTAAAGTGACCTCAACTCTCATTTAAGAAACCCCGTACCTTTTGAAGCATGTCAGGGAAATGCTCTTCAATTACAGCAAATGATTTTCCGTTCATAGCAAAGTGGTATAGCTCTTGCCTTTTGGGCTCGTCTACGTGACACACATCCTCCAGGCTGATGTTCACTTCCTGTTAATGCCATGAAAGCATAGATTAGAGCCAAAACATTACATGATAACATTGTATGGTAGCCTTAATAATTACCAGCATTGAACAAACATCTATCTAAGATGCATTACGTAAACAACTCCTGCTGTTCAAACGGTTTCTTTTCTATGAAACCAGAAACATATTTGGGTGTTCTGGCTTTGATATAGATGTCACTGATGAGACAGTACACATTTGAAGATGACACTCACACAGGCTTTTGTTAGACAAGATGCATTTCAGGCTCACCAGCCAACTGACCTTAAACAATTTAAATTTTTTTGGTTTTATTGCCTCTGTGAAGCGCCAGGATTAATATTTTGTCCCCTTCGCCTCACCTCCAGTCGAGATGTCTCGCATGACTTGTCGGCATATCTCCAGGTGATCTTGGCAGCTTGTCCATCATGGGGAGAGAAGGCATCAGCAATAATGACTGTGTCCTGTGGAGGGATCATTCCACAGTCTCGGGCCACCGAGATGGCTGTCAGCATGTTGTCACCTGTAATGCGGATGGAGTAAACATTTATTATACTTATATACTTATTTATTATTTACAAGTAGACCGATACTCTAATACTGCTGGAACAGTGTCTTGTTGTGCTTTGTCACATTCTACCTCTCCAGATGTTCATGAAACGACTTTAGAGTGGTCCATCCCATGCCAACCTATATTTTTATTTCAATTAGCAGAGAGCTTGCTTGCCTCAGACTGATTATAAAATGGTGAACGGAAAATAGAAGCCCATTGGCCTGAAGCCCTTAACTATCACAGCAAATGGGGTTTTCAGACTGACAGAACAGAATGAAATGGCAAAAATAACAGTTAGAGCTTTAATGCCCTTTGTCTGTGGCAACCTCTAGAACACAGAGGAACCGGTGAAAACAAAAGGTAATGAAGTTAAGAAAAATAACAAAATGTCCCCTGGTGGACACTGGAGTTAGTTTGTGCCAGCTACACTGAGCAGCCTAGAAATGAGATTAGTTGAGATTATAGGCAGAGATGAATAAATACCAGAAGAATGTAAGCTACCGAGTGTCAAAACCCAACTTATTGTGCTGCTTGTATTGTGTGATTTAAGAGGTTTAGCCAGCTACAAAGAAGAATGTGAGGACTGTGTGTGTATGAACTCCAAGTTATTTGCATATCTGTTTGTTTGTGCAAACTAACTTTTAACTAAAGACAACGATGATGCACATGTAGCCTTGATTTAAGGTTGTGTGCATGTATATGTGTATGTGAATATGTGCAGACTTGTGCTTTTTCTCACCTGTAACCATGACAGTGCGGATGTTGGCTCGGCGGAGCTCCTGTAGCACCCCCGGGGTTTCTGCTTTCAGTTTGTTCTGCATAACTATCAGACCCAGGAACTCCATGTTTGTCTCTATGTGATCCCTAGTTAAAAGGAATATATGTAATACTGAGTACACATGAAGCTCTTCATTTAGTGTATATATATATATATATACACACACGCACACACACACACAGGTACATACAGTACTGGAGGATTCCTGATTTAACCTCTTTAAAGTAGAAGATAAAGCAGGAATCCTCAGGTACAGTTATCTGGAAAAGAAAAACAGGTAAGTTGAAGGACAAATGCAATATAAACGGTAAATGTTACCTGCTGATGTTCTGGACTTTGTGCCAGTTGAGTTTAGATTCAAGACGACGATGAGCCAGAGAAATGACTCTGAAACCCATCTTGGTGTAGCCTTCCAGAACCTCTGCAAAATTTTCTGGTACTGCAAAAACACATTGAAACAGTGGAGAGGTAAATAAAAGTGGGAAGGTCCAAACAGCAGCAAAACAAGAGAAAGTTTTCTTTCAGTCATTTTTTGCCAAACAATAAAGTGCTCCAGCAGAACCGGTGAAGCTGTTCCAGTTCTGCACAAATAATAAACAAACACACTCAGTCATCTTTGAGACATCTGACCAAGTCACATGTTCTTGTGTTTCAAATACATGGACCAAACGTGGCCATTGAAGAGGCTGGGAGGGTCCAAACACATAATCTGACAGAGTTTCAGTTGATTGATTTTCCATAATTTTCTTTACATAATGTACTTGTACTCACCTCCTGAAACCCTCAGGTTTGGGGTTTTGCTAATGATTTGGACTAAAACATTTTTTTTTTTGGCTCTTTTCACAAACATAGCAGTTACAGTAATTAGAAACCTCACCCGTCTCTTTCTTGCAAAGACTAGCAACCACCTCTGGTGCTCCCTTCATGTAAGCATCCATACGTTTCTCCCCGAGCAGACGAGCCACTACACACATTCTCTGGAGACCGGAGGAAAAAGGAAACTGCCGCACAATACCAATCTCATACGCTGACTGCACAAGTACGTACACACACACACACACAGACAGATTAACAATTTTTTACAATTTATGTCAAAGACACTAAAGACAAATGTTCATCTGCTAATGTCAAAAAGATGAGATAATTTAAAATATTGGGAAACTTAAGCACTTGGTTGTCCAAATCATAAACAATCTTATTTCCAAAAAGGAAGCACACTACTTACAGAGAGCTCACAGAGTTCCTAAGAATGAGAAAAGGAGCAGAGAGAGAGATGAGTTGGTGAGCAAACTAAATGTAAAAACAAATAAACCAGCCATTCAGACTAATAATGTTGCTGTTGTTGCTCTATACAAAATGCTAGTGTCCATTTATGCTACAGTAAATAAAAAAAAATATAATGGTTGTTGCCGATTAGGAAATAATCTGTGGATGTATGCATGAAAACAAATAACATGTCCAAGACTACACAACAGTTTATTATTAGATTTATAGATTGTGTATATTTGAATCTCATTATTTGTAGTGATTAGATAAATATATGATTTTAGACATTTCCCAGACTTTGACTGTGGTCGTGCTGCTAAACAACCAGGTTGCTGTACATACCATGTCTTGCTCTGGTGATAAAGCAGGCTCTGGGGGCAAGAGCCGCTTTGGGGGTTTAACCACAGTGGGCATGATACGGTCATGGAGAGACGTTTCCTCCTCAGTGGCCTCCTCGAGGATCTGGGCAAACAAAGGTTTAGAGAAAATAGGGATCAGAGTAACTAATGAAAGCGTTAAGAAAAGATAAATATATTTGATCAAATAATTATCTTTTAGATTCCCTCGCACTTTCTCTGACACACAATGGTGGTCTGAACATGAAAATAATTCCAAGTGGCCGATAGTGTCTATATATCTTTTTAAGGTGGCCAAAATAATCACATGTGTGCCATGCTGCCCTCACCAACATTAAACTTATGGACAGATACTAAAAAAACTCACCCAGTCTGTAGCCTCAAACATTTTGAGGTCCAGTGGGTCTCCAGACAGCTGTCCCTCTATTTTGGTAAGTGTGTGGCAGGGGGCCATACAAGCCACAAATTGGGACTTGACAAGATTCTGACTGTAGGCTTTTTGCTCTGGTAAGTGGAAACTGGTGAAGCAGGACAAGCAGGAGGTGGACAAGGAAAGATGAGAAGTACATAAGCCAAAACACATCAGCATTTAATCCGAGTACAGACCAACTTACCAGCCATTCTCAGCTCTCTGGACTCCCCACATGTCTAATCCATCTTCTGTCAGAGTTCCAGTCTGAAAACACACACAAAAAAAATAAAATGAACTCAATCCAAAATGTGTGGTCTGCACTGTGACACCACCAGAGGCAGCTGGAATTCATCCGAGTAATGTCATCAGTATAGGTTGCAAAGAT
The DNA here is from genome assembly GCF_001952655.1 of Monopterus albus. Taxonomy (NCBI): domain Eukaryota; kingdom Metazoa; phylum Chordata; class Actinopteri; order Synbranchiformes; family Synbranchidae; genus Monopterus; species Monopterus albus. The sequence goes on along the minus strand of NW_018127911.1, from coordinate 3,209,345 downwards.
TAGTTGACTAGTCTGCTTCACCACATGTGTTGACTTGTGCCATTGATGAAACAGTCACCAAACCAAGTATCCAAAAGTCACTAGCCATGAGAGCATGACAGTGGGAGCTGGTGGAACAGCTGATTTCAGAGCTGCAACCCCTAGCTCTTTCTTGTGTGTTTGTTTGTTGATGACATCAGCAGTGAGTAGTCAACATCGATGTAACTTTCATAACAGAACTGATGACTCTAAAAATAATCTGAAGTCGTCCAACCCTAATCATCAGACATATGAAATAACATCTACCAAACTTAAACATTAACAAAATGACTCCAACACTTCAATTATCAGTGACTTGAAGATTTCTGTACATTGCTTATTTTCAGGTGTGCATTTTCTTGCTGTCCTACAGACAATGAGCCACTAGAACTAACCTTGTCAAAGCAGACCAAATTGATTTGTCCACAGATATTGATCCTCTGTGGACTGATGCAGAAAATGCCAATGTTTTTGAGGCGTCGCTGGGCATACACAATGCCAGCTGTCAAGGCGGCAGGCAGTGCTGGTGGCACAGTGATGGTAATAATGTCCAGGGACTCTATGATGATGATCTTAGCTGGTACCTGGCAAAGGCAGAAACAACAAAGTTTTGAAATAAGCCCACACAAGCTGATAGTATATCTGTTCATACCCAGTGTAAAATCTAGCACGGCAAAAAACCAAGATAATGTTCTGAGAAGATGAAGGACCAAAGTATACCTTAAACACAGGTCAGTGAGTGAGTACTAAGTTTACATTTGTCAGACAATTCCAGCTGCCTCTGGTGTAGGAAAGAAAACTACAGTGATCTATGTGCAATTATATGCTAACATGCTAGCAAAAACAACATAAGAGGATATAGGCTCTGTTAATGAAGATTTGAAGTGATGCTGCCATCTACTGGACAAAAATCTCAAGCTGATTTTTAGCTTCAGGCCCAGTGAGCTGGTCAATGCTACGAACAAATAGTTACAGGACTAACATATGCAAATACATGTGTGGGAAGCTAGGTGGTGCTGAAATACCTTTGTGCTTTAAAAACAGCTATGTTAGTAAAAAAAAGGTTAAAAACATCTGCATTACCTGCTGTGATGTAGTGATATACACCAGTACAATATGTTGTACAGATAATGTATGTTTTATTAATGTAAATCAACAAAGACAAAACCAACAAATGTTCCACTGTGAGGTATAAGATTTGGTTTTACTTACAGCTGGCCTCTAAATTACACTCATTTGCTACAATGCAACTCAAAATCTGAGCATTGCATGCATTTAATCTGCTCATTGCCTCCTACAGTACATTACCTTGTTCATGATGCTGAGGATGATGGAGTAAATAAAGCCAATTCCAGCCACAGCCACCAGACACAACAGGAAGAGGTAGGCATCACGGTACAACTTGAAGTCGGTGGGTTTGGGATAAAGAATGGAGCGCACCAGCTGGCCTTTGGCTGTACTAAAACCTGGGTCAAGAGGTTAAGTTCCAGATGAAGTATAAGTGTGCTGCCTGTCTCATTATTCCAACAGATCCATATGGCAACCCAACATTATACATCATCAATTTAAAAAGGTCGCAATTTAACTATTGCATCATATGCAGCTGTCTTTCACTGATTTTTAAATGCTGACAAATATGTTCCTGTCACTCATTTGCATTTAAATACCGATAATGAAGCAGACAAAATCGTTGATTTTCTGACAGTCCAGGCTATATCTATATCTATATATAGATATAGATATATATATATATAGCATCTGCAGCAGGAGGCTGAAGTCCCTATACACTGGGTCAGTACATACAGTCAGGGAAAAAATAATTTGAACCCCAGCTGATTTTGTAAGTTTGCCCACTAACAAAGAAATGATCAGTCTACAATTTCAATGGTAGGTTTATGTGAACAGTGAGAGACACAACAATAACAAAAAAATCCAGAAAAATGCATTACAAAAAAGTTATACATTAATTTGCATTTTCATGAATGAAATAAGTATTTGATCCCTTTGCAAAACATGCTTTAGTACTTGGTGGCAAAACCTTTGTTGGCAATCACAGAGGTCAGACGTTTCTTGTAGTTGGCCACAAGGTTTGCACACATCTCAGGGGGGATTTTGACCCACTCCTCTTTGCAGATCCTCTCCAAGTCATTAATGTTTCGTGGCTGATGTTTGGCCACTCGAACCTTCAGCTCCCTCCACAGATTTTCTATGGGATTAAGGTCTGGAGACTGACTAACTTGTCAATGATCTCAAGGCAGCTGGGACCATAGACACCAAAACAACAGTTGGTAACACACTACGCCGTGAAGGACTGAAAATCCTGCTGTGCCCGCAAGGTCCCCCTGCTCAAGAAAGCACATCTACAGGCACTACAAGAAACATCTGACCTCTGTCATTGCCAAGAAAGGTTTTGCCACCAAGCACTAAAGCACATTTTGCAAAGGGATCAAATACTTATTTCATTCATGAAAATGCAAATTACTTTATAACTTTTTTTGTAATGCATTAAACTGGATTTTTTTGTTATTGCTGTGTCTCTCACTGTTCACATAAACCTACCATTGAAATTGTAGACTGATCATTTCTTTGTTAGTGGGCAAACTTACAAAATCAGCTGGGGTTCAAATAATTTTTTCCCTGACTGTATGTAGTATTACATCAGAGATGCTTTTCCAAAAAAGTGAGTTGCACCTCTCAGTTAAATTTTAAATATATAAAACCTTGTTTGTTATGGTTCCACAGGTTTATGCAAGTGATCAAGGACATTTACAACAAATTAACACAACATCCAAAGATAAACACTTCTTATATCAAAGTCTCCTGACACACACACCTACCTGTGCGGACCACCACAGCCTTGACCAGTTCGCCTGTGTAGAAGCGAGTCTGAATGACATTGGTGCCACAGAAGAGTGTGTGTCTTTTATGCTCCTCTGCATTGTAGGTGCTGTCATCCTCATCCCTCCTCTCCCCTGGCACTGGGTTTGGGAGGTTGGTCTTTGTCACAGGAACACTCTCACCTGATGGGGTGGGGGGTGAAGAGTTATGATAGGACAGGTTTCAAGGTCGTTCATAAAGAGAGCATGTGGCTGTTTGGAGTCATGCTGATTAGTTGTTACGTTTAAATACAAATATATATCAGGCTTGAATTTTCAGATTTCTCTTCTAACCTGTGAGCATGCTTTCATTGACGATGCAGGTGCCACTGACCAGCACAGCATCACATGGCATAATGGTCCCGTTGCTGGGGATCACCATGACATCACCAGGCACCAGATCAGTAGACAAAATCTCATCAATTTCTGCCAGGAAAAGGGGTGGCAAAAGAGGAGAAAGGAAGGTAAATTTGTGCATTAAATACAAGCAGGTAGAGAGCAATGTTGGGGAAAAAAGAAAAAGATGAGCATGACAAAAGGTGAATCGTGTGTTAATGAGCCAACAGTAGTAGACAGTGGATGGGGAACATGGGTAGGGATGAGAAATAAGATGTTTTGTGTGTCAGAACCCAGAAACTTCTTCAGCACAGCTTTCATTAGTCAGGGCAACAGGAACAAAAGAGCTGAGGCATCACAAACAGGGGCCAGTGCAATAAATAAACAAAAATATAGGTATTGTACAGCACCTCCAAAGCAAGGGTTCCTAATGATTCTAAACATGTGTTTATTTTCCTTGTCTGGTCAACTCATGGAATTAACTTGGTTAATTCCATGAGTTGAGACAGTGGTGCGGTGGGTAGAGCAGACGTCTCCCAACCGGAAGGTTGAAGGTTCGAAAAGCACTCTTCAGAAAAGTCTGAGACCAAATAAAATAATAGAGAATAACAATATGAGCAAAATACATAATACAAGAGAGAAAATTTTGACAAACCATTGTTGGCTCGGCATACAGACACACGGACAATACTGTGAGTGGCCACCATATCGTGAAGCATGATGTATTGCTGCAAAAAGAAACAGAAAAAAGTCATGAAAAACCCTGGAGCTTCTTGATTCCCATTACTGTAAGGATGTTTTCATCTGAGTGTGAGAGCTATAAAGCCAGGGGAAGCAGGCCATGTCCACATGAGCCTTTACACTAGCCTGAAACCCTGAATTAAACATGAGCAGGGCAGTGACTGCACCATGCCTTAGGTGGTGACTGCAACCACTGTGAAGGAGGTCAGCTGAAGGGGGTGCATCTTGTGTACAAAGTTAACATTTTGGGAAATTAGTACTAAAGGAAAGATGGAAAACACGCAGATCTAATTTCTCTACCAATTAACTTTTAATCCGGTCCTTCCATAAATATGAGAGATAACAGTCTGGATAATTTGTGAAGCTCACCTTTTTGATGGTGTATAGAGAGGTAGCTATGGATATGACCGACATGAAAACAATGGCCACAGCATAGTAGTAATACTCATCGGCACTCCACAGGATCACACTGAAGAGCTGGAAGATGTAGAAAGGGTTGAGGACCTGCAGGTGGAGACAGACAAAGAGGTTAGTGTGCAAATGCAAAGGTGAGATCATGGCCATAAAAATACAATGACCTTAAAAAAGGAGTTATTTGAATATACACTATGACCCAGATTACTCTCTTACACAGCACTCCTACTGTGGAAACACAGATGCCCTTAAGTCAAATAAATAGATGAGCCGTTGTTTGCCTTGTTAATATATCTTGTGGTAGTTCAAGTAACTAATGACCTAATGATGACTAACGACCAGCTCAGCCAGCATGAGGTTAAAGTAATGCTGCCGTTCCTCTATTATTGGTTCTCTCAAGGCCCATGCATACACCATTTACTTTGTTCAACCAACAGTCCAAAACACAAAGATATGGAACTAATCAAGTCTTTGGCCTTGTTAGTTTAAAAGAAAAAGCTAAATTATTTGATTGTCACAGCTGTTGCAACAACAGACTCATCCAGCTCTACTTGATACAACTTTTGCACGTTCCATTTCTCCACAGGTACTGTATCAATGACTTGTGAAATAATTAAATGAAGGGAACACACAATATATTATCTGTCACAGACAATCAATATTCTGGCACACACTCAGAAATAAACTATTCATTAAGTTCTTACAGCTGCGGGAAAATAAGTCCGGTGGTCATAAATTCTGTGTGCTATACACCAAATTATATTACTATTATTTGACATAAGCCTTTAACTGGGCTTATATTTATGCTAAAACTACAAGATGAACAACAAGATGACAAGATATCTTTCATTCAGGGAGTTAAAAAAAAAAAAAAGTTGTCTATGTTAATTCAAACTGGGCCCTACCTCTTTGATAAGCAGCTTGAAAACAGAAGGCACTTTCACTGCTATTTCATTCACTCCGAAGAACAGTCTCCTGACAAGTGATAAAAGAGGGATTCATAAGTTAAGTGTTCATATATCCTCACAGTCTGCCTAAACACACACACACACCCACACACATACAGTGGATATCATAGACATAATTGGTTACGTAGGGAGCAGAGCCAACTTGCACCTCAAGGTTGCCATGGTAACGAGAGACTGATTTTTCTAGAAGCACTTACTCACATCCCGTCTGTTATTCACTTGTTTCTTCATTCATTCCTCCTTTTAGCCTTTCGTTATACAACACTCACTCCGTCTCTCTGTCTCTCTGGGTGCTTTTCAATCCATTTCCATTCCCACCTCTCCTCCAATAAGATGCCCTCTTACTATGCATATGCAAATGAGGCAGACTTGAAACCAGCTGAAAGAGTTGTATAATGATCAGCATTGTGTCCTGAGAGGCTGGACACAGAGAAAGTGGCTCAGACCCACTGACTCAGTGTCTGTATAATTTACCTCTGAGAAGCCGAGAATGTGGAAATCACAATTTATTTTCTCATGGACAAGATTTAAAGGGCTCTTGATTTATTTGCTCATTTTTATCTGTGCCAAAAAAACTGAAAGAGACTGATCTGATGATATCATTTGACTTGCTCCTTTACTTAAAACCCAAATGCAGCATTGCTGTGCCAACCTCTCTACCCCTTTCCTGTGTCATCCTTTGCTTCCTTTCCTCCACTTCCCCCATCACCGTCCACACAGCTCTCTCCAGGGTGTATCAAGTTATCATTGGCTGACAAAGCAGGAAACAGGAAGCATATATTGCTCCATAGACAGAACTCGGGATGCTAGATAGACAAACACATGCACACGTTTGTACAGCTATCTTTGTGAGGGCACTAATTGATATAATCTGTTTCCTGTCCCATTACCCTACCCTTAATTAAATTCCTAACAACCAACCCTTATCCTAAACCTAATTCTAACGATAACCCTAAAACCAATTCTTAACCCTAAAACAGCTCTTTGAAGGTGCAGCAGAAATTGAGAACCAGACAAAATGTCCTCACTCCCATTGCAGAAAACTAACTGGTCCTCACAATAACCATACTTAGCTAATAGCCATACGAGTACACACACACACACACACACACTCTCTCTCATTGTGTAAATGTTGTGTTTCTGCAGAGTTAATGTTGAAGCTCCAGTGCAGCATATTGATTATGAAGAAATTCAAAGGTAAACAAAGATGGGATTTAATGAAACACGATAATATTGTGACATTTACATTTGAGCATTCAGAACAGTTGTTCTGTGCAGCTCATCCAGGTTAAAAGTTTAAAGTTCTTTCAATAGATTAGACAGCGAGTGTGAAACAATATATTTCTCCAGTGCAGTGAAATGCCTGACACAGGGTGTGCACACTAATGCAACCACATTATTTTAGTTTTTTTATTTTTACTTCCCACTGAAAAACAGATTTCAGTTTGTTTTCAATTGAGTTGTACAAGTTATAGGTCACATTAAAGGTGGCTAAAGTTCTGGAATTATTTATCTTGGTCTCGTTTTTTTTCACAGAAACCTGGCATTTTAACAGGGGTGTGTAGACTTTTTATATCCACTGTATACACACACACACACACACACTTTATATAGCAGAGATACACAACAATGTACAGGGTGGGCCACAGAGAAGTAGCCCATCTCCAATACGGGTGCCACGGGCAATGAGGGCTACTTTTACGTGGCCCACCATTTACAATTAAAAGGCCAAGGGTATGCAGGTTTCCCTCTAAACAATATTAGCATACAATCGCACAGATTTGTTCTATTTTGTTGAATGGCTTTTCAGAGCTCCCTACAGTACAAAATGTCATTCAGATATGTTTGCTGGCTGCTTCTGAAGAATCCCTGCAGATATCAGACCTCATAACATCAAAGATGATGGGAAAAAAATCTTGTCAGAGCAAATGGCAATGTGCAGCTAATGCTACTGCACAACAAGCCTTGTGTACCCTCCTTCTTCAGACAGATGTTACCTGTACTCCTGCTCGTTCCTGGTCAAGCCTGCAGTGTGCTCTGAATGAAGGGTGGAGCAGCTGATTTGCAGATCCTCCAGGCCGCTGTAGGGGGAATGTAGGTCAAAGCAGGAGACAAAGTTAACACTTTGAATTACACACAACACTGCTGACAATTAAAGTTGAACTTTAATAATAGCTGTTGGTATTGCATGCTTTGGTTTGGTCATTTTATCTTGCAACTCTTCATGAGTTAACAGGGTTGTACAGATGTTATAACTTCTGTGTATTTCTGCATATAGTACATACTACAGAAAACAAAGACGTCAAAAGACATTTATCTTACTGAAATGGAAGAGAGCTCTGCAGCGAACTGGTGAAATTTTGGTGAAAACAAACCCATGAAATTTCTAAAGACAATCAAAGAATACTTACGTTAAAACTTCAAAATTCTGCACATCATCTTTCCAATAATACTTTGCGCTGTGGAAGGTAAAATAGCGAATCTGGGGGAACAAAACAAGGGAAGGGGAAATGAGGAAAGTTGTCTTAGACATATGTCAGTGTTACTGTAGTGTTGTCCACAAACATCAAGGTAAATTTAAAAAGGAAAACTGACAAGAGAGTTTGACAAAATGCACCAAATAAATTTCTAGTAACATTAAATTTGATTATTCAGTTTAGCAGAAGAACTGACATATTTATGATATTCCTATATTGCATTTTATGGTTAGGCTAAGGTGTCATGAAGGTGGTGAAGAGTACCCACAAGAAAGCAAAGGCAAGAAATGAATGCATATTTCTCTCTGAGACAGAGTGAAAAGGATAAATGTCTCTTTTATGTGCCATATGTTTAACATTCTGTGATATCTCTATTATAACATAAAAATGATTAAACCCTTCTATCAACTTCGAAGCCCACCTGTGTGGGCTGGTAGTCGACATATCTTCTGAAGAGCTCCTGAGCAGGGCTGTCATCAGAGAGGTGGGAGGTGTGTCCGTTAGACAGAGTAGAGGAAGCAGAGGAGGAGAGAGGGCAAGAGGGAGAGGAAGGGGAGGAGGGGGAGGTGGTCTGGATGTCCAGGCTGTGGAAGGGGTTGCTCCCCGGGGCCAGTATCACTCGCACCCTGGCCATGAACCAGCGCCGGAACTCATCCTAGTCAAACAAAAATAGAGTGAAGTTAAATTACTGAACCTCATTAAGCCCATAACCCCTCCATTACAAACCTAGCCTAACGCTTATTCATTGTAAAACTACTACTACCTTGGATCAGGGAAGGTCACTATAACTATAAGGGATCAGCTGAGAGCAGTACAGTTGCAGGGTTTCTACAGATTTCAACAAGTTAAAATTAAGATTTTGTAAACCTTTTGTTAGACCAGTTTGAATAAAACTTTCTTCTTTCACATAAATGTGAAAAATTAGGATATTAAGAAAAATACAAGTCCAAGAATTGCATGCAAAACAAGACATCTACAGGTGCAAAACCAAACCTCACTCAGAGCACCAAAATAAAATGTAGGTACGAAAGCCTCCACACATTAAAAAATCTGAGAACAATGAATATTTGGGATTTTGTTTATACTAAAAATGGTTAATCAATTATCCAAGCACAAGCAGACTACTTTTCGGTTGTTTCTGTTTAATCATTATAGCTCTACTTGGTGCCTACCGTGGAGCGCAGCAACACCACCTCGGCATCACGGGCTGTGGTACGGCTGCAGGTGGATTTGACGCACCACTCTGGCATCCAGCACAGCAGCAGGAGGAGGAAGCCCCCTGTACACACCACCCCGAGGATGACCAAGGCCAACCGCCAGCGACACAGATGGTAGGCATGCAGCTCCTACAAGGTAAAAGAAGAAAACAGGGTGTAGTCTGATAAGTCTGAAAGCAAAAAATACGTAGGCACAGATGTAAAATAAAAAGAAAGGCATACCATCTCCTCCTCTTCCCCTTTGTTGAGGAACTTCAGATCTTCCTTCTCCATGCTGCAGAACAGTTTGCCAAGCCCCTTCCTTAGTCACTGCAAACACAACAGCGAAACTGTTAACTCCCAACCAGCTGTGTTTAAGAATGCACAGTATTTGGAAAACGCCATGTATTCTTAAACACATTTATTACATTTTTGTGAGTTTCCTGCAAAAAATCCTAAAAAGGGGAAAAAACTAGGTTATCGTAGTTTTTTATTTTTTTTAAGCACTTCTGTGACTGCAAAATTAATCCAGAAACATCCTGTAGGTAATGTTATTGTTTCCAAGTGTACTGCAATTTACATGTGCTTACTTCATAACACAGACCAAATGAAACATTTGGACAAACATGTTCATCAGCTGCAAGAAATAGTAATGGCACCATTTTAATTTCCTGGTTTTCTGCATAACTTGGTCATGAAATGTGATCTGATCTTCACCAAAGTCACAAATATCAATCAATATTTCTAAGCAGATAAAAACACAAACAGCCATGATCTTTCATGTCTTTATTGAACATACCCATTAAACATACAAAGTGATGGTGGAAAGTAATGGCAACTGTTTTACTAACTGGTTGAACCACCTCTGGCAGGAATAACCTCAAGCAAGCGCTTCATGCAGCTGTGGATTAAACCTGAACAGTGTTCAGGAGGCACTTTGGACCATTGTTCCTTACAGAACTGCTTCAGCTCAGCCATATTCTTAGGACGTCTGGTATGAACGGCTCTCTTGACGTCATTGAACAGCATGTCTATTGGGCTGAGGTCTGGGCCCCTCTGTGTCTCTGAAGCCACTCTGTAGTATATTTACTTCAGTGTTTCAGGTCATTGTCCTGCTGCATCACCCAGCTTGTTCTGAGCTTCAGCTTGTGGACAAACAGGATATCACAAATAGTGCCATTACCTATTCTTGAGACCGTACTTGAACATACAGTACCTCTTAACTATAGAAAACAGCATAAAGACATTTTTCAGTGTTTGGGGTAACATACTGAAACCTGAACACAGATGTGGAAACAAATTGGGGAACAACTGTAAATAAGACTGTAATGATTCCACAACTTCATGGACTGTAAATTCATTATAACTCTAAATACAATAAGTACAATATGTCAGACTATGATGTTAAGAGTTCTACTCCAAATAAAACGGTTTCTCAGCAGCACACAGTAACTAACACAAAGCCCGCACAGTGAACAACCAGATTTGGAGATGAAAGTTACCATCCATGAACACAAAGTACAGGAAAGTTAACTGAGGTCAGTAGTTCACTGGAGCACAGGGGATACGATCCAATTACAGGAATGCACAGCACTTCTGAAGTCAAGCAGCTGTCTGAGAACCCTTGAGATTAGCACTTAAAAGTGTCAACACACTTACAACCAGACCCACTGAGTCATCAAATGTGTGTTATCCAATATCAAACATGTGCCTCTTTCCTCCTCTCAGCTATCCCAGAAGACTAGCCACATGCAAAGGAAGGCACGCTGTCACTTTGAGCGAGTGTGTATGTGTATTCTGCAGTGATACTGACAAAGAGGAGTATCTGGGTCAAAATGAATAGGCTGATGAAAATGCTGAAACATGAAGACAATCTGTCCATGAAGCTAAAAGCAAAACCAAGCTCCAGCAGATTACTCTGCAACTGTGCGGCTCGTGCATTGTAGTAAGTCAGAGAGAGAGCCAGTGAAGCTGAATGTGTGCGAGAAGTCAAGCAGTGAGCAAACAGTACAAATTAGGTTAATTAGGCCACTGCCTTCAAGGTCAGGAGCTGGTAATCAATTATTCAACCAGGATTACCCTGAGGCTTCTGAGGAAGCTGGTGATTTCCCATCATGCCCTGCTAAGATGCTTTTGAGTGATAAAGGGGACACAGACTGGAAAATCCTACAAATTCAAACAAATCCTGCAAATTCCAAACAAGCCACAAAAAACATGCAGGATGTAACAGATTAGAGATGGAAATCAATGTCAGCCTTCTTTGTTTACATGTTGGTTTTGCTTAAATATATATCCAAGCCAAAGGTTAGGTAAAACCAGTCTCTGCATTGTAACAGCACGCACACCATTCTCCTGTTGTGCTATACACACACAGTCTTGTTATGCACCAAGTGAAATGCATGTTGTCCACAACACAATGGGAGAGAGACACATCATACCTGACAGCTAGTTTCACTGGTGACACAGATGGTTGAAAAAGAAGGTGTAGGCGAAGGAAGAGAGCGGAGGCTCTTCTATACAAAAGGTAATGTGTATACTAAAGCGCATTACATCAGGAGATTTGTTTATAAATTATGCAAACCTCTAGGAAACTTATTTTGAGTAATTAGAGATTTCAAATATCATCATGCAGTCATTCAACAACAGTCATTCATTCAACCCCAAGCTGCTAAGACTAATTTAAATTTAAAAAATGAAATGCATATACAATTTTTTAAAACTAGCATTACAGGGATTATCACTCACTCACATGGAAGTATTTTGGTTTTGAAAGGATGTTGCTCAAAGACAGCAATCCGTAAACTAAACTGGTTTCCATTAAAGACAACTCATTTCACCATGTGCAAACTAACCATCGTACAGGATACGTAACGCTTCCATGACAGGACTTAACCAGCCAAGGGACCTGCACAAAAACACACTGAGCAAAAATGTTACCATTGTACTTAAATGCTTCAGTTTAAGTAAATAAGCAAGGCCTGTTTACCTTAAATGCTTTTCCATTAATATCATTAGTGGACAATTAATATGCTATTAACAGAAACAGTTAGTACATTTTTGAAAATGGAACATGCTTATCATTAGACAGAATCCCAAATATCCAGATAATCATTTGTCAGTATCGCACACCCCTATTTTGGGCACTAAATCAAGGACATCAGCACTAATTTCCCTCATGGAACTATTCAGGAGAGCACGGCCACAATCTTCACTGAAAACTATGCATTTCCGCTTGCAGTGCCATGACTGGGTTTTGGTGAAAGCCTGAAGAGAAACCTTTGGCACAGAAATGTAGTGGGACACAAAAAAAAGAAAGTACACACACGCAAACAGAAAATCCACATGTAATGAGACAAACACAGGGACAGTTAGAGCACTCTGACCCCAGCTATTGCTGAGGACTGTAGTCACTCTGCTACTGCCCTCACAACACCCACCAATCCTGCAACACTGCCCCCCACACTCTGATCTTATCGGCTAGCTACACCCGGGGGGGACTTTCTCTGGCATACAGTGGGATTATTTTGCTTAGGACCAAGCCCTTCCTAGAATTTTACAATAGCAGATCTCTGGCCAACACTAGGCAGTGGGTGCAGTACAACAAGAACATTCCGCTCCAATCTATGCAATGACTGGAAATGCCAACACCATGGCACAATAGATACACACTTTCACAAGACGGCTCTCCTGATACAGTGAGCCAATTAAAGAAGCATTCATAAACAATGCAACAGTACCAAGCTTATGTGGTATTTGAAACCAGGGTCTGTGACATTGTGTGATATGATGAAACTGTCTGCTCAGTAAACAGACATTTGTAACCTCGAAAAAAATCAAGGGTCCATAAGTAAACAGACCAATTTTAAGGCTCGTTTGCCGACAGGCCAGAGATGAAAGCCCTGTTTATGGCTCAAGTACCAATATGTTACATGTTAACAGGGATTAGAGCTTAGTCAAGTTATACATTCATTTAGATGAATTTGTGCAAGAGCAACTGTTATAAAGTCAATATGTATTATTTGTATATACAAATGTGAACATACTGTAGAATACATCACAGTGAGAATAAAAGAAACAAGTGGATGCTGTTTTGCATGAACAATAAAACTAAGTCAAGAGAGCAGCAAGATCATACAACTATGAAAACTAAAAGTCATTCAAACATTGCTTTTAAAATCCATATGTACCATATAGCATCTGAGACAACAGAAAAATTTAGCACAGCTCATGTATATCGTAAAACAACTAAAATGACCCAGAAGAAGCCTTAGTCCCAAAAATAAAGCCTGTTTGTTAAGTTCCAGATACTCCACAAGTTACTTAACAGCCAGTCAGCATATGCAGTGCAGTCAGTTCAAGGTGATTTACAACTTGGGTGTTTCACCATTTGGAGAATTTGTGTGGATGATGTGGCTGATCTGGCTACAAAGGGCACAACAACTGAAAAGTGGCAGAACACTTCAGCATGGGAGGTACTTCTGAGCGGTTTAGCTGGTGTCTCACTGGATTGCATTGAATCTGTGCATTTCAACAATACATAAGAAGAAGCATTCTCTCTTCTATGCTGCATCTTTTCAGCAGTCCAGGTGAATTACACAGCTAAGTTTCTAGTTACCTTGAGAGCCAGGGACACAACGTCCCAGACAGTCCTCCTCCTCGCAGTTACCTCGCTCTCGCACAACACCAACCTGGAACCCTACAAAAAGAACAAACATTGCACATTACAAATACAGATTTGCAGAGCTTCACACGTTTCCCCTGAACTGACTAATAAACTGATCCTGTTCATTTCATGCTTTGCTCACAGTAACAAAGCAATTACCTGAGTAAATAATCAGGATCCCATAATGAAGCAGATGCAGTATATGAAAGAACTGTCAGGTAATTCCTCCTGACTCATATCGACTCACTAGGCTTGGTGTTCCCATCCCTGTACCAACAGTGAAGATAAAATGTAAACCATCTCCCACCCGTTGCCCGCGAGAATCACCAACAAAAAACCAACAGATAGGTCATACCCCCTGTTGTAAACAGGAGGATAACAGGAGAAACCACTGTTCTTACTGGAATACAGAGGACCCTGTTTGGGGCCTCTAAGAGTCAACATGACTTCAGATATATTTATAGTCTCCGCAATCCCAGCCTGAAGCCACATTGTAGTCTCTCATTGGATTAGTATGCTATTTTATTAATAAGCAATGCTGGCTGGGGAAAAAAAACAAAAAACAAGGCAGCTGTTGATCTTTTTGAACAAGATTAAACCTGACAATCAGTGAGGGAAAAATGTAAGATGTCAGAGAATACAATGCACTGAGCATGTGTGTATCACACCATATAACAGAGGTAAAAACAACAGCTATGTGAGTTCAAAAACAGTAACCATCAGTTAAAATCAGCTGTCAAAAGCTCACTGTTATGACTCACTGTAAGGAGACAGTGGCGTAAACTTTGTCATACTTTACATCTTATACTTGTCTGTTGTCTCAAAATATCATTTGCTAAATATTATCTGTACAAAATTATCACTTTTGAGTGAGGCTGAGCTTTCTGCAGCAGCTAAGATGTGGATTTTACAATAAATAACTTGAGGATAGCTTAGGTAAAACATATTCTCCTTTCCCCTGAGATCCAGTTGTTCAACACACAGAAAAAGGACCAAAGTGAACAATGAGCCATGACCTATGGACAGAAGTCTATAATTCATGGAAGCATTTGGAGGAAAAAAGGTTTTGTTGCTACTATGCTATGCACTCATTGTGCTTTCTTTATCACTTCCCCTCCTATTGATGGGGTAATATAGCCAAGCGTGGTTCCCCCATCATGGGCCAATCAAGCTGTTTATCACTGTGGCCTGGCCTTACTAAGAAACCTATGATAACCTGCCCTTCCTCTGCTGTCGGAACTTGGGATGGATTTCGACAGCCGGTTACAAATTGGTAAAATTCCAGGATTCACTAAACTCTAGACAACGAAAAAGAAGCCAGGTTGATGTTTATGAATGTGAGAACTGTACAAACCCTCAAGCACAGCAGAATGGTTTAGGTTTGGCAGTCCAAAACTGCTATGGCTTAGTGTCAAGCTTGTCTGGTAAATAGTCCATAATAACAGTACAGTTTTTAAACTAGCGGTTCGATTCCTGGCTTCTCTGATCCACGTTCAAGTGTCCTTGAGCAAAACACTGAACCCCAAGTTGCAACCAGTGTGTGCGAATGGGTGAATGGGAAACAGCATAAAGCACTTCAGTGTGCTTATCTGCATAGAAAGGTGCTATACAAGACCATTTACCATGTCTGAACATACACAAGACCATCCTTTGTGGAAGTTTTTTTTTTTTTTTTTTCCTCGATTAACATGACCCTATATCAGAAATCAGTTGGTGATTAGATGCTTCAGATTAAACATAGGAGGAAAGGACATCTCAAGTTGTTAATAATACATTTCATTGAGCCCTCCCTCCTAAGCATGTTTGTGTTGCATTTTTAATTTGCATCTTACTTGGGTGGAACTAAGACGCAAGGAAAAGGTACAAGTGAAGAAAACAACAGCCTATATAAGACTTGAGAAACACCCTGTTTTCAGATGACATACACAAGATTTAGATCACAACCAAAAAAATCGGTTGATACCGGTTATCAACTATTGAATTATTCAAAGTTTTCCTATTTTACAAGTAAAATTATGTTTGTCATGTAAATGTTATCTCTGTGTTGGAACTAACCAAGATGAATCAAGCTGAAATTCATCACAATCTTACTATTCCCAAATGTGAAATAGGTCGAAGACATGAATACATGAATGAATACTTAAGTGTCCTTTCATGCCTTTGAGACAAACTGTGATTTTGTGGATTTTTTTGGGCTTCCAACTTGCATATGTCCATAGAGCATGAGTCAGATTTTCAGCCAAAAGAGCATTTCATCCAGTTAACCACCCACAAAGCTAACCATCATGTGACTCAGGATGCATCAAGTGTGAGGCTGTTTCCCTGTTGTTATGCCTGATGAATAAACGGTCAGCAGCAGCTGTGCTCATCTGTGCAGTGGCCATTTACCAGATGCATTAAGGGGATGCAAACCCAGCTCTTCAATGCATCTCCTCTCTTGAGCTGCACAATGATTATCATCAGGTGGAGTATTTTATGGATGGGCCTATCCAGAGCTGTCTGGTATTTTGTATCACAAACTGCTTCTAAAAAGAATTCAACTTCCTGAATCCTGAGTGTTTGCTGATGAGGCAGCTAGAACCGACACAGAACTGGGTCATACGACTAAAATACAGTCTGCCGTACATGATTCAACAGCACATGATGACAGTCAGCGTCCTTAGGTTGCAACAGGGAGGCAGCCCACACATTCTTACCCGAGGACCTCATAGTGAACAGGGTTTGTGAGAGATCATACTTTCACATTTTTAGGAGCCTTACAACCAGTTCTGAAATAAAGTACCAAGTTGCTACACAGTCCTGATTTAACACATCTTTCAAATCAGGAATAGATTTTTGATCAGGATGGATGAACTCTGTAATGCCCTGTGTATTCATCACATTACACAACTCTACTCTCAGGTTTGCATTGTTGTGTTAAATTTAAGTTCCTTTTATTTTCACTGGAAGTGTTCTCACATTCACTAATGCAGGCCACAGGTTTGTCCTGGCCTTGTTGAAGGTCAACCACTATACAGACAGTAGAAATATCTGCTTCTCGTTTATACTGCACTGAGGCCCCGCACCAAACAGTGCTGGGCTGTGGAGATGACTTTTACCATGTCAAGATATTTCTCATTTCCACTCTGAATCAACACTGGCAGGCCTTCCATCACAGCCTGTCGTCCTTAAGCTCAACTGTGAAAAGTCTTGAGGTACTGGCTCAAAGGTCCATGGAATACTGGTGCCAGACTTCTTAAACTGAGCTAAACCACTTTAAAATCTACAGCTGGGACAGGACCTAAAGCTCTCTCACAGAGAAAAAGCTCAGGTGCTCAATTCTTTTATTCCAGGAATCCAGGTGATCACAGTATGCTGCCTAGTCCTGGGACAGGCCTTACTGTAGTACCACAATAACCAACCACAACAAAACGCATGAACGCAGATCTGACAACAGTGCAGGTAGCAGATTAATTTCCAGAATACAGTCAAACTAAGCATCATATTTATATCATGTTCTCTGTACCACCATAAGACTGAGGCTGTCTAACTGCTGTAATAGAAAATAATAAAGCTAAAATTGTATTTCAAGGTAGAAAATTCAAATAAAGTTGGTTTCCTTTCTGCATCATGATTCGAGACATGTCATGTCAATAACTTTTTTTTTTAACACTCCGGGTATTTATTTATTTTTCCTGAGTGTTAAGTGAAATGTGATCCCAAAAGGCAGAGTGAAATTACATTGCTACACATATTGTCAGCTGGCTAATTAAAAAATGTTTCACCTTAAAATCAGTTCACAATTAAAATTTAAGAAGTGCAGCTTTTAAACGACACCAGTCAGTGAAAATGGTTTGCTAATATACAATTGTGGGAAATGTTGAGGACCTGTTGTCCCAGCAGTTGGTCATCTCACTGACTGCTGTGTTTACTCGGCTTGAGCTGATTGTGATATTCTTGCTACACCATGTTTAAAAAATGACTCCTGTTTCCCCCATTACCTATAAATGAATAGATCAAGAAGTAATCATTAATTCATTTCGTGGTTCCCTTTCCACACTTCCTTTTTGTATTGTCAAGGTTAAATTTCCTGTACAACAATGCATATACAGTAGTCTCTGAATCCCATGTTTTGTGGTCAGAGGTAGCACAGCTTATGTACCAAGTGGGAATATGGACCAAAGGAACAACAACAAAATGTGTGTGGATATCATTCCTCTCAACTCAAAGGTCACATTCTTGTTTAAGCCATATAAACTAATTATCTTCTTCAGGCTACGGCATCATAGAAGCCATGTGCCAGCCATCCCACTGTCTCTATTAATATATAAACCAAACAGTGAAGAGAAAAGTGAGTACATTGCCCTGACTTGCTCTGTGCAATTAGGATTTATGCTACACAAAAACCTGACATTATGCAGCTGTCTTTTATTGATTTTTAAATGCTCAGAAATATGTTCCTGTCACTTGTTTGCATTTAAATACCGATTATAATGTCATCAAAATCATCACTGATATTCATGCCAGTTGATTTTCTGACAGTCAAGGTGCTCTATCTATCTATCTATCTATAGATATATATATATATATATATATACACACACACACACACACACACACACACACACACACATATACA
>NW_018127911.1:3187308-3190007 GCF_001952655.1 Monopterus albus | reverse complement strand
GCCTAATGTTTTTGCTATCTCTCTGATGGGTTTGTTTTGTTTTTTCAGCCTAATGATGACTTGCTTCACTGATGGTGACAGCTCTTTGGATCTCATCTTGAGAGTTGACAGCAACAGATTCCCAATGCAAATAGCACACTTGAAATGAACTCTGGACCTTTTATCTGCTCATTGTAATTGGGATGAGGGAATAACACACACCTGGCCATGGAACAGCTGAGAAGCAAATTGTTCCATTACTATTGGTCCCTTAACAAGTGGGAGGCACATATGCAAACTGTTGTAATTCCTACACCGTTCACCTGATTTGGATGTAAATACCCTGACAAACTGCTTAGTGAGGTACAGCACTACTCGGCAATAGAGTGTAGTAGAAAAGGCAGAGTCCAGAACAAAATCAAAGTGAGAATCTGTGGCAGAACATGAAATTTAATGTTCACTCACGGTCCCTGTGCAATTGATAGAGACAAAGTGTATGAGTCCAGTGCAAAACTGATCACCTAGTGCTATAGCACTAGCACTATGCAGTAGCACCTGAAGAGAAAACACCACATGCCTTTAGCCCCAGTTGTCTCTCTCATGTATTACATGTTACATACATTTGAATGCATGGTCCACTGAAGTATAAGAAAAAATGTTTAGATTGGGCTTATTCTACATTGACTGATGGTATCAGTGTGCTAGTGCCTTCTGGTTTGTGATTTCTTCAGAATACCTCTTCGGTATCAGTGACGCACACAACACTTAAATCCAGGTGCCATGTCAGGAAAAGTATTTATTTAACTCCTTGTACACCCCTACGGTTTGTGTCTGTACTTTTGAGAAGCAGCGCAGAGCATTTTAAAATTAACCTACTGGTCAGGTCGCAAGACTTATACTAATGTGTGGGGCCTGGTCAGGTCAGGAATAGTGTAAAGATAACTTCAGGCCAGTGCTCGGTTTGGATGTTGACCACTGCAGACGTTTGGCAGGTTTGCAAAACTGGAAATGTGTAGGAGTTTAGACAGAAGATGTAATATGTCTTCCCACTTTGCAAAACCTGTTCAAATGGTGTTTTGTTTAGGAGCTCACTCACCGGCCACTTTATAGGGGCGTCTCTATATTTTGTCCTTCCGAGGTACATACATGAGGGTCAAAATATTAGGAACACCTCTGAATATAATGTAGTCCAGTACAACACCACCTTTAACTATGACCTCAATAATTATCATTTTTGATAATGCCACCAAAAAAAACAAAACAAAAAAAACCTTTGAGCTCCATAAACATAGATTTTACTTTTGTTACAATGAATTTCACACAACTGTACAGGTGCGGCCCTGAGTGTATATTTAGTCACCTCACTTCTAAGTACAATCACGCCTGCATAATATGTCAAGTTAACCTCCGTATTAAATTATAACATGATATTGATTTGCACAGGAATATCTTTACTCCTCATAACAGTGACTAGCGATAAACACTACATTGCTGACGGTGGATCATGGTTACAAGCCCCCAGGCAGCTGGGGAAGTGCTTCATTGGTAAGACGAGAAGACAGGACTGGGTGTTGGCTAGCTGGCTAACGATAGCCAAGCTTCATTGTTAGCATGCTACTAGCTTAACAACAACGTCCACGTGTCTTCCACTGCTCTCTGTTTCAGACCCGAAATGAAATGTTGTTTAAGCAACCTTGGCTAGTTTTCCTGCCTCACCGCAGGATGGAGAAGAACTGACGTCGGCACACGCATCAGCTAGCTACTGTTACCGCTCTAGCTTTGGCCCCCATAGGTAGCAAATGCCGCATGGGTAATGATGACAGTGATGGAGATAAAGTGGAAATACGTTTTAAAAAGACACTCACCCAGAACCACCCAGACACTCTGAAGATCACCTTCGAGTCATAGTGAGACGAGAGCGGCTGCTATCTGAAGGAAAACGTCGTTGAAGGGGAAAACACGCTACGTTTAGAGAAATGCTGTCGCAACAGACAGGCACAGTGAAGGATTTCTGTATCTTGACAGCTCACAAGAACAGACTGAGTACTACAGCATTATTGAACTGGCCTGAACTGGCTGTCTGGCGACAGGAAGTGACATCATGGGAAAGTCACGCAAGGTGCTTAGCGCGCGCGCCCACCATCATAAATATTACAGTTATAAAAGGAGACTCATTCACAGTTTAGAATAATGACTCAGAAATTGTACACGATGATAAGGTAACACCTTATTAAAATCTAAGCAATGGTGGAAAATAATTTACTCACGTAAGTACAATTTTAGCCACTTGTACTTTACTTCGGTATTTCCATTTTATGTTACCAGTGGTGGAAGAAGTACTTAGATTCCTTACTTAAGCTGCAGTACCACAGTGTAAAAATACTCTGTTACACGTAAAAGTCCTGCATTCAAAATGTTACTTAATTTCAAAAGGGTTACTCCTTGTGCAGAATGACACATTTCATATTAATGTACGGTATATTATTGGTTAATTATTGATGCGTTACATCACATTTAATATTGTAGCTAGAGGTGGAACTACCTACTGCTTGTGAAGCTGTCCCTAATAAAGTCTAATGACTATACTATATTTTGTTTTATTAATCTGATTCTAAAAAGTAACTAGAAACTAAATTTATTTATTTTTTGGATCAATGTGGTGAGGGGGCCAGTTAGGCCCATTCAGTAAACCACCAATGCTTTTACTCTGGTACATTTCA
>NW_018127911.1:3154825-3187287 GCF_001952655.1 Monopterus albus | reverse complement strand
ATATTTCACTACACTAAACTAAACAAGCCCTGACCAAGTATTGAGTGCATAATTAATATACCTTTCAGAAGTTGGATATATCTGTATTGTAAATCCATTTTTGATTGATCTTAGGAAATATTCTAATAATTTGAGATGCTGGACTTTTGATTTTCATGGGCCTAAACTGTAATAATTGAAATTCAAACAAAAAATAGAATATATTAGAGTTTCACTTTTTTCTCTTTCTTTACAAAATCTTTTCCACAATATTCCAGTTCTTTGAGATGCACTGGTACAGGACCCTTGTGGTTTCCCAGGGCCCACAAACAGGTTAAGATAGCCAAGATTATTTAAGCTATTTATTATATATATTTTTTCATCCTTAATTCAATTATTAATAGGTATTCAGTAATAAGCATTTCGTTTCTAATTTATTTTTGTCTTATTCATTAACAGCTGTTCATGATTTTGTGTTACTCCTAAACCCCTAGCAGCCAGCTTTGAAGGTGAACAAAAATCTTGTATGGACTCAAATTATCCAGTGTCTTCCATGTCCTCTGCAGTGGTGCAATCATTGATGTATGGGCCAAGAAAAACAAAATGGTCTGTTCCCCACTGTTGCTTCAGATGTGCTAATCCATGCCCTTCAAAATGTCAGAATTCCACCTTTCTATGTGGGGGGCACGGTTTGTTTTCCTTTCGCCCAGTCTCAGAAGAGATAGATGAAGTAGTGCTAGCTTAGCATTTATCATAACATCAGACTGCCTGAATGGGAGACAAACACATTTTTTCTTTAGTTTATTGAATCTGGAAATGCAGAGGAAAAACAGAAATTTCAAATTACAACAAGGTTCTCGGGGTAACATTCTCAGGTCAACAACAACCGAATAAATCTATTACAAAAATAATACCACCAGTAAAGCAGAGGAGACATATTTTGCAACATGAGCTCAAGTTAACCTGACAATATACGTATGTGTAATGATTGATCTTGTTCATCATGTCAGATTTCAGGTCTACTTATTTAGTTACACACAGAGAAGTCATAGCTGTCCATCAGCAGCATTAGTGGCTTATCAGCAGCAGGAAGCACTACATTAGGCTTTTCATTGTGGGTTCATTAATCACATCTTAAAGGTATTAAAGCCAGAATAGTTATGGAAAATCATCTGCTAGACTGGACAATGGGATTGAAAACATTACAGTGATAATAGGTATATTTTCAAATATCAGTTTGTATTAAATGAATCAATCGAGTGTTTGCAAAAGCACAGAAAACAAACTGATGTTGAAAGCAAGTTTATGAGATGTAGTTCTTCATGTGTTGGTAACTTTTTATAGTCTGTATTTTTTTTCCAAATTCCAGCTTGCTCAAAATCTAACTGAATCATTAGTGATTAATATAAATTGATGGAACTATATATCATCTCAACAGGATGTGGGTGAAATTCAATAAACAATATTTTTTAATTATTGCACCACCCAGCCTATTGGGTCATGTTTACAGGGCAAACAAGGTGTTTAGCTACATTAATTTCTATTGCTGATATCAGCAGCTGCTTTGTTACACTTTGTTGTTTCCCAGTCATTTGTCCCAGACAGACATGTCACTTGAGGAAATGTAACAGGGTGGAGTAAAATGTGCTTCATAGCTTTGCTCTAATCTGTGTATTGTTCCATTATCGGGCCTTAGGAAGTCCTGCCGGTTAGAAATGCCCTGGTCAATTGCTCCAGCATCATCGTCTAAAGCCTCGGAACAGGCAGATGGACAGAGGTCCGAGGGGTGATGGAGAGGATGGACAAGCTCTGGCCGTCTAGTCTGGTGCTTATCTCCTCTGCCGGCCCTTTTCCCCGTCCAACCCTGATAACCCAGGTCGACAAGCAAAATACAGGATGTGACCCAATAACCTTGCAAGGCAGCGGGGGAGCAATATTGTTTTATTAGGGGAGGTCTTTTCCGTAAACCATCCTAACAAATCTCCGTTCTCGGACTGCTTGATGAATGCCATCAGGGCAGAGATTTCACACTAGCTGTAGCTGCTACTCAGAACTGAGACACAGTCACGTTAGGAACAAAGCTCCACAATGCATCTCTATCATAAAACATCCACTATTAACTACCAAGCCTTGCAATTTTCAGTTTACCATCATCACTCAGAGTTAAACTTTATTACACACATAAAGATAATCAGTAGAAAATGTGATAACACAAGACAAACAGGTCAATGTTTGCAGCTTTTATTACCTCTCAAATTAAGGTGTGTAGTGGATGCAGTAACATATTAGTAACCGACTGACATTTGTGTCATTTCTCAAAATTTACAGCAACAACACACACACTCTCTACTGTATCAGACTGTGTCTTCTGTTGGAATCCAGGTATGGCACAGGTGTTAAAGGGTTTGGGGTTTGTTAGCCACTCTTTGAGGGGGAACTCATTCCTCTTCTGCTGTTTTACTGTTTGTTCTCTCCACTGGACATTTGCCTCTTCGAAATCCCACTGGAAAACAGACAGGTCAAGATATTATCATGGAGAATTATGGCAGAAGGATTCAATCATATTCTACCTTGTTTCCATACACAGTCAACTCTGTAGCTAATGTTAAAGTAACAGCTATAAAAGAAGATATTAATATGCGCCTTGTGGAGTGTCTGTATACAAAGTTTGTTTACATTCATTATTACTCACCAAAATACATTGTGTATCCCTGAGGTCTAAAAGTATTTTTGAGTGCATTGTTGATCATTTTTACACCGACTACGCTAGCAGTTATCTTCTTCAGTGGCTTTGCAGGAGCACAGAGAAGCTGCACTTTAACTGATCTGCATGCAGGCTGCAAATATCCATTACGTAGCACATCTCTATCCTATTTATTTATTTTCAGAACACAGGAATATTTGCTGCTACTTTTTCTGGGGCCCTGATACTTTTCCTTTTCAACACAGTTTGTTGTTTGAGACCTTGGAAGTTTATTTTCCTGACAGTTTTAATGACTCGTGTTGTAAAAGAGGATCAACTAAATGCTTACAGTGTAAAAGCAGTGTTCACACAGTTAAATTCCAGGACAGAAGGCATCACACAAGAGACCACAAACATCTCCCAAAATAGCAGAGGGTAACATTGGCCCCCTATAGACAAGGCAACAATTTCACACTACTTCCTAGGCAGACAGGCCCAGCCCAGTTTTGGTCCTCAATCAAATGTCTTTTACAGCAGAACAATTGGGCCACAAGGAAAATCTCAAAGTATTCCACCCCTCACTGTATCCCCTCAGCCACCCCCCCTCACCTCAGGCTCACCTCCAGCAAAGAACTGGCACTCAGCAGAAATGTACAAGAAACACAAAGCACAACTGGCAATTCTAGAGGGTGACTATAGGGAGCAGCTCTGACTGCTCGATTTAAACAGGCAGCACACTCCATCATGGTTTTGTTATGATCAGCAATTATGGTGTTATGATGAAAAGCTGGGGGGGGATTAATGTTCTATGAAAATACTTCTAAAATTGCTCACTAGCATTGTGATGTCTTCAGCATTTAACTGTTGGGTACAGCTGGGTTTAATGTAGAAGAAAAGTAGATAAAAAGTGAGTTTATACTGACGGTGTAATGAAGGATTAAACATCACACAATGAGCCAACATTAGAGGAAACCATCTTCCTAGTAAATAACCAAATGAACAGCACTGGTTAATTCTAAATATCAAGTAGGAAGAGTGCCAGAGAGTGCTCAGATTTGACTAAGTTGAGGCGGAGGGTTTTTCACAGTCAAATACAGTTATATGGTTTAACATATACAGCATGTATACACAGTGCATTTTGAACACTTTCTTAAAGCATTCTTGCACTAACCTTGTTATGGACATTCACGCCCTTTGCTTTTTCCTGTTTTGGTGAACAGCATCAAGCTCCAATTGTTTGTGCCCACACTATGTGCTTTTGGTTCTGATTAAATGACGCCCTCCGCAGCTTGGCTTTCTACAACAGCACACTGAGGGAGTTTCTGTTGTGACAGAGTGTGTCAGGATCCGACAAGGAAAGGCCTTTTACTCCTTTTGCAAACTCAAACTATGCCTTTCAGAAGAGTGGAAATTGTATGTATGTATGTATGTATGTATGTATGGATAGGTAGATAGACACTTTATTGATCCCGAGGGAAATTCAGGTCCAGTATCCAGTAGCAACAGCAATAATTACTAAATCATGACACCCAAAATAAATTAACTGGGAAAAAAGAATAAAATGAGAAAAATGCGTATAAAAATATGAGTATATCAAACAGGAACTGTTCTCAAAAATGTTTAGCTATGTATCCAGTATTTAATTCTGGGCACAACTGTACACTGCATAACCAAGTTAAAATACACACCCTGCTGCTTACGCTTGACACAAACCACATGCGGACACACGTGCGTCTCTGAGTTTGACACCAAAACAATCTGACTGTTGTGTTCCATTAGGGAACTAATGGATTTCTGACTTCCCTGTGAAAAGCACAACATCTGGTTTGCAGCAGCATAAATGCTGTCGCTGTTACTTCTGAGCTTTCCCATATTGTATTGGTTATAACAAACACTGCTGTTTCAACTATTAAAGTAGAGGCAGAGATTCAGATAAGATTTTTCAATGGCACTGAAACAAAATTAGAGGAAAAACCTGAATAAATACATTTCAACCGTTTGGAAACACCTAACATTATGGGAGATTTTGGACAGATGTGTTAAAGGTAGTGCTCTCCACCACTGTCTTCAAAACATCAAATGGTGTTCATCCCTCCAGCAGAGTTCAGAGATTTGTAGAAAGGGAAATAAAATGAACAGTCGTCACAGCACTTCACACAAAGTGATAAGACGAAGTTAACAGCAGGTAAAAACCTTTCACAGAGTTGGGCATCACCCATTATGCCAACATGCTGTCACCACCTAGTGGTACACTTTGAGAAGTACACTTCATTGCTTCATTATATTATTTTTGCTTTATGACCACTGCATCTGACATCAATGTTCTCACCTAACATTACACTACATACATCACATAACATTAACAATGGCTCTGTTCTGTTGAAGTGTCCATGACAGTGCGATAATGAGCCAAAATGCACAACGCCAGGAATGTGAAACTGAAGTGGCTAAATGGAATTCAGCCATCATTCACTGTATTAGTTACATCTGTGCTTTTCCTACTGTGATGTGTCAAAATAGCCAGTTATTGAAGCTGAGAAACTTTAATAGTGCTTTGCATTTTGATGTATTGCCCACGTGTGGGGGAAAAAGAGCACTACTACAAGCACTGATAATTTGTCCCACCCACCTCCAGATCCGAACTGACTAGTGAAGAGTCATAGGATGTATCCGAAGAGCAGAAACTGTCAACTCTGACCACTCGCAGTGTGCTGGGAGCAAGCTGGTTGACCATCTCCTCCTTGGACATCGTCACCTCCTTTAGGTATTTCTGTGAACAGAACACAATAGTTTACACATAATATGTTACACAGCAAGAGCAACCGCTTGCTGTGAAAGACAACATCAAATTAAGCTGTCCCACTGCCATTGTGAGAGACACTCTGAAACTTTCTATGCTTACTCTTCTTGCAGGGTGAATACTGACATCCATGTAACGGCCCATTTCAGTCTTGTTCTGGAGATTATTCATCTTTGAAGAAAAGGTACAGTTCAATGTTCACACTCAAGCCACAACATTAGCAAATGTTCGTAGCTATAAATGTATCAGTCAAACCTTGCACAAGAATGCCTGCATATTTTATTTTACACTGATCACAATTAAGCTGACATATCCAAATAAACTGAGTAAAATCCCATTGTCAGTGTTAAATGTACAGCAAGCAAGTACTTTATTTATTCAAGAAGTCTCACTGAGCTCTCATAATTAACACTGATGTCAATAGTAATCTTATCCATGCAATAGAATGTAGAAAAATATTGGTGCATAGTAGAAGAAACACACCATGAAGTATGAAAACGTACCTTTGCTTGTGCTGATGAATGCATGTGCTGTTTGCTGTGATTCTTCATGACAGCTTTCTCCTCAGTGAGGATGCCTGAGCCATCTAAAAGGCTCTCTGTGTCCGGAGAAACCCTCATAGGGTGCTGTCTGGTTCCCCTCTTGCACCAGTGGATAGAAAGAATCTGACAGTGCTGAGTTAAAGATCAACACATAAACTGCTGGTGCAGTGGCAGGGGTGATATCCTGGTGCTTGGGCGTTACAACCCTGAGTCTAAGAAAGTGAGCAAGACACACTGTGCAGAAGGATACCAGTAGGTCCAGGGTGACACAGCATATTGCTGACAACAGCCAGGGCATGGCTCTCAGAAGAAACTGAAACCGAGTGTCATAGAGGAGTATGGCAGCAGTGTAGAGCACACCAGCCAGTGAGCACAGCAGTCCAGATAACATGTAGGCCCAGGTCAACATCTGTCCTCTGTACTAAAGGGAAACCAGAAATGTCATTCCCTTAAATATGATATAGCATTTGGAACAATTCTGTGAAAGTAATAAGAACCAAAAGCTGAGTGGCTCTGACACCAAGACACTCAGGTAGTTTGTCACTTACGGCTCTGCAGAGTGAAGGAAATCTGGAGGTACAGGCAATGACAAAAGAGATCATGCCAAGTGCATAGCCCAGGATTTCAGTGTTGTCCTGTGAAAACAACAGTTTCAGGGTGGTATAATATTAGTTATGACAGCTAGTGGGGCTACTGAATTTAAAAAGACTACGGTGAGAGACATATATACTGTATGTCAATCTCAAACATAAATCAATTTGTCTGTACAACCACACTAACTCCAAAGGCTCCAGATGGCCGTAGTGGTGATGTGTACTTACTCGGAGGATGACATACAGCAGTCTCCTCCCATTGGGAGGCAAATCTGCTTGGTGGTGGCTGACCCTGGGTTTCAGAAAACCTCCCGCAACCACCATCAGTACGCACACTGCAAGGAGTTGCTGTCTTCTCCGCTTCCTCATCATCTGCAGCCTCCTTTCTGAGGGAGAACATACACACACCAGTTGGAAACAGCTGCAGTTGCCCTGTTCATTTGTTTAGGTATCTGTAGAGGTTTCCTGATAAGCCTCCATACGTTTTTGCACCTGTGCCGCCTTTCTGTACTTTCTTTGAATATTAACAGAAGGTCTGGGAATTGTAAGATTTGCATTTTTGTGATATGGATCCAAAGACTAAATACCTGTCATTGAATTCCAGCACAGCAACAGTAGGAAGCAGCAAGAAATAAAATGAACTGCATCCAAAGCAGCAGCAAAAGCACCCATTAAAATCTACGGAGGAAGGAGCAGAAATAAGTTTCTTGTTCCTGCAAAAGATGAAAAGCACAGTGATTAAAAGTGCGTCACCTGAATACTCAGCTGTCTGGACAGAATGGCTCCAACTGTGCCGCAGAGGTTTCCGACGAAGCAGTAGACGAAGAGGACGCCTCCTGGGTTTTCTGCACGACATTTGCACCTCTGATGCACGAGGCTTTAACAGTTAACAAAGGTTTAATGCCAGAAGTTTCGCAATAAATCACTGACGTAAATGATGAAACGGCAAAGCTACTCACACAAAGCATGACAACAGCAAAAGCAGCGCAGAAAGAGAACTGAGACCGATGGGAACGCAAAGTTTGTCCGCCTCACGAGAGAAACAGGAGTTGAAAGAATCGATGCAAAAATCAAGGAGATTAGATAAGAAAGTGTTGGAGCTTCCTTGACCATCCGCGATCAGTGTACGTGCCTCCATAATAATTTAAATATGTTTACGTTCCATGCTTCGGGGAATAAATTCATCCATGCAACTACTTAGCCACGCAACTTTGGCGTCAAATGCACCACGTACAAAGGATTGCATTAGTTTGGGGAGGGGCTCACCTGTGGCACACCTTCCTAAATATGTTGTGGGGAAATTGGCTATTATGCAGGTTAATCTGAAGATAATGCATCAAAGGGTTTATAATGTGTTTGAATATCGACTTACAGTATGTGAAAGCGGAGCTTTGTGAACAGTCTTTTGCATCCAGATTATGCTACAATAATGCTCACCTGCCAGGTGAGCGCTGCATTATCAGCTAAATGTGCTTCAAGTATCAAAATAAAAGTCCTTGCCTCTCGTGACTGATATAAAATATCATGCATTACATTATAAGAAATCATTATTAATGCATATGTAACATAATACTGTTGTAGTGTAATATTCCCTCCTTAAATATACTGGATACAGTATGAAGTTGCAGAGTAAACAAGTACCTTAAATATCTTTAAATAAGTAGAGTATTTATGGTACTACTATTTACTAATTTCCCAGGCTGTATGTTAGTGGTTACTTGTGAGGCTATCCTGACTTGATAAGACACTTCTGAGTGGGCTTTGTACTATACATCTCCATTCATTTGTGACATTTTAAATACTTTATATTCTTATGAATTATGATGCTGTAGTTTCAGGTTTCATGAGTCCTCTCTTGACTAGAAGCACCGTCAGCTGTGTAATCAGGGAAATGTTTATATCCGATAATAAACCTCTCAGTTTCATTAGGGGGCATGATATACAAATGGAGATTACTTTTCTTTCCACCGTTGCACCGTAAGCATTTCCCAATGATATCACAGAAATGAGGTGAAGAATAAACACTACAATGAAAAATATGCATTTATTCTATAATCCATTTTAGTTACATTTATCCTAACAGTATGTGGTTAAAAACTATCCAAAATGAGCAATTTATCTGGGTAATGAAGTCTTTGTGATGGGAAAACAGCTTCAGAATATAAAGTGAAATTTTCTGTTCCAATTACTAATAAATTATCACCCTTTGGCTGTTGAGTCTGTTTCTCAACACTGTGCTGAGCTCTGCTGTACCGCTGGTGAGAACCAGTTCATGGAATGTATTGCACAATTATGCTCTTCAAACCACAGCAGTAAATAACAAATCATTCACCTCAATTGTTTATATCAGGATGGTCTAAACTTGCCATGCTCACAGAATTAAGAAACTTGAATCTACCCCTCCACATAATGCATCACATTCACTGTCTGTTAGGGCTTTTCCATTCCAACTGAAGTGACCTGTAACTTAGTGCTGAGATTTCACATCATTGTCAGGCGTCCAGATGTTTGTTAAGCCGGCGTACTTTCTCCTTCTTGTTTCTATTGCCGTGTTTTTTCCAGGGTTTTCCCACCACTGGTTCTGATTCAGCTTTGCCTGGGCCGACGGGTCCACTGCCTGGTTTGTAGCCCATGACAGACTGAACGCCTTTTGAAAGCGCCCGTATATTCTCCTAAAGACAGACATCCCATCAATACTCAAACATTTAATTAATACTGTAAATAGCCTCTCTGCTACATACATACTTACACATCATTCTGGTTTTCTGACAACTTCTAACTACTATTCATGATTCTTCTAATGCATGGATTTGTACCTGATGGAAGAAGTTCTTGTCAACCACATTTTCAATTCTCTTGATTTTCTGTGTGTTGTTGTTTGTTATTGTGGAGAAGTCAGAGTTATCAAATTCTCTTTTCTGGAACTTGCTGTGTTGAGGCTGGAAGTCTTCAGCATTAATATGTGGAGGAGGCTGGCAGTACAGAAGCTTGCCCTGTGTGGAGTCAACATTATTAGGAAGAGGGTTAGGAAGACAATATCCTACTCAGGATGCACATATATATGGATGGCACAGCCCTAGTTTGGCAAATTAAAAAAATAAAATCAAAACTTCTTATGCTCTGTAAATGGTTTTAACCTACAATTTACAAAACAGCTTTGCTCATATGCAGTAATATGGCCAAAAGGTTCCCATATGATTCACAGGTGTTGCAGAAAAACGGCAGGTGAGGTGTTACATATCATCTTTAAAGAAACTGTCTAAACATTTTGGTGCTCAATAAATGCTCTCTTATGTCTTATTCAGCCTTACAATCCTTTTTTTAGGGTGGTAAAACTCACAACAAAAATGTATCTGCAAATGAAACTTTTTAAATCTGACCCTGTTCTGGAACTTACACTGACATAATCCTTCAGGATGTACCGGGCTGACCTGGACTGATCAGGCTGGCCATGCGATGTCATAAAGCCTCTCATGTCTGAAAAAATCAAAACACAGGATAATGAATTGTATGCAGCTCTTACCTAAAAACAGAGTTTGCACAGTGCTTTTCAAACCCAAACATAGTTAACACAAAGCTTGAAAAAAAGTATTTTATTTATTATCAAAGATGAGGGAGAGTTGTAGCATTAGAAGTTAAACATTTGGCCTATAGTTACTAAACCATTATAGAAACACTCTAAACATCTGCCATGTAATAATCTTACATCCATAAGCCATTAGTAGCTCCTCTGCGGTGGGGAGCCTTTCAGGGTCTTCATCTTCTCGTGGTCGGATGATGTTGATGCCGTAGGTACCTTCTAATACATGCCGTGGTATTGTCTGACATACGTATCTAATCCATTAAGGGTCTAACCATTTTAGCCTTGAAGTAATATATTAGACGCAACATGTTCTTATATTATAAATTAATATCATACATTTAGTGTATCAGTGTGTAAACCCCTAAGTGTGAATAACTGCATGTGTTGCCGGAAAAGAGAAAGATTATTGTCCCTGCTCCGTCTGTGGTAGGAGAAAAAATGCAAACCTACCTAAAGGATTTATTGTACTGTGTATTGTGAATGCAAACAACATAAATGGGTTAAAAGCACAGTAAAGTCCTTAAAGGCAAGCAACACAGTTAAAGATGAACAATTAACACCTGGAATGAACAGTATATGCATTCCCCTTCTGTTAACTAAGTTAGCTGATCCCGAGTTAATTCTCTCTATTACAGTACATTGGAATTTTAAAAAAAGCTACTGCTGCAAAGTTACAACCTACTTGACAATGTTAACAATGAATGTAAATTATCACAGCACCGTCATAATCCAGTCAAAGAGGCTTCATTGTCATATAAAGGATATAAAAGAAACTGCAGGTACGTGATCTCTCATCTGGTCAATGGGCAGAATCCCAGAGCAGATCATCTCAGCTTTGGTAAAAACAAACGAGGGCATGACCAGACCTGGGCAGTCACACAGGCACAGGCCTGGCTCCACATACAGAGTCTGTGATCCATATGAAAATAAAATCAATCAGACTTGAGGGTTTTTTTGGAATGCATGATCAATTCATATAGAAAGGTTTAGAGAGTAGTGCTGTACCTGAAAGTGCTTAGTGTGTCCAGGAGTGGCAGAAACAGACACTTTCTTGTGCCTTAGCCCAACCTGTTAGATATACACACATGATAAAAGGGATCATTTATATGATATTGACCTTTTCACTCAGCCCATGTATGTTAGCCCACATAAGTAGCAATGTAAAACTGTTATTTAGAGTTGATGTTCAATTCAAGGCACACTGTCGTCATGGCTATAGTAAAAACAAACATAGCAACATCCCTGCGCAACGCTTGCACTAGATTACAACATCATGACTACAGTAAATAAATCAGAACAGTAACTTCTACCCACCAGTCCCACTGTCAGCTGTCCTTCTTTACACCTGGGCCCATTGTGAACAGCCTTAAAGACATCCAGCAGCTCATCCTTATGCTGCAGTCGACTGGAGTTGTGGAAGGATTCACTGAATGAGCTGACAGTCCTTTCCGCTTCTTCTTCCTCACCTTCTGAGCAGGTGTACCAGTCCTCCTCATCCACACTTATCTTTTCCTGCTGCTCTTCCTCTAAATCACTCTCTTCTCCCTCTTCAACCTTCACGCCCTCTCCATCTGCCCCTTTCTGATTGAAGCCTTCATTGTCTGGTTGTTCGTACTCCTCTGGGTCACTCTCTCTACATTCTGGATCCTCCACTTCCACACCCTGTAGGAAGAGAAGACTGCCATTTTAAACTCTGGGTTTGCAGCAGAAGCAAGACTGAAATGCAAAATGGCTATTCATAAGGACTTCTCCAAAACGAACACGCACAGTATAATTTACAGGGGACATCACCTTGTCCTCTGCATCCAGCCTGTTGCTCTCAGCCAGAGCAGACCAGAATACTGCCTTCAGCCCTTCTTTCTCAAAGTATCTGGCCCACTCCCGTCTCTGCTCCCTGGTCAGCAGATCTGCTTTGTTCACCAGCAGCATGTTGATCTTATCCTCGGACACCTCCTTTACATACGACTCCTGAAAGCACAAGAAGAAGTTATAATCAATCAACTGAATACAAGTGAAATGTTAAGTTAATTTTATTACTGTATTTCTACTGGTTGACATCCAAGGTTTATGAATTATGAAGTTTTTTTATAGGTCATTTAATTTATACTGACAGAAATGTTAAGGTGAAAAATAACAGCACACACACAAAATTTAAAACCTCAACAAAAATACAAATAGCTTAAAGGTAACAGACAACCAGCACTTTGAATATATGTATCTTAATGCAGGACAAACTGTCACTGATGTATATAGAAAGGTGTAATCGCCCTCTTTATCAGTGAACACACAAGCCATACCCCACTGAAACCACTCTGCCACTATTAAAAATAAAGTCCGTACCAGGTCTGGGCATCTGAACAGCAAAGGATTTCTGGCATCGACGATTTGAACTACGACATCGCTACCGGAAAACATGAAAACAGTTTTGCCTTAAGCATTGCCTAAACAGATCATATTCCTCACTAAGAAAAAGTTTAAACCACATCTGTACAAAGTTCCTCTTTCTACCTCCTCTCGATGACCCTCCACAGCTGCCGCCAGAAATCAAGATTCCTCTCAAATGGGGTGAGAATTAGTTTCTGTTCTTCTTCCAGCCTTTGGAAATAACAGTGGTTAAATTATCGACACCTGATAATCCAACACAGATTATGCAAAAGCAATAGGTCACAAATAAAAACTTTGACTTAGTAAACATAAAAGTACTAACCACTAGATAACATTACTGCTTCATAAAAGCAAATGTGACTAAATACAGAATGCTACACACTGTGCAAGTTCTCGTCTCCACTTCAAAAAGCTGTCTTTCTCTGCCTGCTGAAGCACTTCTGGACTGGTGCCTTCATCCCAGTCGGGCCTTAATATAAGGACGGTGATATCGCAAATCTTAAAAATCGTAAAATATACTTGAATTTAATGACATTCACTTGGTCTATTCTACTTACCGACGAGGGATTCTGAGGAAATGCTTGCTGTCTTCATGCAGTTTCTTCAGCCTGTTCTTCTCCTCAGCTGTTAATAAACCTGCTCTAGCTTCTGCAGGTACAAATCTGATGTTGAGTTTCTCTAAGAAAAGAAAGAAAAAAAAGGTCAAAAACAGCCAAGTAAATTGTGGATCAACCAAAGTGGCTGCCCTAATAGAAAGTACACCTTGGTATGCTTCCTAAGGGGAAACTATTAACCATTCTTGGCCACAAAATACAACCCAAGAACTAAACATGAGTTAGGTGAAGCATCACTTACTGTACCTGCAACAAACTCTGTCCCTGCCAGTTCAGCAGTGGCCAGAAAGTCATCCAGGGAGCTCTGTTCCGTCACTGACTGCAGGTTCAGCCGTCCCCAGTCATAGCCATCATTCAGTTCACTGGTGTGGAGCTGGAAATATGACATTAAAGTCAAATATGGCCTACACCAATAATAAGCCACACATTAGCCTGATTTACACTGAGTACTACAGAAAACACCTCTCTGTAAACACAGTAGCTGTTATTTATGCATGCGTAACTCTTGAATAAACAGCTCATGTTATGCTCTCTTTTGGTATTTTTTATTCCCATGGTCATCATGCATTTAAACATACCGTGATTAACAGCAGCTAGCCCCACTTAACCAGTTCTGAAAACGTTTTGAGACTGTATCGTAAAAATTATGCGGAATGATTATTAATGATCTTTATGACGAATTTATCCCAAGAGTCTGTTTATTAGGATCAAGCATTGTTTTATGCACTTCACTTTCCTAATAAGCTAAGCGGAAATAAAATCATACTTTCTACACTACATGTAGTAACGAAGCTGAGTAGCAGTTCAGTTCAGGGCCACGGCTGTTTGGGACTTAATAATATATTACGAACAGTGGGATAACTATAATTTATGATATGTTTGATAAAAGCTAACTGATGTCATGACATACCCATGAGTCGACCCTCTTGTTTCCTCGGCTTGCCTGGAGTCTCTCCTTTATCATAGCTCTGCCCAGGCCGCTTCCTCCGCCTGCCTTTTTCTTACCCATATTGTCACTTCACACAAAACACATGAAGAGCACAATACCGTTACCAGACAGTAACTAAGGGCTGTGACCCATGTGTACCAACTACGGTGTTGTCGTTGTAAGAACCGGAAGTGGGTCAAACTAATCGGGCAACGTATATTCGGACGATGTACCTTAATTAATACGTAAATAGAATTTTTTAAACGTTTCATCTAAATAGTTACTGCTTCATAATAATATGTGTGAAGACTGAATCCCTTAAAAGTCAGCCTAATATCTGATTTGCTACAAGCATGTATTGCAACGTAACTATGGTACAATCCACTTTTTGTCCGACAAATAAATGTGCCCTGCGGATATTGGGACAGTAACAACATGAGTTCCTAAAGCTAACAGAGGTCGGTTTTACAGTCAAGTAAATAAAATACGTTCCTCAAAAAATATAACACCGAGTTAGATTATGAATCAGAAAATACAATATTAACAAATTAATTTTATTCCGAGGTCGCACAAACGCAAAAAGATTTACAAGCGCATTTCTGTTCTAAACCAGAAGGTGGCAGCATAAAACAGCCCTATTGGTGAATCGCATGCCTAAAATAAATAAGGACTGTCTTAATATATAGCCCACTGTTTATATTTGGCGTATATATATATATAGGCTACTTTAGTTCGTGTTCTGTTTTTCATGTAAGACCATGTGGTGAATTCATATCACTACATTTTTATCCTTGATTTTATTTGGGAACACGCCCAATTTAAAGTTAAACCCTTATTTGGCTAAATATATAAAAAGACAAAATTACTTTTTAAACCAACTTGAACAATTGAAAGAGAACATGCAAACGCTTTTTACTATTTTGTTGGGAGTGGAAATGTGGTAACCGTCCATATTATAGGTCTACTTTGGAATAAAATCACAGTCAGTCCATTGTTCTAAAATATAAGTTATAGGAATTTGATTCCTTTATATTCAGTTGATGTTTAATTTGAATACTAAATGTTTAGCCTATTTCTTATGACATCACTCGAATAGCCCATTCCTATAAAAATTTAGAGGGGTATTGTCATTTTTATACAGCAAAATAAAATGGAATAACATTACCTTTTGTAACTAATGTTATTTAGATTGTTATTAAATGTAATTGTGTAAGTGTTACAAATAGAGTTGAATAGTCAGTGCTTGTGGTAATTTTATCATTTTTAAATTAATAGTCTTAGTTTTAGCTCTGTAGCCTATACAGTTATGATGCACAGCAAAATCTTTCCATCAATGAACAAAGTACTTGTCTGATCTCATTTGGTTCAGTCCCCCCTACAGTCACGATGAAATGGTTT
Organism: Monopterus albus; assembly: GCF_001952655.1. Classification (NCBI taxonomy): domain Eukaryota; kingdom Metazoa; phylum Chordata; class Actinopteri; order Synbranchiformes; family Synbranchidae; genus Monopterus; species Monopterus albus. Next base: position 3,171,782 of record NW_018127911.1, on the reverse strand, counting down.
CTCCCTGAATATAACTCGTGAAACGCGTCCCAACAGAGCACAGTGTACTCTGCATTATAATGAGGTAGGAGGGTAGACATCACCATGGATAAGAGCGCTTTTAAAGCTGGACAGATAAAGTATTGTGTCTTTCCGTTCAGTTCTTATAGAGTAGCTCATAAATGACTTGACAGACACTAAACACATCTAGGATTTAGTAGTAATAAAAAGTGCTTCTCTTTCTCTCTCAGCGTTGCTGTTGACTGGAACCACCAATAAAATGCTGCCTTGGAAGAAAAATAAGTTCGACCTAATTGAGGAAGACAAGCAATCCAAGCAGAAGGGCTATGCTGTGAGTCTTAACTACTCTGCGCTCACCTCCTTCGCTAAGTCCTGCCCAGAGAGCGCACTCAACAGGGTGGGCAGCATGTTCAAGTCCAAGAGGAAAAAGGTGAAGATCACTAGCGAGGACCCCACATACACGGTGCTCTACCTGGGAAATGCAACTACCATCCAGTCCAAAGGGGAGGGCTGCACGGATGTGGCGGTGAGCAAGATCTGGGGCAAAAGCGAGATGGGCAAGAACAGCACCAAGATGAGGCTCACCATCAGCTCGCAGGGTATCCGGATGGTGCATGTGGACGACAAGGCCAGGAGGCCGGGACACTTGTACTTGCTGCACCGGATAACCTACTGCGTCGCGGACCCGAGGCTACCCAAGGTTTTCGCTTGGATTTACAGGCATGAGATGAAGCACAAGGCCGTGATGCTCCGCTGCCACGCAGTGCTGGTGTCCAAGCCGGAGAAAGCAAAGGCCATGGCGCTGCTGCTTTATCAGACATCGGCTACAGCCCTGGCAGAGTTCAAAAGACTAAAACGGAGGGACGATGCCAGGCACCAGCAGCAGCAGCTCATAGGGGAACAAACTATTCCGCTAGTCCCTCTCAGGAAGCTGCTAAACGGACAGTGTTACTATAAACCCCCGGTGGAGCGCAGCCGGAGCGCGCCGAAGCTGGGCTCCATCACAGAAGACTTAATCGGTGAGGAGGAGGAAGAGAAATCCATGCACTTTGAATGTGAGGACATTCTGGACACGGCCGATGATTGTGTTGCCAACGGTAAACAGGAGCTGACTCAGATTATTAATGACTTGGGAGAAATGAGCATAGGAAACGATGTGCAGACACTGAAATCTGACCTCAGAGTCACCAGACTTCTCTCCGGAGAGAGCACGGGGAGCGAGTCCTCCATAGAGGGCAGCCAGGAGCCTCCTCCACTCACTAATGGGTTTGAGGAGGTTAAGGTGCAGGAAATTGCCTGAATAATTTGAGGCATTTCTGTGCGCCTCTGACGTATTGTTTTGTTGAGCCACAATGTCTCCACAAGAAATATTTCCTCTGCCATCAGTCCTGTGTTGGAGAGTTTAACCTGTGCCTCTACAGCTAATTGAAATAATTCTCCAAGGTTCTGGGACAATTACCGCACAGGGACAGACAGCTAGGCTACTGAGTGATATTTTAGGACTGTGCAAAGACAGAAACATGTCGAAAAATAACTGCATGCCAGATTGAGTGATGCCTGGTTGAACAGACAAAATCATTAGGGCCAGCGGCACTAATTCCATCTCTTTTATTTAAGAGGATTTGTTGTAGCCCCAAGCTTGTTTACCTAACTTTTTTGTCTCCGAAAATGGCATTTTTCATTTGAAAGGTGCTCGCCACAATCCAAAACCATTCCGTCTTTAAAGCACGTTTTGTTTTTGTCCCAAGTGGGTTCAGTGGGTCTAAAGGGCATCCTTAATTTACCTAACAGTCTGTTCATTTATTTTAGTTTGCACTGTTATTGGATTCATTTTGAGTATTATGTTGACTACATGTACATAAAATGTTTGTTGTTATGTTGTCTGAAACATAAATGCCATATCTTTGCTGTGCAAAAGAAAAGCATGTTTATGTATGATGTAAAGATGTTCTAAGTATAAAAATCTTATTTTTAAAAAATTCAAAATGTGGTTTGTTTTTTGAACCTCAGTGAAATATCAATTAAAAAATAACACAAAAGTCTCAAGAGAAGACAAGAGTCTCAAACCCAGGTCAGATATTCACTGCTGGATAAACGTCATAAAATTGGAAATAGATAAAAACACTTTCTTAGTTGCATTACCAGTTTGTACTAGTGTCCCCACTGTTGTAAACATGTTTTATTTAACAGTCTTGGCTGGGTTTGTAACCTTTTTCACCGAACTTCCTTCAGAGAACAGGCTGTGAAAGTTATTTAGTCAAGATACTAAAGGCCCATTCATTCTGACTGGCCTCAGGGAAGCAGGCCACAAGACGTCACCACAAACACAAGCTCTTACAACATCACATGGGTGCTGTAATGACACAGCAACAGAAGCACCATAGGTTCTTCAGCAACATACTGACTGCTTTTCATTTGTTAATACATCAGCCCTCCTTTGATCAGATTACAGAAATATAATGAGTCAAAACATGTGCTGATAATGAATATAGTACACTACTGTATGTACTATATAGTGTACTGTATATTGACCCATAGGGAGTACATTTCATTCATGTTTGCCTACTTGCTGAAATCAGATAAACTGCATTGAGCAGTAGGTCGGCCCAACTTCACTAGAGTATCACATAATAAATGAAAGCGCCACTGATGAAAGATTAGATTAGTTCTTTATATGATAGGCTTATCAGAATCAGAATCAGCATTAGAATCAGCTTTATTGGCCAGGTGTGTTGAACACATGAAGAATTTGACTCTGGTACAGTGGCTCTCAATGTGTATGTACAATGTTCTTCTGTAGGACAACAAGTAAACAAGGTAAGACTGAGAGAACAAGAAAAGAAGAAAAGACTGTGCAAACCAGAAAAAGGAATGTGCATTAAGAAAATAAAAATAAAGTACTTATAAATATAGAAACATATATACACAGTTTAGATGCAGTTTTCCAGATAGATACAGTAGATACAGAAGTATATTTACAGGTATTGCACTGAGGGTTGTTGTTTTATTATACAGTCATGGGTTAAGTATTCATCAGAGCGATGTCCTAGGAGAAGAAACTGTCTTTGTGTCTGGCTGTTTTGGCGTACAGTGACCTGTAACGCTGTCCAGAGGGAAGGACTTCAAACACTTTGTGTCCAGGGTGTGAGGAGTCTGCAGAAATCTTCTCCATCCTCCTTTTGATCCGTGAGGTGTACAGGTCCTCCATGGAGGGCAGGTTGGCACATATGATCTTTTCTGCAGTCCTGACTGTTTGCTGGAGTCTGTTCCTATCCTGTTTGGTTGCTGAGCCAAACCAGACAGTGATGGAAGTGCAGAAGACAGACTTGAACAGGCCTACACAGATTTTGATGTGCATAAGCCATTAGTGTTGTGCATCTGTCTGCCAGGGCCACACTCCTGAGTCCAGTGCCCAGACTGCAGAGATGGTCCTCCAGAGTCAGGCATACTTTCACTAACACCCCCAGAACTCATGCTGCTGACTAACATGGCTGAATGAGATTGAGAAGGGAGAAATTTGTCTTGCTGCTGCCCAGAGGAGGTGGATATGGGGATTGTTATCTGAATAGACTGGGTTTCACCAGCTGACATGATCCTGAGCTGAGGTATTCACTAAAAACAAAAATACTCCCACCATAGAAGAGAAGGCTAATGCATTTCAGCCAGCAGTTGGTGAGTTCTATAAAAAAGCTTCAGAGCGACTCATTATGAATTGATGTGCTTCCAGGAGACACAAGCATACCCACGCAATCTAAATCCAGACTGTTGTAGAAGGATTTGTGGATTGTCAAATGTTAATCATGTATGTGAGTTGAAATTGCAACAGACCGCAGAAATTGGTAAGCTTGTCTTCCTTGTGTGGCGTGATGCCTACACCAGCTGCTGCATCACAGAAATCACGCTCATACTGAGAAATAGCATGACATCGTTAGCATGCCCAGCTCACAGTAATTAGTGGACAGCACATAAACATAAAGGCAGAGCAACAGGCAATTTGTCTGCTGTTCCTGTTTTCCTGCTGCTCGAGACATTTATGGTTGGATATTTCTCCCTGACCTACATTCTCATAAGCCTCTTTTGTGTCCAATCACTGTAACAGCAATTATCAGCTAGTGGTGCACTGCCATGGGCCTTTATCAGTGCCAAGCGGCTGCACAGCTTCACATTGAACCATGCTACAAAATCTGTTTGTCTATAATGCATGAGGAGAGCTTCGAAAGTGCAAGAGCTGTTGGTTAGTGTGCCTGGATCTGATTACACCAGCTGTGAGAGATGTCAGAGGGGTTGAATCAAAGCACTGAGGGATGGTGACCTTCTCTTGGCTGGAAATACATAAACCAGCCTCTAAGTATAGTAACAGCAATCAGCATGTCCCAGCATGCCCTCGGATATATAGATTTTGGGCAGGTCAGCATGTGACTGCTATAGTGTGAAGGTATGTAATTAACACACTCTTCAATTACAGAAATCACTGTTAGGTTAGGAAGCTCATTTCTACAAGACAGACAGACAGGATCTGTGCCAGAGTTCACCTACAGCATGGCATTACCAGGACAGTGGGTGAGTGTGAAAAAGACAGAAGCTGATAGACAGACAGTGAGAGGCAGAAAGTGAGAAAGAAATCTAACGCTCATTAGCTACAATCTGACAGCTGTCTTCCTGAAGTTGAATGTGTGTGTTTCTACACATGCAAGTGCACTTGATGTATGTACAAGTCATTTTCAGGCTCTCCTGCTTTATCAAACATTTCATGTACTGCATCCCCTCAGCCTGAAATGGAGAACAGACACCTCAACAGACAAAGACTGACATTTTTTCATTAACTTTTGAGAATGTGAATCCACTGAAGGTGACTGCATCTGTAAAATATTCAGATAGATGTCAGCGATTTTTATGCACTGGTCACTAAAGTTGGATAAGGTAGCAAAAAAAATGTGCCAACATCATTAAGTTATCATCTGGGGATCTTGAGTATCTGACAATCCATCCAGTAGCTCGAGGTATTCCAGTCTGGACCAAAATAGTGGACCAGCCACCAAGAACACCAAGCTATTGTGGCTAAAATCAGGGAAGAAGCTATGGGAAAAGAGAGAAGATACATGGGCAAAAAAGGTTTTGTGGGATTTAGCATTAGTTTACTTGAGCTGGGATCATAACCCCTCTTTCCACAGTTCACCACATAGCTGCATGTATTTACAAAATATTTAATTACTGTGCATTCAGGCATCATTTAGATTCACACAAGAGTCCACCCTACAATTTCCCCAGTGAATTACATGCTGAGTGGCTTACACAACACTTCTTGGTTCATCTGTGTACAGACTGCTCATATAATGAGCCCTGTCGGTGTCAGCAGACTGAGCCCCATGAGGTCGTGAAACTCTAGACCTTGTAATGTTCCAGTCACCACTGTCCTTGTTCTCCACTTGCTCCAACACAAAAGCTTTGACCCTAGAGAGCCATAGATTTCACCAGGGTTATTTTGGTCTTTCTGTTCACTGGGAGAAAATGGAATAATAACAAAGGAGACAGAGCAAATCATGGGGTGACCTGTGGACAGTATTGCCTGTCTAGCCAGAATGCACAATCCAAAACAGCAGTTGTGAGGCTTTTTAGTGTTTCTAATAACATACCTACAGTATGAGCCTGCTTTATCTATGTGGATCTTGGAAGTACACCCATGTCCCCTTGCTTATCTTTGTTTTTACTGTTCACTAAGCAGTGAGATTATAGTGAAAGTAGATCTTTAATTTACCAGATACTGTGACCTACATATAAAAGCTGTCCAAATATGAAGGAACTATGGTGAAATCAGCATGTGTAAAAATTATTTTTAAATTATTTTTAAATGCTTTGAACACAGTACTGAGACTTCTAAAGCTCAGACGCATTGATTAGACAAATGAAATTTGCATTTTCCATTGGCTGCATGACCTGCAACAGACAGACCTTGTTGCTGACAGGTCACTCCTGACCACTGTATTTAGATCAGGGCATTGTGTACAGGCCTGCTGCTGCCTGGTATTGACAGACTGCTGCAGTAAAAAGAGATCAGGGACTCTGCTTTGACTGAGCAGCATCAACAGTTGACATCCATGGATAAGCAACCTATTGATTGCCCAGCTTGAAGGTAATCAGTAGACAGTCTGACCTGGGATGACTGGGTGCGGTCACCCTAGATCTTGTAGAAAATGTAGTTTTTCCAGCCATTTAGACGCATTAGTGCTTTGGTTTGGTGAAATCTTATAACAAGATAATACCTCTTATACTCTAAAATATTATGTTATACTTATTTTGTTCATAACACAAAAACATCTTGTGCTACACAAAACTGGCACAAGCTATGTTCAGACAGAATGAAAAGCAAATTTAAGATGTAGCATGACTGCATTCAATGAAAAGGCACAAAAGGGACCACAAATTGACATAAATTTGCCCCAAAATAGCGTGAACGGAGGTGAAGAGGCATCCACGTGAGGTGAAAATGTTTCAGCCTGAGTGAAACATTTTGTTCAGTCTAGGGCTTTATGAATTTAGTGCACGTCATAACTGAACAAAGATGAGAGGCAAAAGGAGAAAGATTACTGGGAAATTGCAGAAAGAATGGGAGTTTCTGGGGAGTTAAACTGGAAACTGTCGAGCTGAGACACTGGCTATTCCAAGTGACACAACTGACTATACAGCAGTCTGACCATGAAATGAATGCAGCACACATTAGGCAGAATGACTTCCTGTTCTGTGTGAACACACATTTAGGTTTTTCTTCTTTCTGCTCTGAATACTTTATTAAAAGCTTGACTGCTGATTGAGCCATGGCATTCAGAATAAACTGCCTATAAAGCCAGTGGAGCCACCCATAGCAGCTTAGTCTAACTACATGCATTAAGGCTGAGTCAAGTCATTGATCATTTACCATAGACAGGATATCAAGTAGATGTTGGTTTGCCTTTGGAGCTGATTTGAAGCTGAAAGCTGTGGCTCATGGTCCGCACCATCTTGTCTGCTTGGAAGAGGAACTTCCCAATATGGAGTTTGAGTTGTTGCCTTTGTCCTGCTACTTCAGACCAAACACTAACTGATTGAAACCACTGGCCGCATTTCCCTACCCAACTACAAAATCTTATTACACTGCCAAGCGATTTCAACTATTGCTAAATAATAAGACACAACACTATATTTGTTAAAGTACCACCTGTGATGAGACAGAGTAAACTAGCCTATCTCATTAGCAGGTTAGCTGGTGGACCATATGCAGGATGCAAATTTATTGTATATACCCGCTTAAAACTAATGTTAGCTCAGTTAGCTAAGCTATGCTAACAGGCCAAGTATCAAGTAGTGTTATACTTAGTGAAACATAATGTGACTGCATTATTTGAGAGTGTAACTCCTTAACCAGTGCCACAGTCCAACCCAGTGTGAGTGCAGGAGGCGGAGAGCAGCAAGCAAACAAACTGTCAATCACACCTGTTGATTGGCACCCACATGGCAAAGATCACAGCTTTCTGTAAGGTCTAAAATCTTATTAATGGAGTAATAGCTTTTACCATTACCATACAACACTTATTACAGAGTTTGAATAAGGCGCGGTGTCTCCTGCATAAAAATGTTTGATTGTGGGGCCAAGTAATAGGTTAAAACATCATTAAATACATTTAATACTGATTGTAATGTGCAAGGAGGGAGCATTGTGAAGTCAAGCCAAAATATATTTATAAGCTCATTTCAAATCAACATCAGTTGACTAAAGTGCTGCACAGAGAATAGCATTAGGAAAAGACAAAAAACATGGAGACCACATATAACATATAAAACACATACAAGCTTATTTAAGCTTTTAATAAAGGCAGTTAAAACATTATATTATTAAAGAACCCCAAGCATGATTAGTTTGTATTTTCAGATGAAACATGTTTTAGATAAAAAATAAAAAGAGTTTTTTACAAATTTTCGGTCATTTCACAGTTTCCCAACCTTCTTCCAGGTAAGAAAAGCCAGGTTTAGAGTCCCCAACAGCTTCGTGCAAGCATCACATCACATCAGTGGGGCCCACATGTCCCCAGCCATGTGTGGCTGGCTGTTCAGGATTTAGCCAGATGGCAAAATTCAAGCCTCTTAAAGCCTCTTAAGACTCAGGCTATGGACTCTAGGAAACAACAGAGCAACCTCGCTGGAACTCTACTGCCACACTGTAATCTCAACCCCACACTCAACAATGTCTCCATGGAATTATCATGTCATCAGGTCTCCTGAGCCATTCACCATCTAGGAAATACACAGTGTCCTTGGCTGTTGCTGTGCTCACTGTGTCCCCTGGCGTAGTGACAGGTGAACCTTAAAGTGGCAGTACATGACTGTGAGCTCTAATTTTGTGTTTATAGTTACTAATAATGAAGTGCACACTTTTTTTTCTGTTGCAATCTGGTACGTTTCTTTACTAAAGCTTACATTTTGTTGTTATTTAGTTGTTGTTACTGCATGCCATGCTACAGTAACTATGGGATATTTCTTCATATTCTCCCTGCTGCTACTGCCTAAACTAAAAACATATCACTTCCTGTTCACCAGGGGATTTTTCCTGTGAAAGAGCTACCTTACACTGTATGCTTAGACAAGCAAGTTTTGATGAAAAGGGTGGACTTTGTGTTATATCAACTAATAGCTGACAGCAGATTTATCTTTACAAAAACATCACAACATCAGCAGCTATCAGTAGGAGAGTTTGTCAGGTTACATCTGTGGGTCATTTATGATGTCTTGACTTGTAATGAATATGAAATGCTTTTAAGCTCAGCGGGGGGGAAACTACTGTTTTCTGTCGTGACAGAAAGGAAGAAAACTTGTTCAGAAAACACAGAACACACTAAATCAAAACCACAATACTCAGTTGAAAGATAAGATTGTTCCAAAAATACACAGATTCCTTCAAAACATGTAAAGTGTGTGTCTGTGTGTGCGTGTGTCCCCATACACATGGCGTGTTATGTGCATGTGTGTGAAAATATGTGATAACAAACATGGCAGCGACATTCTTGCAGTGACCTTTGACCTTCCTTTGACATTCCTTTCTTGTGTTTGTGCAGGCCATTGCAGATGAATCACGTTTGCCCCTGAGCATTTGAATGTTGAGGTCAGAGTGACATATTATTAAATCAGTGTAGCTTTACTGTGATTTACATTTAATCTGCCAGTGCTGCTCGGAAACATCTCCCGGCCCTGTTTGATCCAGGCTTGTTGTGTTGCGGTGGCAGAAGTGATGTTTGTGTCACCAGTTCAGCTTGCTGATCTCTGGGTTATCAGCGTGAAAAAACTGGCTTCCTAAGCTGCCTCTGTCTCAAGTTAATGCTCAGAAATCCTTTGTTTGGTCACCGCTCAGCTGACCAGTGTGCAATAATTGTTATTTGTGCATGATCTGTCTCTTTCAAGAGTTTAATCTCTTAAGAATGTGACAGCTTTTAATAAATGTGATGCTGACTCTAACAAAATAAGTGCTGTATGAAAGTGGAAATTGCTGAAGTTATCAGTGTATCACCTGTATCAGCAGGTCTACTTTTTCCCTTTGGCTTTCTCACTGACTTTCTTTATCTCTTTCAGTTACTCTGACTGTTTTCATTCCTCCCTCCCTGTCTCTGTCCTCTTTCTTGATAATCTATTCTGTAAGTTCAGTGTTTACCATCCTGTGTCTCAGATCCTGTGTTTTCATTGCAGTCACAACAACAACAGGCTGTGTGCACATGTGTGCGTGTGTGTTCAAGTTTCCATACAGAATGACAAAGAGAGTGGCAGTTTTGCAGTTTCAGGGAGCAAGCCTTCATCATTTCCTTCCTGTTTCCTTCATTTCATTCTCTGATCCCCTGCTGCAAACTGCCCCCTCTTCCTCCACCTGGAAACACACACACAGAGAGCGAGAGAGAGAGAGAATTTGGCACACTACACAAACAACCTCGGAAAATTCTTTTCACACATTTAGAACACAAACATTCAAAAGCATTCAAATACAATGCAGGTGCAACTGTAGGATTCTTGTAAAAAAAGCAACAGTAATCTGGCCCTGCAACAACTGGCCACTGATAAATATGACTTACATTCATTCATATTCATGAATATACATGCAAAATTATTACATAGTATTGGGACGCAATGTCACCAGCTTATGTGTGTGTGCATATGCTTGTCTTTGTATTTGTGTAAGTGTGTTTTTTGTAAAGATTTATGGCTAAACGGCCATATTTTGTGTGTGTCACTTAGTCTAAAAATTATGTAGCTTAATGCATACAGTATACAGAGGCTCACATATTTATGCTTTGTGCACATTGTGTGAATTTATGTGTCATTAATCACATCTGACGGGGAGTTAACTAAACTGAATCAGCATGTTCTACAGTTGTGAATGACACCACAATGCAGACTTTCAGGTGCAGTAGGTTAGTAACATGTGAATCAGCAGGTCTGAGCAGAGACAACAACACTGTACCCGACAGGGTGTTCTCTAATGTGAATAATGGCACCTGGTCATGTGGCCAGCTGACAGATACCATCAGCACTAGCAAAGAGCCTTTAAACAGTAACAGGAGCTGTGCTCTGTGGGTTTATATTAACACTGTGGGAGTATAATATGCATACAGTCATTTCTGTTGCATGTGTAGCAAAAGATTTTATGTACTGTAGTAGCCAATAAAACCTGTCCATCTCTGCCTGATGGGAAAGTTTGGCATTGTCCATCTCTTTGTTAAATTCACATATATTATGGTACCTGTCAGACATGGGAAACCAGAGGAACTGCGGTGTGCTGGACTGGACACAGAGGGTAGTAAAAACATTGCTCTGTAATCTTTCAGCTTATGAAAATGAAATTAACATACCATTGTTTGCTCTAATAAGCAAACTGTATGAAGTCTGTGTGACAGGAATTCAAACAGTCGGGATTCTTGTGATTAAATGGGCTGTACTTTGCGTGTGTGTGAATGTGTCCATGTGCACGTGTGTGTTTACTTCACAAACAAATGGTGAAAGCGATGTAGCTTTGTGTGACTGTGTTTGCACATGTGTGTTTATGAGCTTGCATTTTGAAAACAATGCAAGACAAATTTCCAAACAAATTGCATTAACCTCTTAAAACAAAAAAACAATAAAATCTGATTTTTGTCTTTTTCTACACATTTAAAACCATAATACCCCAAAAACCAAACTATCAATTTCAAGCATGCTAGTTTGTAATACGTGCCGACTTCATCGCATTACTTTAGTGATTTGCAGGAGTAAATGCATTAAGTATGAAATCCAACAATATACAACAATATATTTGGTATATTTAATATAATGAGGAAACATTATACTGATTTTCACTGCGGATGTATTTAAACTGCTTTTTGTTGCTCATGGCAACTAAAGCACGGTGCATATTTTGTGGTCAGGTTTGGGCAAATATCATTTCATTGAGATTTAGGTAATATTGTCCACTTGCTTATACTGACATACTAAATCAGTCAGTACTGTCTTGAAGCATGACACACAATGCTACTTGCACCATTTTTGTCTGTGATATTTAAAACTGATTTTAAAAAACACACACAAAACAAATACATGTTTATATTCTGCTGTGTAGATTGGTCAATGAGCACAGGTACATGTTAGATGAAAGTAAGCCCAGCAACAGAGAAGCTGAATAAAACTCCGAGACCCATTTAGTTACATTGGATCCACAAAAGTACTGAAAGCTGAATATAACACAACTTCTATAATTGTGTTTTCTCTGGCTCAGGAAACCACAACATGTCTAAGCAATGCTATCACCAATTCTGCAAAGGGAGCATAAGAAACTGAGAGCATGAGAAACTGAAATCCTCATGTGAGATAAGGTCAGGCTGGGGTTGGAGAGTGTCAAGACAGAGCTGAGTCTTACTCCTATCCATCACCAGGAGAGTCACGTGCCTCCACCTGCCTGTCTAACCTGTCCACCTCAACATACAGTTGAAGCACCGATTGGAATGCAGAGCTGCTCATACATATCTGGCCTCTCCAGAGATTTCAGGATTCCTAAAGCTAAAGAGAAGGAAAAATGAATAAGACAAATTGTGAAAGCAGTTCAAAGAAATAGATGAGAGAACTAGAGAGAAATGGGGGTGGAACTGGGGCCTGCAGAAGCGAAAGATTCAATTTATTCCATGACTTTGCCAGTTTATTTTTGTGTATACTGAGTCATCATGGGTAAAAGCATCTGTGAAATGAAAGTAATGTAAAAGTGGGAGTTTCAGAATCCCGTCAGAAAATATATCATTACAAAGAAACAATACACATCTAGTGTGTATGAAACTATGGGGTTTGTTAATTTCTTTTAGCTGAAATCTGAAACTTCCTGCATGCTGTCACTCTATACCGCAGTAAGAGGTCGGCAGGATGACTTACTTGTTGACTGCTGGTTGTTTTTATCAGCCACTAGCTAAACTGGTGTTAGCGAACTATAACACCAGCACACCATGTGCTTGATCTCAACATGTGAAAAATGTAAAGGTGCTGTGAAATGTGACACATTCCCTGTGACGCCTTTGGCCTGAATTGACCTGATTGGTTTTGTCAGCATGTCAACCAACAAGACGTATATGGACAGCATCTCCATGTTGAATGCAAATGGCATCTTACTATACAAAGAGTTTCATTTTATGTGCTGAGGTTTTGAAATATCTGCTGAGGTTCTTGCCAGAGACAAATTGGGTCAGAAAAGCCTTCTGTGTCAAGTGTTGCATATGCATAACAATTAAAAACTGCTGCAGCAACAACCCAGTAAAAGCATCAACTTGGTGGGATGTGATTCATCTTGACAAAGGTGTGGTGTCATTCATCACATCTTTAAAAAATGTGGGGTCTGAAGAACAATGTGATCACAAGATGCAGTGTCTGTGTTTGTGCAAGTACAGTATATATTTCTTCTGCCTTCTGTGTCTGCAGAGCGTTGTGCTTTGCTGCAATTCAAGAATTTGTACTTATGTCTGTACTTAGTTTCTACTCAGGAATTCCTGAAGTGTTTGTTTGTGTTGTTGAACATATTAAATGATTCATTTTAAACTAAGCTATTTACAAATTATATTAAGTGTATTTTCCACTCTGACAAAAATAGCATTTTTCAGCATGGTCACATTTAAAAATATGTGATTATCAGCAGTTTCAGTCTAAGAATAATAAGGAACTCAAACCTTGTGTGCACATTACTAATTATGTTCATTTATGTTTATCTGTCATGCTTCCTGTGTGTGTATGCTGAGGGAGCTTGTGTGTGTGTGTGTGTTTGTGTGTGTGCATTTTTCTCTTTTTCTCTCTTTCTCATACACACAAACATTTACATAGAGCTTGAAAGAATGTATGAGAATGTTTGTTTTGCATATGTCTGAGCCCTTTGTATCTCATACATGGCTCATTGTTGTTGTGCAGGGGCTCACTGTCTGCCAGAATAACAAAAACTCTGTTATCTCTGAGGCTCAATGGGAAACATGGGTCTACAGCATTTGTGCTGCAAAATCTCAGCGCTAAGAAACACACAAAGATGGCTCTGCTCAGCAAGGAGAGTAGCCAGCCAACACAAAGTATCTGAAGTGGTGTCCTGCCTGTTGCCGAGGGAGTGCATTTTTGGCTGTTTTGTGGGATAACAACGAACAGCTGACTGTGTAGGTGTGAAGGTGCTTTCTGTGTCCGTATCTCTCTTTCTCTACTTTCACTAAAATGTTTAATAAGGGCAATGAACAATGCACTGACTCTCCCATAAACTCTGGGCCCAGGTCTTTGACTATTAATCACTACACCATAATACATTCATGTCTAGGGTGTACCCTGCCTCTCACCAAGTGTCAGCTAGGATTGGTTCCCCCACAAAACTCTGGACTTACACTCAAATATTAACCTCCACACATAACAATCAGTTATGTGTGGAGGTTAATATTATCCACAGTTTGTCTTTTTTCTTGCAGGTAAATGTTTAATCAAACGTACATGAGATAATGGTTCTGAGCCTTGAGTTGGGTCTTAATCCCAACAATTATATTGTGATCCCAGTTTTCAGTTCATGCAAGTATAGAAAAACAAGGCCACACACAAGTTCCCCAGAAACACACACACAGGAAGAGTGGTGAATAAACAGGCGTCGTGGCGGATGGCTGTGGGGCCAGAACAGACAGCTGCCCTGAAATGTTTTCTTCGATTCAGCGACCTGCGTTCCTCAACCTCCCACGTCACCTTTGACCCACCTCCAAATATAGAATGTGGACATTTTTCTTTCTTCTGTTTTCAAAGTCTGCCACAAAAACAAAAGCACGAAGAACCTCAGCCAGTGCCTGCATGATGTCTCTTCATCACAGCTGCTGAGTACTCTCTACTTCTTGCTGCCTTAGAAATACTTTGAAATGCGTTTTAAAGCCTTTATTGATCCTGTAATTTCTAATTCAATTTATATGAGTTTTTAATAAAGATCCACTATAGTATAGTATTTATTTCAGTTGTAAATTTTAAAAAAAAGAACTTAAAACTCTTAGCTAGCAAACAAGAGATGGACTGTGTGTTTGGTTGTTTTATGCGTCATCATCTTATTTAACTTTACACTACGTTCTGTTGTTAAAGTTGAAAGTTTCATACATCTACTGGACAAGAATGACACAGTGGACACAGTGCTGTAAACAGGAAACAGGACACAGGTTTTGACTCTTCGCCCTCTGGGTGAGTGGCCCTGTCATCTGCCACATCTGTTTATCACTCACTCTCATTTGATTCATCATTTTTCATACACACACTGCATTTACTCAGTGTAGATAAAGAAGCTACACTGCGTGTTTGTGTCTGAACCTCCTGCCCTCCACGAGGTTCAGCTGACCTCACACACTCTTGGGACTGCAGCGTTAGCTGGAGGTGGCGCCATGCGCTTCACAAATTTAAAACTTCCACTCACACATTGTGCTGCTCAGACTTAGTACAGTCAACAAGATAAGACAATGGCTCTGGGCAAATATTTAACAGATTTTTTTTTTCAGTTATTTCAGCAAGTCTGAAAAATATTTACACAAATGTAAAAATAGAATTAGGAATCCTGGAGAACTGCCAGCAAGGACGTGTGAAGGAGCTCTAAACACTGGCCCTCTTTGTTTACTTTCAATCACTTTTAGCTTACAGTGACTTACAAAGAGTGCTGCAGGGGAATATACTGCAGAATACATTCCATATCATGTTTGACATGCAGGCAAACAAATGAATAAATGCTGCAGCGCCACCTGAAAGCCTGGGCTAATTACTATTATTCAAAATATACAATGCTAAAAGTCTATCAGAGTTCTCCCAAATCTGATCCGCAGCCCTCCTATTAAACTAAAAAGAAAATTAATCCAGCTTAAGTCATTTCATAGAGTAGGAGCCTTACCCAGATAGAGTGAAGAAAGCGATTACAAGTTTAAGTTCAAGTTCAGACTAAGATTTAGTCTGTGTAAAAGCATCAAACAGGGTCTTGAAATCTTTCAGATCTTATACTGTAGATTCAAAGTGGCAGACTATCTGCATTGATATGCATATTTAAATCTAATTTTTAACACTAGCACAAAGATTTCTGATAAAAATATTTCTGACATCAAATTTATTACTATTTTTCAGTGTCTGTAAAGAAAGGCTTTGAACCTATTCAGATAACTTGTCAGGTGTAACAAAGTGAAAAGAAAACCAAAGACATCTATGAGTTGTTTCATCATTAATGTTAAAAAAAGCCTGCTAAAGTAAACTTGTGTTTGGAAATCACAAATCATAAAACTTCTTTAGAGGTTAGTTAACAAGAGTCAAATCAATAAAATCTCCTGAAATCAGAAACCAGACAAAAACATCTGATGGCCTCAGGAAGTGCTGATGAAACTCACAGAACAGGAATCTGATCATTTAAGTATGTTTCCTTGGGCAAAGCCACAAGCAGAAATACTGAGCTCAAAGTAAGCCATCTGTTGAAAGTAAATGTTGAAAAGCACTCTGACTTTTAAATCAAAGCTAATGAGTGCATGTTCCAGTGTTCATCATGTTTGTGGACAGTTTGTGGGCTGAATTTGTTTTATGAATTTAGCAGGAGATTTTAGATGTTAAACATTCCCACCTCGCTAATGGAAATGTTTGTTTCACATGTGTGTCACACCTAATTTGAACATGTATTCCAGTTAATGAGCTGCAGAGGAAAAGTATATCCTGTACTGAATGTGTTAGTAATGTTTACGAGTTTCTGTGGCTCAGACTGAACAAATGATTGAATCCATATGATGAAGAGTCAATCCATTCTGGCTGCACTGTGCTGTACTGGCTTGCAGTTTTGTGTGCAAGATGCATTCAAGATGGAATGAACTTGAATGACATCCTGCGTTGATTAAGGTAATCATGGAACAAGTATTTTTTAAAACTACAGTAAGTAATTTTTAGAGTATTTTTGTTGAAATATGTTTCAGAACATATCACAAAGTGAAGAGACGCGTCCCAAGGCTCCTGTGCCCCAGGCTATATCAGGGATACAGTAGGATAAAATGGAAATACTCAAAGTATTTTAAAATTGCCCGTAAGTAAAGTACTTGTGCAAATATCCTTAGTTACTTTCCACCTTCAGATTGCTGTGTGTGAAAGATAAACTGTGTGTTCAAGTTAAACTATGTCACTCTCCTGGCTGCAGTATCCATATACGCACATTTCAAAGTTACTCATGCACACATGCATGCAGGTAAGCATGCACGCACACCCAGATATACACTCACATACTTCCACAGATGTTCAGTCTTGTCGCCTGCCACACCCAGCAGAGCCTGATCTGCGTCTGGCTCTGTCTCGCATTCTCCTCTGTCTCTGCAGATTAGCAGCACAACTGAGGAAGTCTTACAGGAGACAACACCAGCAGCGCTCTGTTCGGACTCTGGCCGGCATGTCCGGGCTATTTCCAGCCACCATCTGCATGATCTCAGGATGC
>NW_018127911.1:3147264-3154795 GCF_001952655.1 Monopterus albus | reverse complement strand
AAAGAGGCCTCCAGAGGTGTTACAATCAACATGGCCTCTGAAGATAACAACCTGGTCATGAACCTCAAAGCTTTGTTTAAAACGGGACAGTAACAGATTGGTGTTTTTGATCAGATATAAACAAAGGGCAACTGATGTTAGATGTTGGATACTGCGCATTGTGGTTTTGTTTGTAACATCTGACCAGCTTTGACATGGATTAATATGTAACAGTGATGAGGTCTTTTTTAACCTCTTGTTACATGTATTTTCCTAATTTAATTGGAATTTTACTAACCTTGACTGCTGTCCTCAACAGTGACACAGTCACACCACAGCATGTGTAGTCTTCTTCACACTCCCACCTTCACCATCAATCTGTTCTAGCCTCTCCACTGGCAGATTACATCATGTCTGTGTCATTCAGCCATCCCTCTGCTGCAGTCATTAGTGGTTATGTTTACCAACCAATAATTTCACCAGAATCAAAAAAACAATACTTTGAACATAGTAGTTTTTGCTGGGAAAGACCTAAAGTACTACACTCAGTATTTTTGTTTGAGATGAACAAATTTAAAAACTTACAGGCAAAAATCGCTCTGGATAATCACTATCTGATATAAATGTTACAGTGGAGGCAGAAACACATTAATGATTTCATTGCTGTATATACAAAAGCATGCTGGCATTGTGAATCATTTTGCTGTGCTCGTGGGTGCTAATACTACTCAGTACAGATAAATAGTAGTTTATCACTGAGTTTTCTTCACCTATACTGCCTGTTACTGTTACCTCACCCTGGGAGTAACCCCCTTCCCCCTGCTTGCTCCCCACTGCAGTAAATAATGCATCAAGTATTTATGTATCTATACCTATAAATACCAGGCTTTGAATACAGTTACCATATTTCTACTAATTAATTGTTCCTATATGCAGTGAAAGACTGCACAGTGACTCTGAGACTGTGTGTGCTCTGCCTGCTGATGTGAGAGCAACACAAAAAGAAGTTTTGGCAGCACTGAACAAAATTAGCTTTCATGCCTGAGTTCGAAGCGTCCCCCTGCTGCTGGCTACCAGGACATTCTGTTGATTGTGAGAAAACCTTTGGAGTCAATAATCAGCGTGACCGGCTTGATTCTGCGCCAGCTGACATGCAGGATGCCACATGTTTGCTGTACAGCAACACACACTTGAGGCAGAACAATGACAGCGCAGTCTGTTTTGCTAAGCTAGCATTCTTCACAATCATTAATACAGTTTTTAAGAGCGTGGTTCTAGGAAAATGGGTTATACGTGCTGATACATACTTTGCAGCTGATTGGTTTAGTCAGTTCTCAGATTGATAGGGAAGCCATCTCAGTCTTGGGTAATTCCATTAGTCTTGTAATGATGAGCAGGTTTCCTGCAAATTTCATCTTTCTTACTACCTCATGATTTTGAAATGAAACGGTCACTACACAGTGACTGTTGGGCAGTGAGTCTGGATGACTATTAGTGTCTAATCTCGGATGTTCAGTAACCTCAGTATGACCCATCAGAAGGGGACAAATATAGAAACAGGATCTCAAATGTGTTGTGCACTGATCCCATATGTTTCTAGCACATTTCTCCATACAGTCACCTGTTTCACTGCAAAGATGGCGTATTCATTTAGGACTTTGCTCTCTTTGTGACCTTTGCTCCTCTTAACCGTTGGTCTTGTAACCCCATGTTCTATTGCATCAGTGCCCCACTGACTGCCATGATCTTTAGCTGACTTCTTGTTGGCTTTGGATGTTGACATGGTTTTCTTGCTTCTTCTTTCCTACTAGTCCTTCCTCCTGTTGTAAACTGTGAAGAAACAGCCCTGTGAGGAGTTCCTTTGTACAACAACACTGATTTACTGCAACAGTGCTTTACTTTTTATAGATTTCATCAGTGGTGCAACAGACACTGGTGAATGAAATTTCATGAAGTATGACTCGTGCATGTGATTTGTGATTCATGAAACAGAAAAATGATTTGTTCATTCAAATACAATATTCTTAGAAAACCAGATTTGGTCAGAACTTCCAGACAACTCATCAATAAACCCAGAATAATTATTTTAATTTGAACAAAAATGAAATTCATTTGGAATTTAATGATCTGAATTCTGATCCAATATGCTTAACAAGGCTTTGTTCCAGTTTTGAATGGTGCTTGTTCTTATATATATATAAATAAAAAAAGATGACTGTAAAATTTTACATATAAATGTTATATGTACATAAAAATTTCATGGAGCTACAGACCCGAACAGAGCACAAGGGTTAACTAGTATTTATCCATTAAGAATTTTTTTTTGTATTTGTGGCAACTATCAGACAAACAAAAGTAACAGTGTTAGATACAAACAGACATACAGTAGTTTAAGGAGACTGAAGTTCACTTCTTTTGAGTGACACTAGTTAAGTTAAACTCTGACCAGGCAGGAAATGTTTCAATAAAGCCCTGCACTTTAAATAGGTATATAGACGAATTACAATATGTGTATCCATTATGTGTCACAAGTCCATACAGTTGAACTGGATGAATTGTTTTATAGTACAATGAGTGAATAATGAACAGCTCCAGTGTGACAACTTGAAGTAGGCTACAAAGACACAAGCAGGAAGTGCCTCATATTCCCACAATGGCTTCCCCAGTCGAGGTCATATCAGTCTGACTTTAGCACAGTCCTCATTCAGTTGGTCTTACAAACCGCTTCTTGCAGCTATATATATTAATATTTAGTATTTTAGTGCAAATAAAATTCAAAATGTCATGCTCCCTGTGTTCATAAACAGTTTTCTTTATGTCAGATATGTAAAGTAACTCTTAATATGTGTTAACCTTACTTTGTTTGGCAAGACAGTCCACCTGTGAAAATATAGCTTAGTTTCTTAGAAACATAAGGTCTTGTCAAAATCTGATGTAGAAATCAGCAAAACAAGGTAATAACTGACTTCATTGCCAGTGTTCATTCAGAGCCGCATTTGTTAACTATGATTATGTAACAGACAACAACACAAAATACCTCTTTTATCTGGGCTCTAAAGAAGGGCTCTGGCAGTAATTGCTTGAGAAAGGATTTAATGGTGCCTCTCTATGGTTTATCCTCGGGCCTTACAATGAACCAGTGTCACTAGAGGTGATGATGAGTCATAACAGGGGATGGGGTCATCATTCTATGGAAGTAAAAACTTGTAATGAGCACATTTAGTCATAATCACAGAGAAAAAGACTATACCCATGACTATGGATGGAAAAGCACTTGCTGTAGCAGCTCCATATTCTACCTCAAGTGTAAAGAGTAACTTAACACTGAAAAAAGAAAACAGACAAACATTTATCCTGAGGTAAGAGTGAAGACAGGTGTACTGCATTTGGCAGTCAGGACTGGACAACAAGGAAAAAGGAACCAGTCTCAGCTGGCATTGGTTGCGAGTGATCCACAATCATTACGTGTCAGAACTTTTGAGAAACAAATTACATAAATAATAGAAAAATCATTTCATTGTATGCATTATTGTATGCACACATACAGATATGTACAGTATATGTGACAAATATATAAGAAAATGTACACACACAGACGTATCAGTCAGAGTACTGGGTTTGTAGTAAAATCTAAAATCTGATCTTTCACATCCAGTTTCAAACATCCCCATGTGTTTAACAGACTCTTAAACTGCAGTCTCTGCTGTGGACTTGGAGGATGCACCAGTGCTGCACTCAGCATCCACAAAACAGCCTGTGCATACAAATCCACTCTCACACGCAGGCTAGGTCTGATGCAATGTGCTGAAATCAGCTCTATTCTCATTTCACCCGAGGAACCCCAACAGTTCAAAATACTGAAACAAAGAGGGAACAACCACTATTAGTTGGTTGAAGGATCAGATAAAGAACTGAATGGTTTTGCTTTGCTAAGAGACATAATAGTTTCATAATACTGAGCTATTGTTGAATGGTCAAAGAGAAGGGGTGAATTAACACAAAGGGTGAGAAAGTAGAGCATCGATTAAACTAGTCCTTACTTGATTTCACAATTAGTAAAATTTTTAAAACTCCTTGACCTGAGCCCCACTCACACCCCCATTACATAGTTACACTTTACTGGAATGCAACAAATCTCAATTTTATTCTCAGTACAGTAGTAAAGATCACACCCTGCATCTGTGTGGGGAATCTGGGTTACAAACTGAACTCAGATCAGTGTCTCCTGTCAAAACATCTGCTGAGAACTACAACTCCCCTGATGGTGTTTATGTGTCCAGCTGTTATGTCTGCAGTCACTTTTGAGTTCAGCCATTTGGAGTCCTTAAATCCAAAAACACAGCTGTATGAAGTCAAAGCCAGAGATAAATAGTGAAAACATGCAGACAGGAACGAAAAAAATAAAAGGTTCTGCAGGAAGTCTCCTGGTTCGACAGAACCGCCAGAACCGTAGCAGTGCCAAACTCACAAAAACACAAAGATGAATAACTGCATCTTTCTCCTGTTCTATCCCAAGCAACGTAGTTGTAAAGGAGTCATGTTGGATCCAAACCAGAGATGTCATGATTAAATGGCAAATGTCTCAGACTGCTGTTATGCCTTTCCAGGATTTAACTGATCATCAGTGCTTCTACTACCACATTATGTATGACCTCAACACAAAGATCTCATTAAAACCACAAGTGCTGAAAAAGTCTCAATATTAATATCTCAGTATTATCATGTCAAAGCAGGCTGCCTGAGGCACCTTAGATGAAGCTTTCTTTCCGAGGTGTTCAGTTGTGTTTAGACATTTTTTTGTCATCATGGTCTAAAGTCATTGAGCTATAAACACTTCCTAGCACACAAACACTTTCTTCTCCTTATACCTACGTATTAACACAGTGTATCAGTCAGACACCAGTCTCTTCCAGGAGCTGGCCTTTGTCGCCATGGTAGCAATCATATGGTCCATGTGATCATTTTACTGGCAAGCTTACCAAACCTTCGTCACCATGAGAATAATTATAAACACACAGTCACAGTTATAGAGCTGTCATGGTTTCATCATAGTAACAAAAATAAAAACTGGTGTGTGTATCAATGGCATCCCATTGGTATCACAGCTACGACTCAAATTAATGTGAAAAGCTGTATAAAAAGGAAACTGTCTTTATCTGAGGGTGCAGCACGGTGGCGCAGTGGTTAGCACCATTGCCTCACAGTGAGAAGGTTCTGGGTTCGGGCCCCACCCAGGACCTTTCTGTGTGGAGTTTGTGGGTTCTCTCTGGGTACTCTGGCTTCCTCCCACAGTCCAAAGATATGCAGCTTAGGTTGATTAGTGTCTCTAAATTGCCCATAGGAGTGTGTGTGTTCGTCTATGTGTTAGCCCTGCGATGGATTGGTGACCTGTCCAGGGTGGACCCTGCCTTCGCCCGATTGCCTGCTGGGATTGGCTCCAGTGACCCCGTTCAGGGACTAAGCGGTAGAAAATGAATGAATGTCTTGCAAATTAAAAAATAACTAAATAAGGAAATAAAATCTTGTCTTAAATCATTTAAAACATGTAATATCCTCAGCAGTAAAGGCCTTTTTCACAGCATACATTTTGACGTAGTCATCGGAAAAGCACAGGTGTTGTTAATAACATTGACAGTGGCTCTATTCTAGTCAAGTGTTCAAGGTTTCAACAAAGGAGAGAGATTATAAATAAGTCACATTCTATATTTTCACAGTTAAACTGTAAACAAACCTTTAAATTCTCAAATACTTCTGCCCCTGGGGCTGCAAGTTAGGTTGACGATGGAGGAGGTGGTGCTGCATGGGCATCTCAGTCTGTTGCAAAGTGTCACAAGTTTCCACTGGGAGACACAAAGAGTAGCTCAGTATGGTGCTTTGTTTCAGTGAGTCTTCGCCTGGAGTTGCAACAGTGTTCTACTAATGTTCTACTGAATACCACTTACATAATATGAGGACAGAGACCAACAACCACACACACACACACACACACACACACACACACACAAGCTCTGACCTACAGCCTTATGCAGTGTTTATCCCAAAACAAACTTGAGCTACAAGTACCTGTAGCAGGCAGACACTATTATGAGTTATTTTAATGGTTTGCAAATGTATTAAATTCTCCAATTGTATAGCTTGAATTTGTGTAGATGGCACACTTAGATATTTCAACTCATTTCACTGCTGCTCCGAGCCTTAGTTGACCTCAAGTGAAACCGCAGGTCTATAAAACTGTAGATGGTATGCTGGTAGTCGAGGACGAGTTTCTTAACTTTCTTGCGGTTAAGATTAAGACAATGTGCCAGGACGAGCTTGTCCTACTTGCCTTGAATCACTTTGACACTCGATGGATTGAATCTTCAAGAAAGGTGTTGTTTGAACTGTGTCCTAACACAAAGCAACGCTATGTGGCATTTAAGGGCAAGCAGAAAGATGTAGCCTACAACTCTTAAATGAGTGTGGAGATGATATACCGCACTTTGTCTCTCACTTCCCTGATGAGTTGCCGCCGGTGACATTTAATAGCTTGGACGTTTCTACCCTTTTATGTAAGATGGAGCGTTTGCACAGTGAGATCTGTGCTCTCAGACAAGTCGT
This sequence comes from Monopterus albus, assembly GCF_001952655.1. Taxonomy (NCBI): domain Eukaryota; kingdom Metazoa; phylum Chordata; class Actinopteri; order Synbranchiformes; family Synbranchidae; genus Monopterus; species Monopterus albus. The sequence continues at coordinate 3,148,219 of NW_018127911.1, read as the reverse complement.
CAAGCTTCAGGCTGATGTTGGTGAGGAGTTACGTGTTGTTACCTCAACCATCGATCGCAGAATTGCTGTAGTGGAACGACATGTGATGTCTGATGGAAGGGAGCAGCTGGGTACGGACATGCCTTAATGGTGATGGAATCCGGGAAGGTCACGCCGGGGGTGTTGATACTGATATCGTGAATAAGAATTTTGAAGGGGTTGTTGATCTTCCTAATTCCCCTAAGTGGAGTACGGTAGTGAAACAAGGCTGGCGTAAAAAGGATAAGAGTCATCCCATTCGTATAAAGCAGCGCGTTAATAAATCTGAGCGCAAGAGGCCGGAGCCTATACATGGAACTGGTGTGCAAGGCAATATAAAAGCTGTCCGGACAAAGTTTGTTAATGTATTTGCCACCAAATTTCTTCCTGATCTTGATGCTGAGACACTTTGTAACTATCTTAAAGAGAGACTTGGCCGTCATGTTCAGTGTGAACGTATTGTGACTGGGAATACCAGATGCAGCTCTTTTAAAGTCAGCGTTGAGTGTGAGGACGTCACTGAGGTGTACAATTCGGAGCTGTGGCCAGAGGGATCGCTGGTGCGGCGATATTATGAGCCAAGGAAAGCAACGCGGAAGGGGACTGCTGACATCATCCAGAACCATGTGGTGACGGGGTCTGTAGGAGCAACGGCTGGGCTCTCCTAATAAAAACATGCGGGTCATCTCTTATAATTGTCGTGGCCTGCGTGTTGGAAATACTGCAGCGGATAGAGCGCGACGTCTGGTTGTGGATAACTTGCTGGAAAAATGTGACATACTTTGCCTCCAAGAAACGTTCTTGTCTAAACAGGATCTAGGTCAGCTGAACTCTGTTAATGATAAATTCTATGGGGCTGGGGAGTCTACAGTAGACCTGACTATGGGTATTGTGAGGGGACGGATAGCAGGGGGTGTGGCTATCCTATGGCATAAAA
>NW_018127911.1:3110967-3144333 GCF_001952655.1 Monopterus albus | reverse complement strand
GGGGGGCTACTGTCACCAGCCCTGTTTAAGTTATATATGGACGAGTTGTCTGAACAATTGAATAAATGTAACACTGGATGTATGATAGGTCCTAATCTTGTAAATCATTTTATGTATGCTGATGATTTGGCCATACTTTCGCCCAGCAGTGCTGGTTTTCAGCAACTGCTGAATGTGTGCTCGGACTATGGATTGAAGTATGATGTGAAATATAATGCAGAAAAGAGTGTTGTACTGATCTGTCGGACTAAAGGGGACAAAGAACTTTGTTTCCCAGACTTTTGTTTGTCTGGACAAAGGTTGAGTGTCTGTAGAAAAACTAAATATTTAGGACATTTCATTACAGATCAGCTTTCTGATGATGAGGATATATATCGGCAGTGTCGCATTTTGTATGCTCCAGCTAATATGTTGGTTAGGAAATTTCACATGTGTTCTGCTAATGTTAAAGTTCATCTGTTCAGAACATACTGTACACCGTTGTATACTGCCCCATTGTGGTGTAAATATAAGGTAGCTACTTTACAGAAACTTAAAGTTGCTTATAATGATGCCTGGAGGATTCTGCTTAAGAAGCCTAGATCCACCAGCGCCAGTCTGTTGTGTTCACAGGTCCATGTTAGTACCTTTCAGGCATTAATGAGAAACCTGATGTACAGATTTATCTGTCGTGTGAATAACTCTGAGAACAGTCTTATAATGATGCTGGCTAATCCTGGATTTAGTGTAGTACGTTACCAATCCTCTCTGTGGTACCATTGGAATAAATGTCTTTTATGATTTTTTTTTCTTCTTTTATATCCTTTCTTTTTTTCTTTTATTTCTTTTTTTGAATGGGCCTTGAGTCTGCTAATAAAGGATGATGATGATGATGATTATTATTACACACCCATAAAATCTATTTCAAGTTTAACTTTACTTTATCATTATCATTACTTTGGTCATTGTTAGTCACATAAAAATCAATAAATTGTCTAAGAATCATTTAAAGATTGCCTCTTCCACTTCATCTTACTTTCACTGCATTTCTGGTTATTTTTCTTTGCAGATGCTGTGCAGGAATCTTGGAATCTTAGAAACACCTTGAGTAGTCAGTGGGGGCATCTGGTTCATGACCGTCCTTTTCTGTATTTTCTATCGTGATACAGATATCTGGTTCTTTAGGGAGCTGTGGCAAGTCACCCTGTTCCAATCTTGCCTCTGGAGTAAGCTGAGGGGGTCAACATCCTCACTATCACTCACCATGGCCCATTTTTCAAACTGTGGTAACTTTGCAGTTTCTTCCTTAGGCTGGACCAGGCTCCTGGGGAATTTTTTTGCCAATCTTTCTGATGAGGTGACTTGCAGTATGGCCTATAAGGCCTGTAAGCCCCCTTTTGTTGGCAGCAGGGCCCTCTCCCCTGTGAAATGTGATCCTCCTCTCGATGCAGTCTGTTATCATCCTTGTTTCTTCTTGTGGTCTCATAGCACTTTTTGTCTCTATCACCTCTGTCCACATTTCTGCTGTCATTGACAAAGTTCTTATTATTACTGTTGCTAACTACCCAGTTTTTGTTTATTCAAAGCAAAAAAACAAAAACCAGTAAAGAAGTGCTTTAAACTACAGTTCATCCAGTGATAAATACAATTAATATAGATTCTGGTTCAGCTTAATCAAACACTGTTTTGATGTGAACACTCATCATCTCTCTTGAAAAACATTGTATCAAACAACCTTTTGTTTGGTCTCGGATTTCTTGTCTGATGCTGTTCTGGTGGTTGTATTCTCTCAATGAGGAATCAATAAGACTTTAGACAGGTTTGTCTGTTTCACTGAGATCTTTCTAACCTTATCAGTAGATATTTGGAGCTAAAGTACATTTCACACCATGATTCAAATACAGTAAATCATAGGTCTCAAATAATAACCGGACACAAGAATAGCAGAAATTCAAGTTCACTGTAGTGTGTTTCCCTCAGTTTTGTTTAAACATGAGCAGTTTTAAACAGAACAGTTGTTTCTAAACCAAATCTGATCTGTAAAAAAAAGACAATGTGTGATTGTGCTGAAGCCTGTTAGAGCATCTGAGTTTTATCTGCTCTTGTGCACATCATAAAGTGTCAGAGAAACAGGGACACGATCCACAGAATGTTCACCTCTTTTAGCTCCAACTGTCTGAAACTGTCTTTATACAGAAATAAATTTAACACATAAACAGAAACAGAGCTGCCAAGTGTTGCAGCCCAGAATGATCAGAATCCATGTGCATCTAGATTCATGTCATAGTAACATCATCGTTGATATTTCCATTATTTATCATGGCCATAATCTGTTCTAATCTTTTAAGTCCATTTAATTTCTTAGTCATGTTTTAGTTGCTTTTTCATTGTTTTTATATTGAGAGAATATCCAAGAATATTTCCATTTTGAATTGCTGGGTGTTGGTGCACGTGCCAGACAGGCCAGAAATCTTGTGAAGAGCTTTTTTTTATTGATCTGTTCACTTCCAGCTGGTTCCAAAAATGTGTCCAAGGAGTCCTTGCTTTGTGCAGAGGCAGCACTTCCTAGGAGATGGCAAAAACAAAACACACATACAGAAGCCAAAAATTTCAAGTCTACCAAGCAAATCTACAATTACAATAAAGCTCAGATGCAACAAATCAGCTGAAATGAAAGCCAACCTTGTCATGTTATGCATTATGTGACCAGTCATGTTACTTGCTTATTCTAGGAGTTACTTTATGCTGGAATATCACAGACAACATACATTAAAAAGTTTTTCAAGTTAAGAAAAAGTGAGAGTCTCATCCAGTGTGTGGTGATAGGATTGTTTTGCTCCAGACACTGTCTGTGAAGACCAAATTATTTCCCTCCTCTCCAGAAAGTATCATCAAAGACTAAATGGTGAGCAATGCCTTTGGTAATGGGTAAACAACAGACTTCTGAATCAACCGTACAATCATTCAATATCAGAGGACCTGGATTATGTCGCAAAAAGCATCCTCTGATGAAGAAGATGAAGAAAAATGTGTTGACCAAATGTGATTTAATAATACTCCTTAGTTTCTACTTATAACCTGCAGACATTCACCAGCAGTTGTGTCCCTGTTTCTAATTTGGACAGAAATCAGAGCACCTCATTATTCAAACACAGTCAGGGTACCCTATCTTTAGACATACATGCTCCTATGCTTTGAGTGCTGCAGGAGAAAATTGTTCATGGCTCCTATAAATACCTGGTGTATATTTACCTCCACAAAGACAGGTGGTTGGTGGTTTATAACCCAGTTTATCATGAGATCAGTTCCCCCCTGTATGCTCCATGCACGTGATGCTTAAGAAAGGGAGAAATGTGAGGCAGGAAAAGGGCAGCATGTCTCCTCCTTCACAGGAACAGATACATGTATGCAGACACACACACACACACACACACACACACACACATTCATATGCTGTACACTACATGTACACTACAGGATTGTAACAAGTCAAAAGCTGATAGGTTTATCTGCTTTGGCGGGAGAGCAACACACCACATTTCTGCTTCTAAATTACAACGTCCTGCACGGTAAAACAGTAAAAGCGCCTCTTAAATTTTAGGAAATAACCAGAACAGTGTTGGGACAGTAGTTTCCTGTATCAGAGTGGAGAAAGCTGACAGGCCAGACATGTTGTGGAATACAGAGCCAGGAAACTCTGAATTATAGCTACTGTACATTCTGAGTCAGAACTAGCTTCTGTTGTCTTTGAAAGTACATTGTTAGTATGGTTAACCTACTATGACTGCGGTGGAGACCCCAGGGTGCTGAGGGAGAACAACAACAACAACAGCGGGAAACATCTGCAGAGAGTGTCAGGAGCAGAATTTCCGCAGATGAACAGTGACTCATAAAACAAGCTTTTACTGGGAGCACTGATGGGTGTACAGCCTGACAGCAGCAGGAAGGAAGGACCTGTCATACACTTGGGGTGAAGCAGTCTGTCTGTCACCTGCGCGATTACTGTATTTCAGATAGCTTAAGCCCCTTTTCCACTGTCTGGTATCGGCTCGACTCGACTCACCTCTTTTGTGTTTCTATTAGTCAAATGTTGGGGATGGTACATGGTACTATTTTTAGTATCATGTAGATTGTATATCATGTGGATTCCAGGTAACAGCTGGTTTCAGGCTCTGCATCTAATGTGGTTTTGTATTTGGGGTTTTATTAGCGTCACACCCAAGTCTCTGCTGTGCTGAGCAGGAAACGATGAAATCAGATATCTTTGTGCCAAATATCAACTCTGTACTGACTGTTTTCCACATGAACTTATGAAACTCTCATAAATGATTTCTAAATAGGACTCTTCCGGTGATAATTATTTCCTCCTCACTGTCTCCTTATAAGGAGCATTGTGTCACTTTTATTCCAGGGGGTGATAGTTACTTGACAGATTGTAAAGGTCAGTGTAACAGTACCATGTATTTGAACTCTAACTGGCCTGCAGATACAGTGGTAAGTATCATTGTTCTGACCTATAGTAATGTCTCCATACTGTACTTCTTAAGGTGAAACAATTAATGAATTAAGTGATTACATAGTTGATCAACAGGAAATTAATCTGCAACTATTTTAACAAAACATTCATAATTTATGTGACAGCTACTTATAACTGTGACAAATGGCTCCATCAGCCTCCAGTCAGACCTGATGTACCAAGTGAGGCTTCCACTCTGGATCAGTACAGCAGCTCTCAGTAGGCTCACATTATCCAGACAGTATGCCGAGATGCCAGTGGCAGCGATCAGCTCCTGCCAAATATCAGGAATGGACAAGGTCATCTTACACATTAAAACAAGAACTGGCTCAGTTTTTTTTTTAACTACAAGACTATAGAGCCAGTTTCCTAACTTTGAACTATTCATCCTCTCATTGTTTGGCTTTTGGCAAATTTAGAACCTGCTCTTGTTCAAGGACTTCAGGACTGTCTATGGTTATTAAATGGGGCAAAATGTCATAGCTGGGTGTGCATGTTCACACGTATACATACACACAGAAGGCCGGCTCTTTATACTGTACACATTGTTGTGATTAATGCAGAGTGTTGTGCAGTAAGTCAGTGTGTGCCACTGTGAAATAAACACAAGGCAGACATGGTTCTTCATAGCCTAATAATAATTACTCTGTGTTGCCAGCTATGAATAATTTTCCTCAGTGTGAAGCAATGCATCACTTGGTCTCACTAGGGTGATGTGAGGGTTTTCATCGATGACATTAACATTTTCTGGAGCCATTATTCTGAAAAAGTGCCTGATGTAGAACATCAAATCTTTACGCTGACATCTTCCTCGTACATTATGTGATGATTGCAGGAAACAGCATTATCAAATATTTCACAGTGCAACAGTGTGGTTGCAGCTAATGCAGCTGATGGGGTCTTCACGTGGGAAGTAGTCTGCTAATGGCAATCATGATATGAGACTAGTGACTGTGAAGTGACTGTTAACTTTTATGTTGGAAAATCAATCAAACAATAACACAACAACTACAAAAAGCCACAACAGGAGAAAAATGGATGCAGAACAATTACAAAGAGATGTAAAATGACCTATAAGAGACAGGAAAGACCACAAAGATAAGAAAATATGCAAACTACAAAAAAGACACAAAAGTACTACAAAGAGAAGTAAAACAATTAAGAAATAAATACAAAACAAGTAAAAATAGGTGCAAAATAAATAGACATGTAAGGCGAGTAAAAAAATGACACAAAATGGCTACAAACAGATGCAAAACAACTACAAAGGGACACAAAACAACCACAAGAAGACACAGACTGATTATAAATCACATAGTTGTTCAATCTGTGTCTTGTTTCTAGACATATAGGGGGCTTTTAGATGTCGGTGTCTGTTGTCTCATGATTTGTCCATGCTCCTAACCAAAGCATTTTTAAAGGTTAAAGCTCAATCACTCCACAATGATTCAGCCCTCCAAACATTCTCAGGGTAAAAAGTCAGATTAGAAGCTCCCATTATTAAACCAACATGAATAAAATTGAAATGAATAGCAAAGTGTGTCCAGACTTTTGACTGGTAATGTATGACAAACTGCACTTGTGATTTTTTGGCCGCTAACAAGTGTTTGTAAAGTCTTTGCGAGAAAAGGACAGCTGGCATGGAAAATAACATGCACTATATTCTGGTGTGACCTCACTGCCAGTCTATTGGTCCGGCCTACACTCCTCACCAAAGTCAAGATGCCATCACAACATCACACGCTCAGCCGAAATTTCACAGTATTCAGCTTCTGGGAGCTGACTTCAGATGTGGACTAAACGTTCATCTATTAGCGTAGCTCAGTGTAAACAGATCCTTCTTATGTCACATGTTGAATAACTGTGAACACTGAGATCACAGTGTATTCATCTGCCTCGTGCATTTGTCCTGCATCTATCAGTAGCACAGACAAGCGTTTTGATAAAAATAAGCATATACAGTTTTTTGCAAAACCAAATCAATACTGTACATTGTAAACAAATGCTGTCACAAAAAATTGTTACATTTCCTTTTCATGCTGTGTCAAAATGATCTATATCTGGTTTGCAAGGTGTAATATTCACATGTATTTTGGCTCAGCTAAAGCAACAATATCAGATTTTTACCAGTGAACATTTATAGGAGAGATCCAACGTGCAAAAGCAGCTCAGAAAACACACAATTAAGAGTGTGACCTCTTGCTTGTGGCTGCATCTTCTGCCTCAGTTTCAGTGTTACACTATTCATTTTTCCCAATTTAATGGTGGCACATCCAGCAATGCTAGCTGGTGTAACCAATCCCTGAGCTGTTGCACAAGGTCTTTTAAAATGATGATAAACGGGGTTTCCTTTATAGTCTGTGAGTGCTGACCTTCAAATGTCATTGTTAATTCATGAGTCACTTGCGCCAGATAGTACAAGCTGATCGTGTGGGAATCCTATGGACATGATAATGTAGCTGGTATGGTCAGTAAACAGTGTATAAGGAAAGATGAACACTGTAATATTCAGTTTTATTAAGTCATGATGTGTCACCTAAAACTGTAGGTGACGCATCTACACATCAATGTAGTTCCTCTACATTGCTTTCTTTGAATTCAGTTGTACTCAGCGATGAATGCTTAATCCATCTTGGATCAGTTTCACAGAGAGATTGTAGTCAGGACTGTAGTTTTTGGTCAGTCTTTATTTTGTTCTTAAATTAGTCTATGTCATGTTACACAGTGTCACAAAATCAAAACAAAACTTATTTTAACCCTAAAGGTCTGCCTCTTTACCACCAGGTAAGAACCCTATTTCCATGATAATAATGTAATTTGTGGTTTACTAGTAATGTTCTGGTATGAGCAAAGAGAATGAAAAGAGTTTTCAGGGAGCTCAGTGATGGTTTTTATTTTGGACACTGCCCTGAGTCTTGCCAAAATACCACAGGTCAGAGTCAAAGTGTTTTTTTGTCATATGCACAGTTAGGAAACATGTTTACCTGTACAATGAAGTTCTTAAATGGGAGCAGCATGTGCAGTAGTCAACAGTGAATGTACAATTAAGCATGTGCAAACTGAGAATTTAAACAGTACAGGTCGACAGTATATGATGTATGGTAAATGGTACATGGACTGTATTTACAGTATATAGCGCATATTTCACAGTGTGTTACACTGGCCAAAGCACTTTACAGGAGATCATACACATTCACACACCGATGATGGTAATAAACTCCTCAGCTGTTTAGGAGTCTGATGGCAGAGGGAAAGAAAGAGTTTTTCAGTCTGGAGGTCCTGCATTTCACACTTCTGAACCTCCGACCAGAGGGTAGGGAGGTGAACAGTCCGTGCTGGGGGTGGGTGGGATCTTTGAGGACAGGAGGCAGCTTTCCTACGCACCCTGCAGTGGTAAATGCTCTGCAGAGAGGGCAGTGGAGTCCTGGTGATCTTTTCCGCAGTCTTTACCATTCCCTGATGTGGACACCCAGGTATTTGAAACTGCTCGCCCTCTCCACTTCGAGCCCCCGGATGAACATTGGCCGATTAGATCTCCTCTCCTTCCTCATGTCCACTATCATCTCCTTCGTCTTGTCTGTGTTGAGGCTGAGATTATTGTCCCCGCACCATGACACCACACTGGCCACCTCCCTCCTGTAGGCTGCTTCGTCCCCACCAGTGATGTGACCTATCACTGTGGTGTCATCCGCGAACTTTAGGATGATGTCGTCCTGCCGTGTGCTGAGATTTTACTTAGCTAGTTTCCTCTGTAAAATGTACTTGTACCTGCTGAATTTTTCCAGAAGACTGCTTGAAGGAGGGGAGGTGATTGGTTTCGCACATTGGGTCAACAGTGTTTTAAGTTTGTACAAAGTAATTTACCCAGAATTAATAGGAAGATTAATGCAACAGATTAATGTAGATGTATGTCTGAAATCTGATTCTTAGTTAGTTCTAAACTGAATAAATACATTCAAATTCATAGATAAAAGTATCCTACAAAACTGGCTTCTTAATTTATTTTTCTAAATTAAACACATACATTTGCTGAAATCTGAAGTGAAAATGGATAAAGAGATACAGTTTAAAGAAATTTCTTGGTTAGAAGGTTTGACAAAGAGTCATGCTTTTTATTAGCACAATAATGATTCATATCAACATACGGGAGCTGCCCAGTACAACTGCATTCCTCTACCGCTGATCACCATAGAGCTTGAATTAATGGATATTTGAGGCTTGAGGTCACAATGAGACATCATTTTGAGAACATCTCAATTATCCTTCAGTGTACTTTGCTTTTGTGTTAAAGTGAAAGACAGGCGTGGAATGTAACGCAGGAAAAGAACAGAGGCCATTTTTTCACAGATGACATTTTTGCAATTGTCATCCTAGGACTGTTATTATTCCACTCTATTAAATTTAGATATTTTTTTTTCAGGTGAAAAAATAACCATCTAGTTTTGGAATATGTTGTCAGTCTATCCAAGTAATGCCAATTTAGAAATGTCCACCAACGTTTGCGATTTGATTTTTTTGATTTTGATTTATTCTTTCAAACATGTAAAGACAGTCAATATGTCAACACACATAATTTCACACATATCCAACAAATGCTAATACATTATCAATTTGCTTATACCTAGTACATGCTTGAACGGAGTAGGAAGAAGTCAGACTTATCTAGTCCTACCTCATGACATCATCTTACCATCCTTGGTTTGCAAGCAGTATCTCTACATAAATAATTTTGTTCCACATCACGCAAGTAATATACTAAAAAATTATTACAGTTTGTTCACATTCTTACATAATTACATACTTAGATAATTATCTTCTACACCACACAAGTAATATACAAAAGAATTATTACATAGTGTTAACATTCTTACACCACACCCACAATGTTACACCTAATTAATCATTCGACCTGTTCTTGCATATGTCTTGATTGACACATACCTTTATATTTATGTTTAAACTCATCAATTCTCTTACTATTTTTTTATGTCCACACTTAAATTATTCCATAGTTAGTCCATGTGATGACCCTCTAACCTGCCAGCTAGCTAGCTCTACTCAGCAGGCATAGCTGTTGCCACTGGGCTTGTATTGTCACATTCAGTAACCTATACATGATAAGATGTACAGTGTGGTGGTTCACATAATATAAGCCCGTGTCACCATAAATGTTACCCTCTATAGCAAAGGTAAGTTAGCAGTGACAGCTGTGCTGCTAGTATTATGAATGAATGAAGAATGAGCGACTGGTGGCATCGCATGTAAACATCTGGGTCAATCGGTGGCAAGATGAAGTAACAGGTCCAAGGTTGTGTTTGCTAGACGGTGGAGATGCTATGGGGGGCTGCTATGCCCACTGCATGTTCATTACAGTAGTGGGTATTCAACAGAAAAATGTACAAAGGTGTAGCAGGCTATTTCAGATGCACCCAAAATGTCTGCTGTGAAAGAGGCCTGTTTCCTGGTGAAAAGAAAAGGGATATCAGAGAGAAGATGTCAGTTGGTGAGATTGTCCTTATGCCATGTGACATGCAATAAACATGGAATAACGTGTAGTGCAAAAGTTATCTAGGCTTTCTTTTCTGTCTTTTCACTGTAAATGGGTCCATAATTATCTGGTTTATGGTGCTCACAGAGAATTTACTTTACAGCATCTGGCAAGTGCTTTTATCCACTGTAACAGCTAAGTACTTGTGATTAAGGGACCAACAATACATCATGAGGGTAAATGAGGATTGACGTCGGCAGCAATGAAATCACTGAGACTTTGATTAAAGAGCCTCTGTGATATCTAATAAAAGAGACAGGAAATAGTGTAATGTCTGCAGCTCTCCTTTTCTCTGCTGTTCAACCATCAACTTTGCGTCACTGAGTTAACTTGCAAAGTAGTTTTTGCTCTAAACATTCCCGTATGAATGAGAGTAAATTATGTTAAGACATATGAAACCAACAGCAATTTGTCCAGCCAACCTCACAGTAGGTATTAATCTTGCAAAACTGTGAGTACGATTACCAAACTACATTGAGCACAAAGAACAATGTTCCTATGTACAAAGAAGTAAAACTTCATGCTATTCTGGTTCTACAAGTGTGATGTGGTTGAAGTGTTTATCTACATTAACAGACATGCAGTAAATTAGAAGTATTGCGATAATTACACTGTGTATTATTACACAACAAGTGGTGGTCATTACATAATGTACCTTGCTCTTGCACTGAAGTGCCTTTTTTAATAATGGAGACTGATGCAAAGCCTGATTATAGCCACATATTTCACTGCTGAGCACAAAAGCCCTGTCAGGTGTATAATGGCGATGCCATGTATTGTTTAAAAATTGTTACTGAATGCAGACTGAATGTGTGGGTGAATGTGTGAAGAGATATAACAGGCAGAGAAACAGGCACAGGGAGCTTATTAGCCTAAATGGTAAGAAAACTTGTACTTTACACAGTGTAACTAACAACTGTGTGCAAGAGTGAGGATGAAACAAACATCTTCATTTACAATATTTTTAGTGTGTGTATTTGATCATTTGAATTCACAAATCATTCACAAAGGCGACTATAACTCAGATACAAAGTGTGACTTCTGTCTTTTGTAGTCCGGTAGGCTGCTTTTACTTTTTAAACCTGTCATTATAAAGGAAAGCCATCCGTATATAGGTACATGTGGCTAATAGCTAATATCCTCTTTGAACAGAACACAACATTCTCATGTGACTTATTCCAGCTAAAGTGTTTTGTTTTGGCAGTTACGTCTACGTGAGGAGTTAATGGGTTTTTCCTTTTCATTGCCACATCATGCAGTCTACATGAGATCTGAGTCATAGGGACATTGTGTGCAGGATGCAGTCAGGAAACATCACCCTTCCACTCAGAGATGCATTTAATTTTAGCCCTGCACCTTGTGATATAGTTAGCTCACTTCTACCTACTGCTGGATACTGAGCTTGTTTTGTAGGACTTATGAGTAAGGGAGAACAGAGTGACCGGCTGAGAATGCAGGCAACACAAAACAGGATCATCCTCAATGATATTAGGCCTACAGCACAAAGAACAAGCAACCAAGAACAAGTTGATATTGATTTGACCTGGTAAATGTATGGATAAAAGCACATGTTACATGTTTGATTACCCAACAAAGTGTTAAGGGGAGCCATTCTTAATGATTAGCAAGTAGGTCATGATACCCTCATTCATCATTGTTCCTTCAAGGCTGGTGGACCAGTGACCTTGTGGCCATTATGAATTTATATTAAAGTACCTGGCAGAAAACTGAAAGTTCCCTCCCTGTTGCAAGATGTACTCTACCTCACTGAAACACTGTGAACTAGAAATTCTGCTTATTACCACATACAGTAGATTTATGACAAGTTGTGGTTCTAGGAAGGTTAACAAGGTTAATGAGTGTTTGGCCGCTGCCTGCTGTGTTGTCAGCATTAGGTAGGCAGACAGCAAAATGAAACTTTAGGAAATTGGCGCACCCGGAAAAAAGAAATTGCCCAGCATTTGAACTCCTATAAGGCAGCATGACAGCGTTTATTATACAAACACGAGTGGTATTGATATTCTCATCTAACTCAAGAAAAGAATCAAGTTCAATTAGCATTCAATTAGCATTTCCAATGTGCCAAACTATTCCTTTATGTCCTTTTTAAGCACAAAGGTCAAAACATTCTCTGTTTATAGGACTTTTTACTTGTCAGGATTTGTTATTTTTCCTTGACTTCTGAGAAAATAAATGCAATGTCATGGTGTTTGGTCTATGATATGTCAGAAAATGGTGGAAAATGCCTTAATTGTTTCCTAAAGGCATGGGGGACTTCTTCGATTTGCTTAATTTGTTTGTCCAACAAACCACATCCACAAAATTGATTTGTCTGCATCTTGCAGTTTACTGTCAGAGAGGAGTCATGAGGAGGAGTTTGTGTTTCCTCCTTTGCTCCCCTCAGAAAGTGCAGTTATGATCTTCATCTGTCTTTCTGAGGGCTCTGGATAATACAAAATGAAATTACATTGCATTCAAAGCGAAAATGATCTAAAATTCCTATGAAACTAAAATTATTAGGTGGAACAGGAGAAATCAAAGTGGAACAAAAATACATTGTTTCCTTCCAGTTAAGTAATATCTGTGGTAAGATTCCAGATCGTCATGTTTGAATAGAACATGATCCACACAATTATACTTTGCCAAAAAGTGTATTTTTATAACCTAGTCTTTAGTTGGTAGACAATGGAGAACTGGTCTGCCAAGGAAGACAAATCCTTGAAATATTTCCACTGGGGAGTCTTTTTTTTTTACAAGGGAGTGGTGACAATGTTGTCATCTAAGGAGAAAGATGGTTGATTTGGGCAAGGTGTTTTATAATAACCTTGGAGTTTTTATATGCTGTAACAGAAGTGAAAATGTATCATTCTCCTAAAACATACAGTATAAGTGACTTATTCATCTAATGGTACTCACCTGTTTTGGATCATCTGGGCAAATGTTATCAAGGTCTTCTGCAATGTTGTGCTTTCTTGTGATGACTGCAGCCAAAAATTCTTGATGATATTATGATTTTCTTGCTGAAGACATACTGAGTCTGAGTCTTAGTCCGAGGCCTGTTTGTCTCCATCAGCGATGTGTTTAGCTTAGCCATCTCTGACCATTGTGTCATCTGTTTTGAGGTCCAGGGACCTGAGCCTGTTCCTTCTCCGAAGTCCCCCGCCCAGAGCTGCAGGATTATTACCCCTTCCACACCGGCGGACTTTGCCGCTGCTTTTTTGGCCTCCGACTTACACTCCTCTGGAATGCATCATCTCTCTCTGCATCCAGAGATGTTCCTCTCTACATTTGATGCCACCTGTGTCCGGATCATGGACTCTATTGCCCCGATGAGGAGAAAAAGAACTAGAAACTACTCTGACCCCTGGCTTAATGACATAACTCGTGCCTATTGGAGACATTGCAGACAGGCAGAGCGCAAATGGAGGTAGGATGGTCTGCAAGTCTCCATAGGCATTTTGAGAGACAGCCGTCAGGCATATCAGAGAGCTGTGAACAATGCTAAGACTCAATATTTATCAAATATCATTTCTGAGAATAGTCATCAGCCAAGAGTTCTGTTTAAGACCATTAATGCGGTTATTAATCCCTCTAGTGCTGTATTTGTCGAAGCCTCGAATGCTGTGTGTATAGTAATGACTTTTTAATGCACTTCAGTGAAAAAATTCGGTCCATCAGAGTGAGCGCCCCACATCTTTTGCCTTATATTCCACCTGTGTCCCACCCATGCCATATTTTCACTTCGTTTGCCCAGGTGTCCATTTCTCAACTTAAAAAATGTGTGCTCCAGCTCAAACCCACTGCCTCCCCTTTGGCCCCCCTCCCTGGGAAGATTTTTTTAAAAAGCCATTGACACTATTGGCCCTCAGCTGGTTATCTTCGATAACTCCTGCCTGAGCTCGGGCTCAGTTCCTTCGACCCTTAAGCATGCGGTAATTAGACCATTACTTAAAAAGCCCAACCTTGATTCAACTGTATTAGGAAATTTTCATCCAATATCCCTTCTCCCTTTTCTTTCTAAAGTTATTGAGAAGCTGGTGCTTATCCAACTTCAAGCTCACCTGGATCGTCTAGATTTTGTCAACAAATTTCAATCAGGGTTCAGGACTCGACACAGCACTGAATCTGCTTTACTTAAGGTACATAACGATATTGCATTAGCCCTTGATGCGATTTTACTTTCGAAGCTTGAGCACCTCTTTGGCCTGGGAGGTGAGGTGCTAAGTTGGTTTGAGTCGTATCTTACCAATAGAACCTATTGGGTCATGATCGTGGCCATTCCTCCAGCACAGTGCTTCCCTGACCTCAGGCGTCCTGCAAGGCTCCATTTTGGCCCCTCTCCTTTATTCCTTGTATATGTCACCACTTGCTGCCATTATATCCAGTTATAATGTTCCTTTTCATTTTTAGGCTGACGATATTCAAATTTACATGCCACTGGTACAACCGGAATCAGGTTTGCTTGTCGCATTGCAGACATGCTAAAATTTGGTTAACCCAGAATCTCCTTTATTTAAACAAAGATAAAACTGAATACATTGTTATTAGTCCCCATCCAGCTGTAGGTGTATTAGACTTCGGCACATCTGGCCCCTCATTCTCTAACGCTGTAACAAATTTGGGAGTAATATTTGATGCGAATTTCAACTTTGATAGACAGATTAAGTTGGTGGTAAAAACTAGCTTCTACCAGTTAAGATTGCTAGCTAAGGTAAAACCATTCCTGTCTCATACTGACTTAGAGAAAGCCATCCATGCCTTTGTGACCTCCCAGTTTGACTATTGTAATGCCATCTATGCCGGTTTGTCCCAGTCATCTCTGTCTAGGCTTCAACTGGTCCAAAACGCAACACTCATCGGCATGCCCACATCACCCCAGTTTTGTTGTCTCTCCATTGGCTGCCTGTAAAATGGAGAGTGGAGTTCAAGATCTTGCTCTATGTTTTTAAAGCCATACACGGCCTTGCCCCTTTGTACTTATTGGACCTCCTGTCCAGATATGTCCCTCGCAGAACTCTACGGTCGTCAGGTCACCTCGCGCTCGTTGTTCCTCCTGCACACTATAAGAAATGGGGAGGTCGCTGCCGTGCATGACCCTAGATTGTGGAACTCCTTACCCTTAGATATACACTCTATAACTGAGCTGGTAGCCTTCAAGTCAGTTCTAAAAACCAATCTTTTCAAACAAGCTTTTAATGTTTAGCTTGTGTATTGGTCCTGTATGACCACTATCGTTGAGTCTCTTTTTATGATAGTAGGCCGGGTAGAAATTGTGCTATATGAGTGCTTGTGTTTGTCTTGTTTCTCTTTTAGCCTTGATTGTTTTGAACTGTTATTTTATCGATGCAGCACTTTGTGCTTTCGAGTTGGAAAGTGCTTTACAAATAAATTTTATTGTTATTATTATCATATGGCAAGGAGAGATGTAGTACAGGTTGTGGTATTCTGGCTTCCACTGTTATTTTTGAGCATGCACCAAATTTCAGCAGTCACATATTTCCTAATCACGTCTTGAATTTTTAATATATGAATTGTTATGAATTTGATTATGTAACATTGGACTTAAATGGCAAGCCCTGCTTGGAATCCGAGACAACACAATAGGCAAGGTTACTGCTCAGGCAGAGTTTTCCTTGTGTGTGTGTTGATCCAGGAGTGCCTCATTATTGCATAAAAAAGTTGAGCAGATTCTCAGTAATATGTATCCAGGCTAGTTATGTGGCCCTTCCAATTATCTATGAGAAAATTATGCTTTTACAGCCCCATTTCTGCTGATCGTTTATAAGGCTTCATTTCTACTGAAATGTTACCATTGCCAATACAGTTTAGAGTTGACTTTAAGGTGCTACTATTTGTATTTAGGTCTATGAACGGCCTCGCTCCTCCATACATGTTGGATCTTCTCTCTGTGCATCTGTCCTTGGTTCTGCCTTGGTCTCGATACAAAAAATGGGGTGATCGTTCTTTTGCCGTGTATGGCCCCAGGCTCTGGAATTCTCTACCACCAGAGCTATGGTCCATAACTGAGCTAGCGGCTTTTAAGTCAACTCTAAAAACCCATCTTTTTAGACAGGCCTTTGGTGCCTAACCTGTTCCAGTATTAACCCTCTTTTAACTTGTTGTTTTATGCTGTTTGTGCCCTGATATGGAAGTTTTTTTTTACTCCTTCTGTTTTTCAAATTTGTGTTTTATTCTGTTTAGGTCTTATTGTTTTAGTAGTGTTTTTCCATTAGCATACACATGTTCTGCTGTGAAGCACTCTGTGCTCCTTTGGAGTTGTAAAGTGCTATTTAAATAAACTATTATTATTATTTGTTAGGGTGCGCTCGAACACAGAGTGAGCGAGCAGATAAAAAGCGGACCCAGGTGGCTGGCTTCAGTGGATGATGATGTACCGGGCTGCGGACGCAGAGGTCACTCCTGGGCTGGTCGAGGTGGAGGTGATGATGGCTGTAGACAGAAGAGCAGGGATAAACTGGGTAAGGGAGACTGTGCATCGACCTGGGAGGCGGTGGCTGGTGGTGTAGATTAAATCCAGGGGGGTCCAGAGGAGAGGTCCGAAGAGGAAGAAGACACTAGAGACGGCAGGGCAGGATAACGACTAGGGTGCTAACAAGGACTAGAGAGAACAAAGACAATCTTAGCATAAACTTGATAAAACAACATAACAACCACTGGCCTGAAGACAGAGAAAGAACTGGCAGGGGAGTGACTGGTGAACAGTGTATAAGTATGGAGGAGACTAATGAGGTGCAGCTGGTGAGTAATCAGGGAAGCAGGGCAGGTGTGTTGAATAGTGTAATCAGTGCAAGGGCTAGGCTAGTGTGAGGAAAAAGAAGAGAGGAAGGTGGAGCTGGGCAAACCTGACAATTGTTATTGCTCATTTTAGTAGACTCATAATATGTAGGTGGAGGTTGTCTTTCCTTGCCATCTGTTACCTTGCCTTAAACCTTTATAAACCTCATTTATTGTGTATAATTGAGCTTTGTGTTCATGCTGATTCATTAGCTTGCTAATAATAGGCTGATGAGACAATAATTAGACACGGTAGTCATCCTATGTTAATGTGGTTCCCGTAGAAAGCTTGCAGAAATATGTCCAGCCAATCGCTGCAGAGTGCTAAAAATCCCTATGTCCTATTAAACAATAGGGTTCAACATCAAATCCTCCAACAGAGAGGCTCTTCTCTGACTTTCAAAGAACAGTTCTGAAGGTACACACAGGGCCTTCCTTGATGACTTCTGTCTGTGTTGATGCAGACAGTAGGAGGAATCTGCCAAATCTGGTGCTTGGCTGTATAGACATAGTTCTGACCTACTGTATATACACAGTAAGGGCTGTCTGAGGCCTCTGTGACTCAATCTAGTGGTTTATTTACCATGACCAGTGAGCAAACTAGCATATTGACTTTTAATATGGTTGAAGAAAACAACAAACACATTTCAGAGTTGCAGTCATGTCTCCTGTCATTCAAATCATCTTTTATTTTGTTCAGTAATTGAACGTGGTTTGACCCGCGAGCCTTTGTAAGTCCTTCACATTCTCCTTTGACGAGCAATGTGATTTACAGACAACCTCTCTTTCATCAAAGGTGTTCTTAACTTTGATGAGACCTCACATGACTAGCAGCTGCCATGAAGACATTCTCTCCTCCCTTACTTTTGCATCCCTGAAGGGGACTTTTAAAATAGACTCATGGAATTTAAAATGTGCCACTCACATTTGTCAAATTAAAGAAAGGTGGTGCATTTTTAATTTCCATGAGTATACATATTGCACGAGACCAGACGGGCAAGTTCCTGTGGTGCTGCTTCTCTTCTTTTGGTGCAAACTTTTTTGCGACTCCTCAGTAAATATGAACACGTGCAATTTCACTGTTTAGCACCAAAAATTGAGCCACAAAAAACCTTATTAAATATCCCCTACAGTCTGTTGGAGCACAAGAAGCACATTTATGGTCCTTCAAGAGAGTCACTTTGTGCATCCTCCAAGAATCTCCTGTGCTCTGTGTATGTTCAGCTCTTTTATGGTTTGATATACAGTGCTTGGTGCAGCAGCTGCTGTCACTGGTGTGGAGGTCAGTCTAGGTGATTTACCAAAACCCAGTTTTACACATAATATGAATTTTCTTGGAAAAATCTCCAGGATCAAGTGTCATATACCTACAACACTATGTGACTTCACAAAAAGGACCAATTAGGGTGTAGTTACTCTTTAAGCTGATGTGGGGCAGCTTCCTGAATCAGGTACATATCCACGAGGGCCACATCTGAAGCCACGAGGTACTGACTGTTGGCTATGAAAGAAGTCTCAGGGACTATTTGTTTCCAGAAATGGAACTCACATTGCCTGAGTGGTTTCAGCAGGTTGCCAATTCTTGGAAGATTGAGAAGTTCTCCCTGGAAATCAGGAGAGGTAAATAATATCACATGGTACTTAGAAGGTAACAGGAGCAGTGAAGCATAAGGAAGAAAAGGTGCCCTTTACACTCAGTGAGCTCAAACACATTAAACAGAAAGTGTGATTGCTCTTCATCAGAGAATTGTTTCTGGGGATTGAAATCAGCATGACCCAACAGGGGAATAGATATTTGATCCACCTGATTTTGTTGTTGTTCTAATTAGGTAATAACTGGTTTTCAGTTGACATTTTATCAAGAAAACTGCACAATGCATTTTAGATTCACAGAATTAGCCTAATTAGTGTCCAGTTTGGTGACCTGGGTTTCTCATTCAGATGGTGTTTCATAAATATAGGTTACTTCAATACTTAAGAGAAAGTGAATGCAGCCCATGTGTGAATCACGTTGTGTCCAGTGGGAAGTGTGTTAATGGGGGCTTTTCCTGGTGCTGGGGGCCCCTACAGATTAGAGTTCATCTGGACCCCTGGTTGCATATTTCCCAGGATAAGCGCTGGGCCATGATGGCGTTAAGTCCCTCACAGTGGGTTCCTTGTTTTATGATGTAACTAACACCACAGCCGAGCATTCCTGAGACTAACGAATGCTAAACTGAGAGTGCAGTCTTGGGCACAGTGTCTCTTTTTTCCCTTTCAAAAACAAATTTGGCTCAAATGTAGCAAATATGTGCAGATGTACCTTATTAATATATTCTAATATGGCACCCTGGATACTGGATACTGGACAATTCTGAAAAACACTGATGACCAAAAGCAAATTTACTTCTACAGTATCTGTGCATGGCAACTGCAGAATGTTTAAGGTATGTTTAAACATGCATTAACTTTTTTTTTAACCTTTTGGGCCTTCTTCAGTGGAAACAAGCTGTAAACAACTAGACTGACTTATTATCACCTAATAAAGTGTGGCAGCCTTGTTATACAGTTGCCTTGCACATCCACCAGATACAGAGCCAACATCAGCATTCATTTGGAGTCATGTTCCTGTTTACCTGTTGAATTATATTCAGTCTCAGTTGGGCTCTGCAAAATGATTATTGGTGGGGTTGTCTTTTCACATTAACCATTTAACCTGTTGTTAACACATAAATGTCAATTAGGGCTTTTACAAACAATAAAACATGATCAGAAGCACATTTCCAGTTTCTGAACATGAAAGTTGGAAGCATTACACAGCCACCCTTCTCCTTGACTTACACACTCTTATTCATCTCACTACAAAAAAGGAAACATTAAATCCCAAACGCTGACACTGGACGTAAATTGTGCGCTGCAGCACCATCTGGCTGGAAGAAGAAATAACCTTAGGCTTGGGTACATCATCAGCCCTTGCTCTTTCAGGAAGTGTTAAAAAATGGAATATCTTGAAACTGAGGAGCTGAAGGTTGCTTAAGTGATGATTTATTCTAAACATCTCCAAATTCATAAGGCTGAGCATGTGTTTTCAGAAATTGTTTTCTTTCTGTTTTAAATATTTAGTTTGACATATTTGGCCATTTCAGATGTTTTAGCAGTTGAAAATGTCAAGTATTTCTTCCCAGTCTCTCTGCCTGCCTATTCTGATTATCCTAACCTGGCTGGTTTTCTCTCCTTCTTTCCCCATCTTTCTCTTTTCTCTTCTTTCTTCTCCTTTTCCCCTTGCAAGACTTAACTGAACTGATTAGAAATGGCTGCGGTGCGTTTAGCCTTCAGACTATAAATATGAGGGAACAATTTCTCATAAATATTTGAAAAGGGCAATAACTGTTCCAGTCTACTCACATGCATATAGACACAAACACTCACACACCACTGCAGTATACTCTATATACTGTCACACAGAATCAGTTCATGTAGTATTCACATGGATGCATAGTCCCTCACCCAGAAATAAACACACAAGATGTCCATGTTATTAATTCTCAGTACATTTATGACTTCATTCATGAGCTTCCCTAATGCCTACTGATACACTCGTCCTTACTGCAGTGAGAATTGCATGTGCTCTACATCATACTGCAACACGTAGATTAACTGTCTGCAACATTATTAGAAGGTCAAGGAGGGCTGCACAACGGAAGGAGGATGCACCAATGTGCCAACCCCTCCACCTTTCCATCACCGTGGCAATAAGCCCACAAGCTCCAGCCAGTTCAACATAGCATTATTATTCTGTCGAAATTTGAATATACCACAGCGGTCTGCACTCTGTAACTACTACTGAAGGAAAGAGAGAAATATGAGAATGTTTTTCACACAAGAACATTTTCCTGTTCATTCCTTAATGCATATTGATGTTTTTACACATTTTTCAGTTTGATTACATACAGTAGAATACATATTTATACTTTCATGTGTCCTTAGTTATGCACATAATGTATCCACTAGTTTTAAAATGTGAAGAAAAAAGTGAAAGAAACTCCTTGGTAAGATTTTTCTGATTTGTACTCGTTTGTAAACTTTATATAATGTACACAAATTGATGACAAAGTGCCTCATTGGTCCCTGCCCTCCAGAACGACATGTAGAGTCATTTTATGCTATGGTTAGGGCTTCATTATGTTTAAGTGTAAGTGGACAGTCTCAAACTAACTTAGCTGTAAGGTTGGCAACTAACAGCTATTTTAATAATTGACTCATCTATCAGTTATTTCTTCAATTAAGCAAAAGAACACAAAGAAATTCATTTTCAACATGTTATTGTAAAAATTTGAATCCATCTCCATCAACAATAGATATCCAAACTATTACTGAATAAATCAATATACTGCATCAATGCACATGTTTATACTTGTACCTTCTCTTTACGTGTGAACTTGCATATGGACTTGAATGACTGTGTAACTGAATGTTTGTGACATCCCTTATATTTTTAGTCAAATGCTAAATGTGGGACATATAAAACACAGTTGACAAATTTGATTTCTGCACATTATGTTTATGTGTGATGACAATTACACAGACTTGAAATTTTGTTATAGTAAAAAACAAACAAAAAAGAGTTGGTTAGTGTGACACCTGTGTACTTTTTATGCTGGAATGTCTGGTTGCCTGATCACTGCAAAAAATAGAATGAGTTACTCATATTAAATTAGCCCAGCGTACAAAAATATATAGGCCAAATAAATATATAAATAGCTGTTAAACTACATATATTATCTGTTAAAAATGTAATTCTGTTAAAAATGTAAATGTAATGTAAAATGTAATTAATGTAGTTCATTTAAAAGAGTTAATTTAAAAGCTTTAAAAGTGTAGCAGAAAAGAAATCCTTGCCTGTGCACATGCACATAATTTGTTTGTTTGTTGTGTACATGCCCGAAAAGTGGTCAGTTGCACTACTAAACTTTGTAGGCCATCAGACTGTCAATCTTGACCTTCCTTATTTGCAATTGGCTGTTCGTTCAATCAACATCAATCAGAATAGTGCTAAGGTGGGACAACCAAGATACCGCGTAGCAAGGCACTAAGCTGCAGAGAGCAGGCAGCAAGAGACATAGGATGAAAGTGAAAATACTGGAGGATTTTCTTATTACCTGGTGAATGCAGAGTTTACCGCTGTGTAACGGGAGATTTCTGAAGTTAAATGCTTTGTGATGACATGTTTATCTTTCTCAGAAAGTGTAATACAGAGGTGTACGAGATCGCTAATAGCATGTTAGCATTTGTTGTAATGGTGTTGCTATATGATTTAAGTGATGCTAATGGACCTGGCTAATTCTATTGTATGCTGTTCATGTAAGCTAACTGCAAAAATAATTGAGCTCGGCATGAGTTTGTTGAAGAGACTTTTAGTTGAGAAAATTGGTTAAGAGACATTGCGTGTGCTTGCTGAAGGACTTGGACAAGGAGACATTCCTAGTTTTTTGTTTTAATCCTGTGGGCGCACAACCTGGAGTTCAGCTACAGTACGTTGCCGCCACGACTGGTTGTTGTTGATGCAGCCTGCGTGTGTTCCCCTCATCTCATCCTTCAGACATTGTCCAGTAACCGGTTCATCCAACTGACTGTCCAGCGAGGTTGTGAGTAAAACAGTGCATTCATAATTTGTTTTGTCTTGCTTTGCAAGTGAAAGGGTCACTCAGTTTGATACCACAATGCACACAAGCATCAACTCAGGTCTGCAATGGATTTTGTTTATTTCAGTGACTGTTTTAATTAGCTGTGTGTGTGTGTGTGTGGGGGGGGGGGGGGTCTGTATTTTATTAAATAATTTATGTACATTTAATTTTTTTCATTTGAATTTTAACTAAACTTATGTTTTGCATTCAAAGTACAGCAAGTGTGTTTTTTAAGGTGTATTAAGTTGAAAAAGGAAATGTTAACTGGTTAAAACCTTTGGGCTAGAAATATTCTTAGTGGGTAAAATCCTTATAATTGATAAGTTCCTGCTAAGTGGAGGCACAACTTTTTTTTTGGATTTAGATTAAGAGTTACAAGAGATATTTTAGTCACAGGTACAGCCGTCAGCCATATCTACGAAAGAAATCCAGGGCCCCACCCAGAGTACTTCATCACCCTTTATTAATATATCTTATTCTACAAAAGATAAGCTACATGGGTCGGGTGCTACATAAATTTTTTAAAACAGTTTAATTGTGCTCATTAAAGTCATCCAGTACTACACATGGTACCACTTAATGGATTATTATTAAGTACTTGGTATTGGCAAGTACTCAAAACTTGTGCAATGCCACAACAAGTCGAATAAATCAGACTTAATGTATATACTTAGCATCTAACAATCTTTTTTTCAGCCTATAATATAAAGCACTACCAAACTTTAGATGACTTTGGTCATCCACTTTTCAAATATTTGGACTTGTCTCAGTGTAATCTCACACACCTGCATAATGAGATTTAACTAAGTGACAACTGAATTCATTGCCAACTATTTTTATTATATTTTTTTTCCGCAATTTTATTGATTGTTGCACCAACACTACTTTACTCTACTTTAATTGGACTGATTTTATTTTGAGAAAGTGATGATAGTTTTGTTTATATTTAACCCAAAGTAATATGAAGACAACAAACAGGACAAGAGTCACTTATCTTTGTGCAGTTCTTTTGCAGGCGACCACTATGATTTATATGAGCACACACAATATGTCACACATGCAAGGTAATACTTTCAAAAGAGTGCAGGATTTAAGCAAGGCTTTGAAGAAGGCTCACTTTCCTCTGGGTAGGAAAGAAACTTTATATTTTTGGTTCTGAGAGTCCACAGAGGATGAATGAGACTGGGGTGGCGAGCGCTGACCCTGGACCTGCTGTGTCTGCTCCTGTGTGATATGAGCTGTCTGAGGATTATGTTTTCTCAGAACATGTGGCATTTAGAGATCAGGCTTGCTTGTTGTATTAACTCTGATAGAGTTACCAGACATAAGCCACTGGATTCAAGCAGCTGTCATAGGAGTCTACCAGAAAAAATCTCTGTGAGGGTTTGTGCCTACTTGTTTGCTACCTTGCAACCCCCCAAAAAAACAAAGAATTAAGGGGATGCTGCCCTTGTTTTTTTAGATTTTGTGAGTTTAGCTAGTTGTTGGCAATGCCCACCTTATCTGCTGAGTGAAAACCTGACACTTCTAATGCTCCGTTTATTATTAATGACCTTATTAGGGATGAAGCTTATGCCATACTGTTTGTTGGATGACTGCTAAATTTACATATGTATGCTTGCTTTTCAACCTTTGTGAAAACCAGCCGGAAGCTTAGACTTTTGGAGAGATGGCATTTGATCACTAGTTAAATCTTTTTATACCGTAAAATCCGGACTATTGAGCGCACCTGACTATAAGCCACGCCCCCTAATTATAAGAAGAAAAAAACATTTGTACATATATAGGCCGCACTTGTCTATAAGCCGCAGGTGTCCACGTTGTAAAATGAGATATTTACATAGAAAGATGTTACACATTTTTTTACTTTAATTAAATAAATGCTTTTTCCGAACAGTGCCTGTAACAGGGCTGGTTAACAAAATTGTCTCACCATCGATTCATTGATGCCAAGCTTACATGCAGCAGCTCTATCTATCTATCACTTTGGCTGTGCCCTAAGCATTGGAAACCAGTCCTCCAGAGCAATAGCTCCTAAGAGTCTAGTAGCAGGATAAGAGCACTGTTCATTCTACCATTCTACAGCAGTAGAAACACTTTGTCCACATGTCCTCAGACTGCCCTTCCTGACACTCCCACTCAGCTTGCTTTCTCACTTGTTTTGCATGTGTGGGTTTATTCTTGAGTATCAGGGCTAATTTTAGTTCTGCACCTCCTAATCTCATTTCTCTAAACTAGGCGAGAGGGTGAGAGAAGTGATGGTTATACACTCAGTGGTGGCAAAACAGACAACAGCACTGTGGTGATTAATGTCTGACTCTACTGTAAGTTCCCTGTAATAGCACTAAGACAGAGTTGGAAGCCAAACAACAGCTACACACAGATTTATATAAGAAGACATGTATGAATGCTGTGTGTTTGAATATACAGGTCTATGTGTTTTCTTGTTTCAATGATAACTTGTCTGTCAGCATCTGATGTGCACTGGTAATCCCCTCAGCAAGGGTGTGACTTGACACACTCTGTGTGTTTTCCTCATTTCATTCACACTTCTCCCCAGTGAGATAAAACACACTCACACAAGATTTCGTGTACAACTAGGTACGTACATACACAAACACACAAATGTGATCTTATTTTCATTATTTCAAAAACAAAATCTTGATTGAAAGTCATGTTTAGATGGTGTTAAATCATGTATAAGTGAACAAAGGTCTCAGTTACTTCTAAATGTCAATACTGTATGTCAGGGCCCCAGTGAACATTTAGACCACGTTCACACTGCAGGCTGAAGTGACTCAAATCCGATCTTTTTGCCCAAATGCGACCCATATCCGATTTCCTTATGACAGTGTGAACAGCACAAATCTGATTTTTTCAAATCCGACCCAGGCCACTTTCATATGTGGTCCTAAATTGGATACGTAGCCGACTTTACAATTTACATCCAGTGTCAATGCGACTTCAGTCTGAACGGTCAGGTCGCATTTCATGCGATTTTTATGTCATTGAAATGCGACAGAAGTCACAATTCTGCGCTGGAGGAGGTGAGGGGTAATAAAAAAAAAGGCAGACAACGGTGATTCAGGTGGTGATAACGTTTCCCTTCTCACTCGGAAATTATTAATGAATTCTGTGTCCGTGAAGCCCCTCACGGAATCCCACCAGTCCTGGCTCCGACTCCACACCCACACATTCCTCTGTACAGAGGTAGCAGCCACTGCTCCACAAAAGGCCATAAGCAATATTTGTGCTCTCCTTCTTCTTGATATTCTTCTTATTATTATGTCTTTATTTCGATTGCAAATTGTCAGGTACATCGCTACGCACATGCTATCACGAGCCACATCCATTTTTATTTCCGCAAACACAGTACGCTGTGTCTGACGTCACGTCCTCTTCAGCGCATGTGGGTCACTTCAGGGCCGTATACCGTTCACACATGAGACAGATGGCAGTCGCATTTAAATGACCAAAAAATCGGATTTCGGCAAAAAATCCGATCTGAGCATTAAGACCTGCAGTGTGAACGTAGTCGTATTGTATTTGGTGAATAGATTGATGCTAAAGCTAGCTGTAATTCAGCTTGTTCCGTGTTGATGTGCATCAGCGTGAGAGCCACACTGAAGGGTAGAAACAATGTACAATACAGATAAATCATAGTTTTTTGATTATTTGGGGGTGGTTTCATCCCTCTGGCCATGTGTGTTAAACAGAGTAGCATAATGCGGGAAATGATGAGATAAAGAATTTTTAACACCACAACACATAGCCATTAGCTCGCTAAAATCCTAAATTTATATTTAATCTGTTACACTGGTGGAGTCTGGAGTAACAAGAGCACAAAGCCTGCTGTGTGTGGGGTTAGTCAGGTCCTTATGGGGCTGTATATGTGATTTCCTAGATCAAAGTTCATAATATCACTGTGTAACATGAAGATGTTGTGAGACAGCACAACGATACAATGGACCCATTTAGGAGGCTGTCGAGTCCAAGGGCTGGCTGCTCCTTGTCTTGACATAGAAAGGAAGTAGCCCAGTCACATGCAAGTTACAGCCACTGCACACGGTGGAGATGAAAGCAATGTAGATCAGCAGTGTCAGAAGAACACCAGTTATTTACTGTGTCTGTGGCCTCAGATTACAAGTGTTTTTAACTTGAGACTGAGCTGCGCTGATCCAGTTACTGTTGCCTCTAGTCTTGCAGCAGAAATTGGGCGCCTATTATAATTTGCCGCAGCCCAAAGTGGTGTGTGCAAGTGACTTGTTTTGTTTTTTCAACCAACAGTCCCAAACCCAAAGATATTTATTGTACCATGCTGTATATAGCAAATACCTGAAAGCACTAAATCCTCACTTTTGAGAGTTTAGAATCAGTCATTATTTGCTTATAGCAAATACTTCACTACATTACAAGAAATGCATAACAGAAATGCCAGATATATTTTTATATCATTCAGACACAGACTGTGTTGCATTATCACATTATATAGTACGGCTCTTGTCTTTAACTTTCCATATGACCATTGCACTGGCAAGCATGCTGGACCTTTGTCATCAGTTTCATTAAGCAAGTTCTTAAACAACTTGGCCAGGTCTATAAAAAGATCATGATTTAAGTTAAAATAACCCTTGTTGTGGTTACAGTGTTTCACACTCTTTTCTGTGGGAGACTTCTGTTTTACAGTCCAGTGGTCCCTCGTTAATCGCGGGAGTTACGTTCTAAAAATAACCCGCAATAGGCGAAATCCGCGAAGTAGTCAGCTTTATTTTTTACAATTATTATAGATGTTTTAAGGCTGTAAAACCCCTCACTACACACTTTATACACTTTTCTCAGACAGGCATTAACATTTTCACACTTTTCTCTCTTGTTTAAACACTCTCAAAGTTCAAACCTTCGTAGAAAAATAATAAATATAAAATATAAATAAATAAAAATACTGTATAAACAGTACAGGTTTCATGTGTGTATCTGAGCCAGATAGCTCTAGCAGCATTTGTCAGTATATTTGTTCTTTGTTTAGGCCTCTAGGGGCTTCATGTAATACTAACATATTAGTGTAGGAAACAGGCTCAGGCTCAACAGGGTGTAAAGTTGTAAACAGTAGGTTGAGGAGATCAGTTAATTAACATTGGTGTCTGATTCTGGGCTTTAGCACAAGCTCAGAGAATGAGAGAGAGCAGGAGATCCAGACAAAAATCAGAGAGGGAGAGAAGAGCCATGGCCACAGAGAGAAAAGCAGGTTCCCTTCACTACATCATACACTACAGTCCTATTAAGCAGAACCAAGTTAACAAAATAGGTGGTCAAGATCTAAGTTCCTGTCACTCAGAATGGGGTCACTCTAAACGCATAAAAAATGGTTAAAACTCTTAAAGCCTGTGGTGAGAGTCGGAGCTCCTCCGGGGTTCTGCTATATTCCAGAGACTATTGATCCTGGTGCTCTAATGCAATCTGTCTCCCCCTTTGCTGCCTATTGATGCTGGGATTGTAGACTAATACCTTCTGAATAAACACTGATGTGATCATGTACAATAAATGAGAACAAATGGGGCAAAACAACAACAACAACCACAGAATAGTCTGAGCCGAATGGGAAAACAAGCAAACAGCTCAGTATTGATGTGTCACCCTGATCATAGCATGAGATGATGTTTGTTTTTTGTACTGTACTATATTTCCTTTCTTCCAGTAGTATAAAAAGATTGTATCCTCTAAACAACAGAAAATACAGTGTACTCTAAAAGTTTCTTTTATTGGGTCACCTACTATTGATTCCAGTGCAGAGTGACACTAATCAGAAAAGCTTGATAACATTCATATATGTTTAGAAAAGGAAATGAGCTGTTCAACCTACATGAATATGTGTAACCCTTAACATTAAATTCAACCTAGTAATTTCCATTTTAATCCATTCATTGCGGTGAGAGATACGTGGCTGCAATCAAGCATTATTGTGAATTCAAAGCTGTTTGTTGTGGAAATTGACACTTGAGGCAACCGATTTTCTTCTTTGCGACTTGACACATTATGGCACACTAGCTGGCTTGGTGAGAAAATACAAATATGCACACTCGCCCCTGAAAACCTCAAAAAAATGTGTTTAATCACTAGTTTAATTAGTAATTAGTTTAATTAGTTTTTTTTTTACTATAGTGAGACACCAAAGTGTGTAATTTTGGCTTTTTCATGTGTGTGTCAGAATCAGTTTTGTTGGCCAGGAGTGTTGGAGACACGAGGAATTTGACTCTGGTACAGTGGCTCTCTATGAAACTGCAGCCATCTTGGTGGATCTGCAACATGGCATATCAGTACTTTGAACTAACTGCTAATATCAGCATGCCGACATGTTCACATTGTTAGTGCTTAGCAGGTATAATATGTACAGCAACTTAGTTTAGCTTGTTAGCTAAATAGCAGTGAATATAAAGTGCAGCAGAGATTGAACTATTAAATAAAGGCCCACCCTGTCTGTACAGTCTTATCTGTACCAAATCTCATGGCAATCTATCCAGTAGTTTTTGAGATAATTTCATTATGGACTAAAGCGGTGGATCAGTCAACAGCATAG
The DNA here is from genome assembly GCF_001952655.1 of Monopterus albus. Taxonomy (NCBI): domain Eukaryota; kingdom Metazoa; phylum Chordata; class Actinopteri; order Synbranchiformes; family Synbranchidae; genus Monopterus; species Monopterus albus. The sequence continues at coordinate 3,115,258 of NW_018127911.1, read as the reverse complement.
GTACATGGGTGGCTAAATGACCCACATGAGTTGAGTCAACAAATAACAAACATTCAACCCAGAGGTACATTGTAAAAATTTTACAACAATAAATAATCAGAATCAGCTTTATTGTTGGACACACAAGGAATTTGACTCTGGTACAGCGGCTCTCAATCAGATCTCAAATAAGGATCTGTTAAATAAAATTTTACTAATAAATGAAAAGTGAGAGATAACACACTATTGTGAAGTCTAATCTGTTCAGAAGTCACAAGCCACAAAACAAAAATGCATTGAACACTGCATTTAAATGAGGTATTGTATTTTTTTTGCCAATAGCAATGGATTAGCCTGGAGACTGAGGACTGGTGCCAGTCAGAGGCTCAGTGAAGCACATGTGATTACACTGGTTTTGAAGCCTGCTGATCTCAAGGTGATCAGAAAATAGACTCACAATTCATGATGCGCTTTCATGCTTGTATATCCATCGGTGCCCTACACCAAAGGCAGACAGCACATGAGTCTGACATTGAGGATTGTGAAGGCTTTGTCTTGTAATTTATGACTTCATGCTAGATATCAGTAGAAATGTTCAAAATTATGAAAGGCTCTGTGGATTGGTTATTGTTATTTGCTGCTTAAATTACTTCAGTTTTTTGCACAGTGTGATAAAGAGTAGAACAATAAAAAAAAAAAATCAAATTTTACCAGCTTAAGCAGATGAGAAAGAATAACAAAGTCTTGCATTTTACATATTTTTTTAAATGATTATTTCAAGTCAAAGTATGTGTCACTTCCGTCAATACAATCTTATACTATGCTGTACTGTGCTGCAAAGTTGTCTTTCTACACAGATGCATAGGAACCACAAAAATAGAAAATGTCCAAACAACTTTCCCATTTTGTTCTCACCAACGTGTCCGAGGACCTGAGACGTGAGCAGCAGATGTTGTGTGAAACCAGTCAAGCTTTCACATTAATGTTACCTAGAAAAATAGGATCTCAGTAGACAACAAGCCAGGGTTGGGGGATTGGATGTCAACAGGTCTGTGTTGTCTGAAGAAGAAGAAGCAGATTTTAACGTGTTTTTATGAAGATTTTACTTACTTACCGCAGAAGTCATGACAGACCGATACTGTCAGGTTTGCCCGGTTGCACCTCTTTTCTCACTCCCCTCACTCTGTTTTCTCTCCCTTTACCTGCTATACTCTACACCTGCTTGCCATCAGCGGCACCTGATTAGTTTCTCCCTATTTTAGTCCCTGCTCTTCGTTCACTCCCTTGCCAGTTCTTTCTAGCTTTTCTCAGGCCCGTTTGTTCCCCGTCGTTCTTTTGATTCTGTATTTCGTGTTTTGTGTCTCTTCTCTCCAGCTGCTTAGATTACATTCCCTTTTTTTTTGCATCAGCCGCTCCTTTGGACCACGGACCTCCTCCACTCTGCTCTTCACCACCCCACAGGTCGATGCACAGTCTACCACTCACCGTATGTACTATTTATGTTTATCTGCAGTTGCACCTAACCCGACCAGTCCAGGAGTGAGTCCCAATGTCCGCAGCCCGGTCTTCTTCTCATCATCTCCATCATTGACTGTGTACACTCCTATGCTCGACACCCGGTTCCATTGTTCCTCTGTTCATTTCTTGTCTCTTATACAGCACTGTAAATAAACTACACTGTCTGCACCGAAGTCAGCCACCTGGGTCCGTCTATTTTTGTGACTCGCTCACTGTTGTGTTCGAGCAGTCCTTACAGATACAGGTTTAAAGTTTTTGCAGTGCAGGTTGATGCAGTTTCACACATTTCACACAGTACTGTATATTGTGGCAGTATATTTGAAAATGTAGAGTAAAAAGATTATGACACAGACCTGGCAACATGAGTGAAGTTTGAGGATCATGGATTTCTCGAGGCTTATGCCACTGATGACAGATTGAAGCAGGTAATTGGCTTTTCAGTCTTCTTTTCCCTGTTTCCCATAACTGATGTTTCATGATAATATCCAGCATTTAATTCTTGCATCTATTTATGTGTATTTTATTCCATCATCTAAGACAAAAATAGGGCTCATTAACATAAAGTAACCACAAGGCACGCGACTCTGCTGTTATAAAAACAGTAGGTGAATTACTGTATAGCAGAGTACCAATTTGAGAAAAAAGGCTGGCTTAAAGCTTTTGGTTGACCCCGCATGTGAAGCGTTTACAGTGTCACGTCACCTTACATCATCAGCAGTTCGGTTTAACAGTTCAATTTCCTGTAACTTCTGACCCTAACAATGCTGTAGCCTTCAGAAGATTGACAAACCAAAGTGGGTCCCTTTTAATCAATTTTCTGTACTGCCTTGAGAAAGAGAGGGAGATGAGAGGAAGGTAATAACCAGTTTCATTGTAGCAGGTGAACAAACTGATTCGTTTCCAGGGCCTCTGCTGGGCAGATGGCAACTACACGTGCTGTTGCTAGGAGTAGCGCTATGGACAGCATCTGTTTTTAACCATTTGCTTCTGTGTCAAAACAGTCTAAACAAAAACATGGGGCTTAGTATGAAAACAACACTAGCTGCAGCATCAAGCATGTTGCCATTATTAAGGTCCCCTTCCAGAAATGTTGCTTCAAACATTTCCATGTAGCTATGACTTCTGCTATTATAGAGATTTTTAGAGTTAGTTCACCAAAAATTACAGTAATACACAAAAGAAGTTGTGAAACATGTACCAATAACCAGGACTTGATATTGTGAAAATGAAGGGTACATGCTCAAACAAAATTGAAATTGCGAGACTGGTCTAATGCAATATGCATTCAACCAGTTTCAGTGGGAATACATATTGCATTCCCATTCAGTGACGCAAATTATGGGAGTACAGAATGGAAATTTATATAAATACTTTCAGTACCTGATTTACCACCATAAACTGGTTACTTTGGCAGCTGAGACAGGCCTGGAGTAAGCGAGTTTAAAATGTGTAGTTCTGCTGTCAGCATGGGAATTGTTAGTTATTTTAGATGTTGTTCACATTAAGAACTTACAGTATGTGAGGATGGAGACTGTGTTAATTGCACTTCTCTTTTTGGGATGTTGGAGAAAAATGTGAGGGACTTCTCTTGGCTTTTTCAGGTCATACCATTCTTCAATTACTGAATGAAATGAAAGACGCTTTTGCTGGCATAGTGTCTGTTTTAAAGATCAGTGCTCTGTGAAGGAAAGAGGCTGTCAAGTTGCGGCCATCAGAACCCTGATGTGTAGAGAAAGCTCCGATTAACTTCATTAGTGAAGAAGAGGGCATGATTTTTTTTTCCCCACTCTCGCTTCATGGTGAGACTGAGAGATGAAGAGGAGGCAGGTTCCATGAAGAGCAAAAGATGCCACTGTAGGATTTGAACATGTTCCTCCACTGAATACATTCCATCTATCATCAGCCTTGTCTGTTGTTATTTTCCTGAAATCTAACCAGTAGTCAGGCGGTGCACGTTGTGTTTTGGAGGAGTGGCTTTACAGAGAAGTCATAAGAAAGGGTGGGATTTCTTTGGTTGTCCACTTTCAAAATCGAGCTTCCTCCTGCTGGTTTTTCCAGGATCACCAACCCTACCTTTAAGCTTTGTTTGCTGGAATAATTGATTAATAAACTTGTTCTTATAGCTCTTTACATGGTAAAAAGCTGTACTAGAACATGCAATTAATGTTTGTCATATACAGCATGTCTACACCATCCTGGATCAAATGAGTGATGACATACAGCATATGACTGCAAATCTAACAGTGTGAAGTGATGTTTCAAAATCACTTTTGGGCTCAAATCAAATCAAATCAAATTTTATTTGTATAGCGCCAAATCACAACAAAAGTCATCTCAGGACACTTTACAAAGTAAGGTCTAGACCTTACTGTTATCAATATTATTACATAGGGAAAACCCAACAAATCCCCCTTGAGCAAGCACTTGGCGACAGTGGGGAGGAAAAACTCCCGTTAACGGAAGAAACCTCCGACAGACCCCGGCTCTTGGTGGGCGGCCTTCTGCCTCGACCGGTTGGGGTGAGTGGATAGAGGAGAGACAAAAGAAGAAAAGCAACAAGACACAACAATCAAACACTGATCAGGTCGATGTGGCTGGTGACTGCTCGTCAGAGACGTAGAGCTCCAGGGCCAGGGCAACCTGCAGAAAGGTACAGGGAGAGAGAGAGAGGACACACTACGGGAGAAAGGAGACACAAAGTTAGTAATGTGTAATAGTGGCAAGCTAGTGGCAGAGGTGCATGCGCAGACAACTGGAGTTATGACCTGGTCTGAACAGCCAGATTTTAAATCAT
>NW_018127911.1:3104444-3107815 GCF_001952655.1 Monopterus albus | reverse complement strand
TCTATGGGGTACTGGGAGCGTTGGGTGGGTAGCAGCTGCAAGGAGACAGCAGAGAGGCGTGTAAGACTGCGACCCTGCATCCTGGGCTCAACTCTGGGTTGTCATAATTTAGGTTGTAAAACAAACTCGTCCAGATTTCTAGATAAGAGAGCTGCACCACCCAAAGTGGGATGGATGCCATCTCTACTAATTGGGTAGAAGTCCAGAGAAAACTACGGAGTCCGACATTGTTTTAGCGAAGTTACACACCGACTCAACATTAATTTTAGTGACCTCTGACTGGTGAAGTCGGGAGTCATTAGCGCCGACGTGAATAACAACCTTACTGTATTTATGCTTATCCTTAGTCAGTCGGATGTCTTTGTGAGAACTCACCTGTAGTCATCCACAGCAGCATAACCCAATCCAGTTTTTCCAAATGCTGTGGCTTATAGTACACTACACACACTGCAAACTCACACAAAGTATTGAAGGCATCTTTTTCAAGGTTCAAGAACACCCCTGCTTTTTTGTGTTCTGGCAGAGTGTTGGATATCAACTGAATTTTATCTGCTGGAACATTTCAGTCTTGTTTAGCAAACCTTCAGTCATGTTGAAATGAAAAGATTGTGTTTGTCAGGTAGCAGACTTTATTCAAGTCCATTTTGGACGAGAATAGCAGCATTAATAAGCATTAAAACTAACTTACTTTTTGTTTGTGTCTGGATCCTCGTCGGGTTTAATTTCTGAAGTTGTCTAGGGAAAAGAGACGTGAAGACTAGTCCAGCTGATTTTTCTAAGTTTTTCAGCCATCAACTGGTTGAATTTGGCTATGAAAATATTTAAGGATTAATTTTAGATCTGTCAGTCTGACTTTTTCATATACTGTATCTACTATGAAATAATCCTGTTGTTTGCATTTACACTACAAACAAACCACACCAGCTTGATTCTTCAAGAGATCTACATATGTGGCATGACTGGTTCAGTGGGTAGAGTGGTCATCTCCCAACCAGAGGGTTGGAGGTTCAAATCACAGTGCCAGCAGTCCACATGTCGAGCTCAGTCAAACTTTACTTAATTAAATAGAACCTGAGACCTCTACAGAAAATCTGGAGTATAATGAGTTTCTGGGTGTTCTTGTTGTGGTTCAAAACAAATAAATGCTCTTGTTTAGGTCTGCTATGACGACATCTGGATTTATTATTGTTATTATTATTATTATTATTATATGGCTGTTCTGTCTACATGAGTTTCAATGACAGCATTTGTGCCAGCTTATAGAAAAACCAAACCAAATACGCAAAGGCACCTTAGTTTGCTTGGTGCAATTGGGTCATTTGATTAATAAACCCTCTTTTGTTCTGTTTTCTTTCTTTCTCCACTTCACTCTTGGTTGCCATTTCTTCTTACATTACAAGATGCTGTACAGCTTTCTGAATCACATGTCAGTTTAAAAAAGCACAAATAATCAGGAAATTCAACATCAGAAGCAGTGCAAGAAATATAAATGAAAGTGGGACACTGCTGTGTAACACTGCCACTGACAAAATGATATTTATTTTGGCAGCATTTTATATTTTATACCTGTGGTGCTTCCCATCACACCCCTTGGAGGGCTTAAATTTCAATTCAGGCACATTCAGCCATTCTATTTTTTTGGTTCAAATTCAGTGGAGCTTTGTTGCCATGGAGATTTCATGCTATGAAAGCCTCAGTATCCAAATTTATAATTTAGAAGTATTCAGATATTTGGACAGTTAAAATTGCATATTGTGTATTTGTACAGTATATCATACAGTATAGTTATGTGTGTGTGTTCTGTGTGTTTAGGTCATTCACTGTCCCTCATGTTGTGGAGTTAGGATACATAAAGGGCAGCGAGATACAAGGTCTCCCTTTCCTAGGAGTGTTTTTAATTTTGACAGATTAAGTTTTTTGAAACCTCAAATTAGAGAGTTGAACTTTCTAAAATCAACTGTTTAATCAACTTATTTCATTCAATGTTTATGTTTGTAGGAGGAAGTGCATCTCTGTCTAATTTGAGGCCTGTTCTTGGTTAGAATTTGTTTCTGCTTTTTACGTATAACAGTAGAGAGATGCTTTGTCAATTCATAATATCTTTTTAAGGACAGATTAAAATTTTATAATTCAGTTGACTTTGTTTTTCTTCTTTTCATTGTTCTAGATAGGTTTCTTTACATTGTATTATAATTTGATTTACTCTGGTGTTTGGAAAGCAGTGTTGTGAGACTGGTCACTACGTGTTTGAGAGGGGGCAGTTAGTCTCAGCACCAAATGATATAGGAGTAGAGGGTGTCTAAGGAGTGGGTTTTAAGTTTATTTAAAAATTGAGTGCTTTCTTTTCATTGTGGATATCAATAGATTGATCCATAACCAGTCATTAAAAATCTTCAGGGTACAGTATCCTTTTGGCCTAAATGTTTCCCTTTTGTTTTAGAATTAATGACCACTTAGTTGTTTCTTTTCTTAGTAGTACTGAAAAGAAATTTATTTATAAAGAAATGCATTCACTGCTTAAGTGAGGATGGCCAAATGAAGTGATAGACCAAGAAAACAACCATTTTTGTGCTGTAAAACTCTTCAAAGCAGAAGGCTGGGATCCCATCACATCACCCTACACTTTCTCTTTGTTGTTAGTCAGCAACAGATAAAAGAACTGCCGGTTACATCGGGCTCTGCATGGACCTCATGTTACTGTTTGGGGAAAAAAAAATAGCTGGGTTGAGAGAGAGAGAGAGTATGTGTGTGCATAAAAATGGATTATCCCATTTTATGAGCAACAGCAACAATGATACCCCTCAGAGTACAGCATTGCCTCTTGTAGGCAACTCACAGGAGCTCTTAATCTGTCTCCTGCACTGTGTGAGAACATTAATGTACAGCAGAGTGACTATAGGTCTACCTACTGTACAACCATATGAAGTATGAGGCTCATCTAACTCATTTCAGTATATCAACTCATTATTTTGCCTACCTTTTTTTTTTTTTGATATTTATTTATTTATATTGTAGACATGTATGTTTTTGTGGTTTTTGCTGTGGTAAATGATGTTACAGATATAGTGCTGAGGACATATAACGTCTTGCTGGACTTCCTGGTTTCCAGGCTTCTGGTAACTTCATTTTAATAGTGTCCTTATTTCAGTCTTTCTTTTTCATTTTCAGTCCTTCAAATTTGATGAATAACCATTGAATCTACCACAGTTATAGTATTATAGTGTAGTAAGTAATACACTGAATTATCACTGAATTAGCACAGCAGATTTGTAGCCTCTTAACTGCAGCTGGGAAGGTGATAGGTGAGCTTGTGTATATGTGTATATTGTATTCATGCAGGTGTGCGCATACACAGCAGTGCGTGTATGTGT
>NW_018127911.1:3070180-3104354 GCF_001952655.1 Monopterus albus | reverse complement strand
ATAATTTTGTTTTTTTGACATTTTAGGCTTTCTTCTGCCCCACACTGTCCATTTTAGACAAATCAGTAACCCTGGTGAAGTTAACACCCACCCTATTTATCTACACAGGACTACAGCATATTTCTGTTACATGTACGTTTATGTAACCAAGAGGTTATTATTGTGGTGTGTGTGTGTGTGTGTGTGTATTAGTACATGCTGTTTTAGTGGGACAGCATGCACAGTATATGTATCAGTCATGGTACTGTAAGTCAGAGTTGCCATGGATGGATGGAGCTTTGTACCAGGGCTGAACTGGCAGCCTCTTTGCAACAGACGGAGGCACTTCTGTGGGGGTGGGACAGGGGGTAGGTGGATGTGCTGCTTTCCCTGTGAGGGTGTTTAGGAGTCAAAACTTTTATAAAATCAGATCAACTCCTCCGCAGATCTGCCTAACTGCTGGCTGCATACCCTGTCACATAATAAAAACAGTCTGTGCCATACATCTAAAGGCTAGTGTACGTACCCATAGCTCCAGTTTTCACCCACATGTTACTAATCTGATCTTGAGAATGAAGAAAGTGTTAGGATCACTCACTCACTCACTCACTCACGGGAGGGTGAGTGAGTGAAGAAGTGGACCCAGATAGCTGACTTCAGTGCAAACAGATTTATTGGTGCTGTATAATATATATAGGTGATGTGGTATGGTAGATAAACAAGACAATGGAAACAGTAGGACCGGGTGCTGATCAGCTAGCAAAATACAGTCTATGATGGGAATGATGAGATGGGCTTAGCTGCGGACGCTAGGGTCACTCCCGGTCTGGCCGGTGGGTGGTAGATGGAGTCTGATGACTGTACCGACCTGGCTGGTGAGGAGAATGGCGCTGGTTGTCGGCCTGAAAGCAACGACGAACTGGCAAGGGAGTGAAAAGTGAGTTGGGTATAAATAAGGTGAAGGACTGAGTGAATGCAGCTCGTGTTAATTAAGGAAACAAGTGGCAGGTGTGCAAGGTGGTGTGATCAGGAACTGAAAAACAAAGAGAGGGAGGTGAGAGAGGCAGGTGCCCCTGAGCAAACCTGACAAAGTTACACAGGATTTTTATCACTTACTCATTATGAAACTATCTGCAGCGAAAAAGTACAATTAGGTCACCATCAGTGTAAGAGCTAAAGGTAGGGAAGTAGAGAAGATAGTGGCAGCATCAGGGGGTTACACTATTGGCCTGCTATTTCACTGACCTATGTGTGGAGTTTGCACGTTCCGCCTGTGACCACAAAACAGTTTAGAGAATGTTTGGGCAGTTATAAAGAAAATGGTTAATATTTGGATAATAATGAATGCACTGTAGTTACTGGAAGGTCCTCGTAGGAATACAATATAGACATGTATAGAAGTGCAAGGTCTGCATTATTTTGGGTTAAATATAAAAGATCTGTTTGTTGCTTAAACTATGCATTAAAAAGGGAAACACCAATTAGACTGTGTGGTATAATACTGGCCTAGTACAAAGAAAATAGAAGGTCTGTGAATTGTTGTGAGTGAAAAGCTTTAGCATGTTCACAGGTTGCCAGTGTTGGCAGTTAGCTGGATGGCTACAGTGGTTAACCGCTGACTATGCGTCTCATCATTTAGTGGGGACACGGGTGGATTTTGCCTCTTTCCTGTATGTCAGGACCTTTGTTGTATTTGAGAATTGTTTGTTGGGATCTATATTTAACTTCTGTACTTCTCCAGTTTTATTTTAGCTTTTATTAGAAGAATAAAAGAGGCTTTATGTTGTTTTTAGGGCATAAACGTTTTTTCATCAGGAGGGCTATAGTACAATAAATATAAATGGAGCACAGTGTAACATTTATATGCTGTTTATTTTTCAGCCAGGGGACTGAAATTTACTAGATTGACAAGCTGTTATAACAGAGACAAATAGTGCTGCTATGCAAAGCTGATTAAATGAACTAATTACAACAAATGACAAATTTCTGATGGAGATTGCACAAAACAAACTACCATCAATGCTCAGCAGTAGTTTACCTTGGGTAATATTTTGTGTCGGTGTTAATCACCATAATACGTGTCCATCCATCCATCCATCCATCCATCCATTTTCGTCCGCTTTATCCGAAACCGGGTCACGGGGGCAGTAGTCCGAGCAGAGCCTCCCAGACTTCCCTCTCCCCACACACCTCTTCTAGGCGGTTCACAGGCCACTTGTGATAAGGAAAAGATCAAGGCTCACGTTTACCCCACCTGGTATGGGGTCACCGGGGCCCCACCCTGGAGCCAGGCATCAGGGAAGGGCTCACATACGAGCGCCTGGTGAGCAGGCCTATACCCCTGGGTTTGGTTGGGCCCAGCCCGAAACCATAACATGGATCCACCCCTCGGTGGGCCCACCACCTGCTGGAGAGGCCATAAGGGGCCGGTGCATTGTGTTTTGGACAGTGGCCGGGGCCGAGGGTCTGGCCGACCCAAACCTCGGACACCATGGTAAATGTTAAATCTGTCAAGGAAATCAACAGCTGTTGATAGAGTGACAGGTGGAACATGACTGCAGGTATAAACAAAGTCTGTGTGTGAAAAAATGTGATGGCACGTGAGTGTCAGGTTATATTGATGCTAATACACACATACACCATCAAAGTAGGAGACTAATGTGGGCACCTTTCCAGTGGACACAGGGACACTGTTGCATTGCAACGTGAGCAGCACGTGGCCTGAATTCCTCTTATGCAATAAGGTCACCTTTGTCAAAACAAGTTATAATCAAGACCCCTTTGGGTGCACTAGGGTTCAGACAGGTAGCCATGTCTGTGTGTCTGTGTGCCTTGATATTGAAGGTGGCAGAAAGTAAGGAGTGAATTTAAACTGATTAAGCAATTCATTGGCCCACTGCCACTACTGGTTTCATTTTAATAAAAGCTTTTATTCTAACATGGAACAAAATACTCTCTGAACAGAACGTACTGTACTATTGAGGAGATAGCTGAACATTTACAGCAGCGTCAGCACCTGTTGTCCAAAGTACCCTCAGCTGAGGCACAGGAGTCCTTTTCATTAGTTATTCCTCTTTTCACACAGCAGTCTCAACTGTGAAAAGTAAACAGTAAAAGAAAGAAAGAATGAGGCCGGCACAATAGGGACACCTGTTTGTTGTTTGGATACAGAATGTGGGTCAAACCTGTGGAGGTTGATGCTTTTTACTGGCTGCCTCAACAAAACGCCACTCCACCTGCCGGGAGAAATTAATCTGGTCTGTTGCTTTTACATTTGGTCGTGTGTGGGTGAATTCCTAACACAAAGACTTGTTTCTGTTTGCATCTGCCCATTCTCAGCCTGACTGCAAGAGAATTTAATCAGTCAGCTGCTCACCTGCATGCATCCCTTCTCCTCAGTTCCCCCTTTTCTCTCTCTACATCATACCCTTTCTCTTGCATTCCTAATATTCACATTTTTTTTCTCTTAAAGGGCAGGTATTTTAAAAAGTAAAATGCTCTTAAGAGATAACAAGCCATCTAAAGTGAATAACATGACCTATATTGTTGTGTAACCCCACTCTGTGCCCTAAGATAGAGAAGGGAAGAAAACTGTGGAGGGGCTGAACACTTACTTTAAAGGAGTGTATCTCAAAGTGTGGGGTGCGCCGCACTAGTGGGGAATAAAGACATGACAGGTGGGGCGCAAAGAACGGAAAAAATTAGAAATGGGTCAGTAATACAAGTAAATTAAAATAACATCTGTTCGGGGCCCGGGAGAAAAAAAGTTGAACCATAGTGCAACAATAACGGTTTAACGTCGGCATGTTAACTGCCGCGCAACAATATAAGGAAACGTTCACACAGAGGGCCAATAGTGTACGTAGTAATGTAAATGGATAAATTTGTTACATGGACCACAAAAAAGTAGGTGATTCAGCGCAAGCAGACAAAGAAACAACAGGCAGTCAACCTTATCAACCAAAAAGCCAGCCAGCAGGAAAATCGCATGGTAAAATCCACATCCGTGAACAGCAAAGCACAAATGGCTTCCTTCAAAGTTGCATACAGAATTGCACAGTGCAAAAATCACACATAATTGCTGAGCAGATCATTCTCCCTGCTGCTGTAGACAGGGTGTCGATTATGCTGGATGAGACAAGTGCTGCAAAATTGAAAACTATCCCTCTGTCAAACGATAGTTGCACTTATATTTTATATGTTTTGAACGTGGTGTTACCGGTATTTGATATTTCAATACATTTGAAATTTGAGATTTGGTCAATTTCATTATTTTTTTTTTGACAAGTGGGGCTTGAAAATTCACCCACCCTCTTAAGTGGGGAATGACAAAAAATGTTTGAGAACCACTGCTTTAAAGTAACATTTCAGGCAGTGGTGGAAGAAGTACTCAGATTGCTTACTGAAAGTAGCAATACCACAATGTAAAAATACTCTGTAGCAAGTAAAAGTTCAGGATTACAAATGATTTGCTTAAGTAAAAGTACTAGCACAAAACTATACTCAAAGTACCAAAATTAAAAGTACTTATTATATAGAATGGTGCAGTTCACATTAATGGATTTCATATTATTGGATTATAATTATTGATGTATTATTGTGCACATCAGATTTAATGTTGCAACCAGTAAAGGTAGAGCTAGTTTTAACTACATTATATACTTATAATTTGAAGTACTTTACATACTGCTGAGTGAATTTTTCCTATGTGGATCAATATTATACTGTAATGTGTTTTAATAATCACATGGGATTTGATTTAGTACTACATCCTGAGTTCAGTTACGAGTCGGTAAGTTCCTACAGTGGAAAACAGTCTAATTGTCATATCTTCCTTGTTGACGTCCTATATAACATGTGCATCAGCAAAGAAGGCTTTGGCTATTTGTCTTCACTGTCATAAATTCGAGTGAGTCACCACTGCTGCTGTGGCAGAGTCATAGGGTGGGTGCTGGCCATCTGGGCCAAGGAATGAGGACAGAGGCGTGGACACAGACTGCCTATGGGGCAGTGATGTGGTAGTCGTTTATAATGATACTCCCAGCAACAGAGTCTGCATTTGTTAAGAAGTTATGGTGTGCTTATGACAGTGTTTGTGCCAAGCATCTTGTCCAGGCACTGATAACTGATTTACGGATTGATTGATATTCATTTAGCTTCTAAACATGATACGGTTTCATTCTGCACAGACACATTACCATGAGACTGTAATGAGTACTGGAAGTACAAAAACTGGAGTAACTGGTTACGTAATTAAAAAGGGATCCCTGAGTGTACAGTTGCTCTTTGTCAGACAAAGATTTGCACTGTTTGGCTCAACTTTCTTTTCATTTTTTTTAACTGCCACTTTTATGTAATTGACTCAGCTGTGCTTTGAGCTGAAATATAATGCTAGCCTGCCACCATGAAAGCCTGCACTTTGTTTTAGAATATTTAAATATTGGAAAAACACAATAATTGGACTCCTGGAATGAGGAATGGACGCCATACCATGGGATCTCTGAATCTCCCACAGAAGCTCAGTATCTACAGTACATCCTGTTATAATTTGCATCAACCTTAAATATGCAGTGGCAGTGCAAGTTGCAAGACTGTTGCATTTATTGTAACATACTGACCTACTTATGTGGTCTGCTGTTTGTGTCTTATGTCTTGGTGGACACTCAGGAAACGGAATGGGCTAATACTGCATATCAGGGCTTCATCAGTTTGACCTTTCCTTCTGGTTTTCCTCTCAGACTGTGCAGAGTTTCCATCAGACAGCTTGTGTAAGATGGGTTATGTGCAGTTGTGTGTGTTTGATTACGTGTGCCGGAGTGAGTGTGCATGTATGTAATAGCTTCATTATATGTTTTATGAGTAAGAGAGATGGGTAGTTTCAGTAATATTAAATCAGGACAGGCACACTGAAGTTGTTTTGCAAGCAGTACCATTCTTTAGCATTACATTGAAACTACACAAACACCCGCTGGCCAGTTCTTGCTAAGAACTCATATAAATGCCATCTTAGGATCTTGTCAAAATTGATCTGTACGACCTCAATAAGCATCAAGTGTCATAACACTGACAAATACCAAAAAAACGGGGTCAACACCTACTGTGGTTCTCATTCAGGCTGCTATTTACTTAAACTAATGAGCCACAGAAATCACGTTGACATTCACTGACCCAATTTTGAGCTGTGCCATTCTGGCTGATATTTCATCTGCTGGTGATGCACAAAATCACCCTCTGTTGTCATCATCTTATTTAGAAGTATAGCTGTTCTGACACCAATAGGTGGAAAACAGAGCAATCTGTGAAGGCCACAGATGGTAGTGGTGGCGTGAGTGCATGTGATTTTCTCTCTCTCCTTATGCATATGCAAAAATCCAGGGACAGAGAAAAAGCACAAGAGGACACTCTCCTTTAATGACTTAAATATACAGTATATTATTTTATCTGAAAATTTTCTTCTGTATAAAGTGATTCTGCATCAGAAATATATCTTTTATGAACCTGCTAGGTTTTTCTTTGCTTATCCTTGAAGGCACGGGATTCACAGGCACGTGGAAGCTCTTTTATTTGTGAGTAGGAGCATTCATTATTTCTCACCCTGAGACCTGCTATAGTTGGCAACATTGAAGAAATAATAAGAAATAAATAAGCTTTTGTGGCAGTTCCTTAAATGAAACACTTTCATCGATGTTGACTGTGTAAAGGTGAGTCACGGGCATTGGTGCTGTGGGAAATGGTACTCAGCACCAGGGGATCAAACGACAGTTGAATACAGTACAGGAAACATTATCGTACTGATATAAAGGAACCAAATGATGAGATCGTAAAGTTTTTTTTTTTTGTTTTGTTTTGTTTTTTGCACCAAGCTATACTTGTACTTCAATTAGAAACACTCCGCTTGTTTTGTTGTGATGGTGTGTTAAATAATTCAGGTCACACAGTGGGAAAAAAACTACTATACTATATAATAAGTGTATAAAAATGTGCAAAAATAAACAGAAATAACCTTAAAGTCTACAGTTAGACTACAGTGTTTGACCTAACCTAGAATAAACATTTCAATTGCACACGCTCCAAACAAAAATGTGAATTAGCAGAAGAATAAGATTAATGGATATGGCCAGCAGGCATGTATATTATCATGGTTTATTGTCAATTATAAGTTCTGTCTATATATCCAGTTACTTCACTTTGTCTTGCACCTTCCTTCTCTTTTTTCTAAAAAGCTCATATCAGTCTTTACTTCTTCAAGGCGGGATCACAGATACTGGAACAGTAGGACTTATCCTTTTGTCCTCCAATCCTGTCTCACTAATGTTACCTACTACTGTCCATCCAAAACTCCTCTGCTGACCTTTCTCCTTTTCCTGACACCCTTCCAGTAGTTTTTGAGTGGGATGACCCCCTTCATGCCCTTTTAAGTTTGCCCAATAAGTTAGTGCCAATTGTGTTCTTCGTAAAGCCAAAGGTAATTCATCCATTTCCACTTGTAGGGCTGAAACTGGTGTTGTCTTCATGGCCTCACAGCACAGTCTTAAAACTTGATGCTGTCTGCAGTTCAATTTGTTCATCAAGGTCTTGCATGGTGATTCATAAACTATACTACCATAATCTAAAACAGACCTGATCAAACCAATATAAATCCATTTTAAAGATCTACTGGCTCCCCACTCCCTACCCCACAAACATTTAATAATGTTTATTACTTTCTTGCACTTTGTAACTGTTTTCCATATATGTATTGCCTAAGTAGGTCTCTTGTCAAACCATCTCCCTGAATATCTAAAACAATCCACTCTCGAGTTTCTCGCCATACAATTTAAGATTATCTGCAGGAAACAGCTCTTTGCTCAGCCTTTTATTTGGCTGCTTGACCAATATCTGGGGGAGTTGCTGCTGCTGGGAGAGGAGTGAGACAAGAGGGTAGAGGAGGCCTGGCTTACATTTTGTCCAGTGACTCACTGTGCCAGCTCCAAACACACACACACACACATGCACACACACATAGAGGTAAAAATATTCTGCATGCACATACTGTCATAAAGATCATGTACTGTAGAGCTCCTGTCCAATAAATGTTTTGGATCCAAAGAAGGGCATATATCTTGAATTTGACATGGCCTGAAAATTGAGATTAGACTGACAAACCCACATGAGGTAAATCTGTGATTTGTGTTATTGGGCTATACAAATAAAAACTGACTCGGTTCAGTTAGTTTACTTATTCTGCCAAAACAGCTTTCGACACCAGTTTGAAATATTTAACGTTTTATCATTGCATGCTATCTTTTTCTACTCAATGACTAATGGGTGTGAACACTGATTGAAGAAGGGAATAAAATACACTTAAAATAAGGTTATTGATTTACCATGGTAATACAGTGCACAATGATTTGGAAAGACTCAAATTCCTAGTTATTACAAATCAGCTCTAAGAACGTGTATGTAAAACACCGACTATGTTTTACAGCTGCGATGGCAATGAGCCAGTGTTCTTCTAAATGCTCATTCATTTCCACCTTTTAGTGGAACTTCACCTTTCTTTGATAAGAGTGCATAAAATCTGTTCTTGTATCCAAAAATGCTGTCATCAGTACTATAAGACGTGTTTTGATTAGCCAAGTTCAGAAGTGTCTTAACGGACAGACTCGGTCACAGCCAACAGGAAAGACAGTGTACCAGATAAAAACCAGGTCAGTAGGTAACCTGTTTGTTGCCATATACACAATCGAAGGCTCCTACACATGTCCATGTGGTGTTCACTTTATGAGTCTGTAGGAGTATCATCATGTGATGTTTGGGTTGGCTTTAAATGCAGCGCTGATATAGTGAGTCATCTAAGGTTATGCTGGGTGTTTGTCTTCACTCCACTGTCAAACAGAGCTGCAAAGAAAGACTAAAATTGAGCTGCTTGTGTTTCTTGGATGAGCTAGCAATGCTGCTGCTGTGTCAAATCTATAACTGCTGCTTGCTCTGAAGGTAAATATGCTCAAAGTGTTTGCTGGTGAATACAGGCTGAGGGCTTTCAGAGACTATAGCACACTTATAGGCTATTGTCTGTTCCCACTGTATTACCTGTCCACATTTGTTAGTTGGTTCTCTGTGCTACTGTCACTAATCACTGGTTTGAAGTCTACAGAAAGTAAAAAAAAAAAAAAAAAAAAAGCCACTTAGTTAACGGTCCAGTCTATTATTGCTATATGAGATGAACAGTTGAAAAACTGTTGTTTATCAGTACCCACAGACGGATTGTGAGACAATGGGCACCAGGGCACAGACATGTCAAAGGCTTCTAAGAACAAGCAACAAGATGATTTGTATTTAGTCGGTCTCTTCTTGTGGTTGTTTTCTGTCCATTTATAGTTGGTTTGCAAATGTCCATGCAGTCAAATGTCTCTCAACCCTGGGCTGTCTAGGCTTAGGGTACGATTCTGACCCCCAAACTACCAACCCACCTAAAGTATAGGATTTTTTTTTTGTGAAAGAACAATGTGATTCATTCCAGACAAAGAAAAAAATAATTATATTCCAGCACATCTTGATACAAAATGCATTTTAGTTCCAGGTATAAATTGGGTTATTTTAATGTCAGCACATTCAGGGGTCAATTGTTGTCAGATTTGAGTGAGAGAAATAGGTCACATCAGGCTTGTAACAAACAAGAACAAAGCCATGAGTTCATATAATGATTCAAAGCATCCTACTTTTCATGATGATGTGCGTGTTGTTCAGCTTTACTCTCTGACTGACAGTTTATCCCTTGGCCCTGACTGTGTAAAATCATGATTGAATTAAATGTAGTCATATTTGCAATTATGATGGGTTTTTATTATCTGGACTTTTTGGTGACAATATCAAATAAAAACTGTTTAATGTATTCTCTTTGTGTAACTAGAACAGAATATACATGTGGTGCATTTACAGAGTTGCAGGAATAGCAGTGTTCAAACTGATATGTGGTTCATCAAGTGATAGCCTCAGCAAGGGCTGCTACCACCACTTGTCTCTAATTATCCACTGTTTATCTGCTGGCTTATGTGCTGCCTGTACTCCATTCAAGAGGGTCTTCCAACCCTTGCTGCTATGTAACAAGTGGCACTCCAGCATGGCCAAATGAAGCACAGCTAGTACCACTGGTCTGACAATATTCCTACAAGTGCTGAGAAGGAAGACAAACATCTTATGGTACCTCTTAAAGCCTGAGACTATCCTAATTAGGACTTTGACAAAACAGCAATTAAATCCATGAATAAGGACAAACACAGCAATGTTGTCATTTCATATGTGGCCAGAATATCTGCTAAACACATGGAGGCCATTGCTTAATTGTCTAGAGAGTCAGTCTAACTGTATCTAATGGACAAGGGATACGGACGCTCCTGTGAGGATGGTAGCACACACATATTGGACAGAGTAGTGGTTTGAAAGAGGACAGAATATGTATTTAGTCATCCAAGTAATAAGACATTTTCGGAGATGTGATGACCCACTTAACGTGCCAGCTAGTTAGCTCTACTTAGCAGACAAAGTTGTAGCCATTGTGCTCGTATTATCACATTCAGTAACCTATGGGCTGTGCCATAAGATGTATGATGTGGTGGTTCATGTATAATTAAGTTATATGGTAATGGGCTCAAAGCCTCTGTCACCATAGATTTTACCCTCTATAACAGTGAGCAGTGACAGCTGTGCTACTACCATTAGGAATGAATGAAGAACAAGCGACTAGTGTGTTGTCACGTGAACATCCAGGTCAGTTACTGTTCAGTTCCAACATCAGTGCAGCATATAAATCAGTCATCTGGTATGGGGGTGTTGCAGTTCCCGTGGTAGATATATACGGGTCCGTCACAGCGATAATACAGCTGAAACACATCACCATATCCGTGGTCCCTCCACCATGTGCACAGTTGTCTGTTCCAGCGACAGGCTAGGGAATAAAACAGTTCAGGATGCTCCATGCCGATCATGGTGAAGAAGTCCTGGTCGCCCAGATGGCCCCTGAAACGATACTGGTCTGCAAGTTTAGCAACATTGCTAGGCTTCAGCAGCTGATTGTAAAGAACCGAGGCCCTCATTGCTCTTAGGTCCAATAACATCACGCCACTGTTGAATCCCGGGAGGCCATCAGGAGGAGGCGACCCTACTTTAGTCTGAGGGTTCTCCTTACGATACTGCCAGAAGGTATGTCTGCACAAAGAAGGAAACAGGTGTTAGTCATAGTTCTGACAACACGAGTTAATCAGCCATTTTCAACCAAATGACCTGCAACAAATCAGCAAGTTAAGATGAGTTTTTTTTGGATTTTGTACTAAAACTGCTTTGTAGCGCAAAGTGCCAGGTCATACCAGCATTGAAAATGGTGACAGTCTGGACCACACTGCTAAAATTAGTGGACTGGTGAAGTGAGTTTATACAGAATGTTTGTAGATTTCAACTTTCGTGACACCCACATTTCCAGACTGGCCAGAGAGTGGTTTATTTTTTTAAACTTGACATAAATTTATAAGTCAGAAAATGGGCTGCCATACAAATACATGTACAAGCACAATCCATATACATGCCTGATGTATTTGTTACTAGCTAGTTTACCGATGTCAACACAGACTTCAAGAATGGTCCAGCAGTCAATTAGTTCAAATGATGCAAGGCAAAAAAGGGCTTCTCTTTCAGTTTGAAAATGTCCCCCACATTGCTGATACAACTGCTAACTGCTGATTTGTAGTCTGAGCCCATTGAGTGCTATTAAAAGCACACCATCTCCGAGTTCATCCTGTGTACAGTCAAGAAGCTACACAAGTGTGGTGAAATGTGTAACTGTGTTTGGGCTGTTGTACATCTAGAAAGGCAAGTGGCATCTTTGTTTCAGTCATTGGCTGAACAAACAACACTGTGGCCAAAAACAGGAAGACAGTAGGTCCAGGTGTGTCAGAGCATGGTTAAAGTGCCAGAAAGCTTGGGCCCAGTAAGCACCCTGTTCTGCCAACATACCCAGTGCGAAATAGCAAATCTGTATGCATGGTTCTGAAGTGTGTGCACACAAGATCCTTTGTGGTATTTATTGGTATTCTCTTATTTCTGCTGGTTTCCTAGAGAGATGGTCTTCTGATGGTTGTCTAGTGTAATAAATAGTATTTGGTTTATACATGCAATGCATATTGTAAAGAAGAGCCACTACTAGCTGTATGAAAAATTAGATTTAGCGAAGTTACATACATCCAAACATATTTCCAGCTAAACAGCAATTTGCAAGGACAGGGTTTCTAAACTGGGACCAAATGTTCGAATACTAGCTAAAGGAGAGGACCTACACTTGTTGGAAACAGTTGTGAGAATAGCAAAGAAGGAAGGAAGACATGAGTAAGGGAAATTCACTTGACTAAAGCTGAGGTGGTAAAAAAAAAAAAAAAAAAAAAGAAAAAAATATTCTTTCTTTTTAAGCACTGAAGGTTTTGTTTGTTTGTATACTTCTATCAAGTCTACAGAGACCGTATGCTCTTTTTTGACTAACAGCTTGTGCAGTGTTTTATTTCTATCGAACACTAGGAATTAATGATTATATACTTATTCTTGGACGTATGTGTATACGCATACATTTGACAGAACTGAGGTTATTCTTGGTACTGGCCAAACTAGAGGAAACCTACTCAAAATTAAGTATTAATGGTGAAATATTTCAGCATAAAGCACACGAGGATAGAAGACAGTCAATCTTATCAAAATACAATATCATCCTTTACGTGCTATTAATCAGCTGAGCTCTGTTGTTGTCTTGGTGCAGACAAACATGGGAAAATTGTGTAAAGTAATAATGGCTATCCCCTCTCTCTCTGTGCACTTTGATCAAATCTATTGGGAGCAGAAGATTCTTATTTCACTGAGTCACGCTTTGATATTTTGTTGACCTATATTCAGCAGCTGCAGCTTGTTCCCGATTTTATACAGACAGTTTGATAGTCGGGGACTTGTGGCCACTGTGGAGCATTTATAATTTTTAAATACAGACACTGGGTTTACGTGCCCAGAAACACATTCAGGGTAAGAGTGGTCAGTAAGGGAACATATACAGAGTTTTCCATTCATCTGTTTTGTCATGAAAATGTACTATGTGAAACAGACTGCATTTACTTTAGTGTCATGTTAGATATTTTTAGTCAGATAGATATTGGATAGATACTTTATGTATTAGAAATGTTTAGTGGAGATAGGATGTCTAGTTAGACTGTTAAATGCTTAGTCATGCTTATGAGTTTCTACAGGGTACATCTGGTCAAGGCTAACTAGAGAGAAGAGTTGATGACTGTCAGCAGACAGGGTGTTTAATATTATTATTATGATGTGTATAACTGTAGACTTAGCCATAATATGTTCTTAAGTTTAATATCACGACATGTACTAGAGGTCGCGAGAATGTTTTTAGTTACACACCACTTAATCAACAGACACACACACATGCACGTTGATTTACTTCATGTTTTGACTACTGCTATGGCCAGCTGCAAAGCTGGTAACAGAGACGTCTCGGTTGACATTTCTGTGTAGTATGGGGCTAGCCCAACCGAAGGGAAATAATGTATAGGCCTGGTGGGTTCAGGGTCTTTCATCTTACATCTGCCTGCATGCAGGATGGAGGTGCAAGATACCCGAGCGTGTAATGTTAATTTTACCTGTGATCGTTTGAATAAATCAGCACTGTTTTGAAGTTACTTGGACTGTCTCGTCTCTCAGAGTTAGCAATGGTAACAAGAGCCATAATCCTACAGTCACGATGGCCATAATATACACCATACTGGATATGATGTGACAAAGTTGAAAAAGAATAAGATTCAGCTGAGGCACGTAGAGATGGGCAGTTCTGGGCATATTTTAATGACTCCGTGCTGGCTAAAACAGTGGCCTTCCAATTTTCTTTCTTGACTGAATTCTACTGTTCTGTCCATCTCAGCCTGCTAGTGTTGTAGCACACTGCTTTCCTGTGTGAAAGCCAGACTCTGCAGTGCGACCTTGCATGTATACTGAAAATTAGCAACACATCCTTTCTCCTCCTTATTAGGAAAGACCAATTCACAGAACATTCAGGTAGTAGCTTCTCATTTTTAGGTGACACTAAGTACTGTTTTGTATGAGCTGTCATTAAATAAATGTTAACCCTGCCAGTAATTACCTGTTACTTCCTGTTGTTGGGTGTGTGTGTGCGCTCTCTGTAGCCGGTGTCTGTACTCAAAGATCATTTATGACAGGAGAAGGCCACTGTACTAGCACGAGTGGACTTTTTCCTAGTTTCCAGCAAACCAACAGAGTGATGCATCTTCTCCTCTAATGTGCTGTTGCTGATCTCGTCATGTCGATTTCACCCCAGATATACCCAAAGTAAATTCTAAATCTCAAACTCAAAAACATGTTACCTCAAGATTTGTTTTAAATATTTCTTATATAACTGTACTATACAACTTTAAATGTAATGTATCATGGAGTCTCAGTTTACTCTAGATTATACTTTTACTGAGGTAATTAAAATACACCAGAAGCATAAAATATACATGAAAATATTTCCAGATTACCTGTAGGCTTAATGCACAAAGGCATGTGTTACCAGGTTATCTCTTGCACTGTATCAAATATGTCTGTGCTGTTATCATCCTTATATGAAGTCATACAAACTTTGAAACAGTATGGCCAACATTGCCTAATAACCTGTGTGGTCATATAAAACACCTGGGTAACTTCGAAACATACCTATCACCGTGGTATATTTCCTCTTGCCTTGGATCACAGTGAAACTTCTCACTCTGGCCTCTGAGAAGTTATGAGATTAGAGTGTTGAGTACAGAACACAGCTCTGTTTTGTCACAGCGACTTTCATTTTTCTATTCCTTTGTACAAAACATTCAAATCTGGATATAACCTTTTACTGTAACGCTTATCCCTCTTCTCCAACTCAACAAGTTCACAGCTCCCTCTTCCAGTTTTCACTGGCAAGTTTTCAAGTAAAGTGTCTCTCTCTTTCTTTCTCACTGAAAAGCATTAGCAGGTGACAAAGACATTTTGCACTGCCATCCCAAATAAATGTGCCAAATGTATCCAGAACTTTGTTCAGGATAAGAAACATGCTTCTCTGTCAAATCCCTGTAATATCTGATCCTGGGGTACACAGATGAAATGTCTGGTATATTGAAAGACAATTCCAGGGAAAAGAGGAGCCTTTAAACAAGAAAGCCCACAATCTGCTGCCAGTTTAAAATCCAAGTTTACAAAATCATTAAGAACATGCATTAGTTATTGCATGCCTTACTTATAGCCTTTAACACAAAAACTTTGTCTTCCAGTTGCAAAATGTCATTTTGATCATAACAAAAACAGGACTGTAAAACAGTAAGATAAATAACCATTGCCAAATTAAATATTTCACATTCAACAAGTGATTCTGACTGGGAGTCAAAACTGGGAACTGGGATGTGTCACATAGTGGGGACTTGATACACAAAGCCTGAGTAGAGTGACTTGCTTTTGGCTAAAGTCTCTCGCTGTGCGTTTGTGGCTTTGGTTGTAATACTTATGTAAGAGGGTCTTGTCTCCTGGGTTTAAAACTTTACAAATGCAGCTGCGGGAAAAAGGCATGGGCCATTTTTTTCCCAATAATGAACTTTTCAGTGGCAGGATGTGCTCTGACTGTGCAGCTGGTGGGAGGATGTGTTCTCGCGCATAATGCTCTGTCCATTAGCACCAAAACAAAGTGGGAGCTGAGAGCCCTCTCCATTCAGCACAGGAAAACACTCCAGTGGAGAGGATGCACACAATGTAACGCTAATACCAAGCTTCAAAATTAAAACATTACTACAACATCCAACAAAGCCCATTTTACATGGCTGACAAGCTGACAGTGGAGGTGTTTCTCCAATATTCACTCTGGTTGGATTATTTTCTAAATGCCACACTTTATACACAGAGTGTGGCCATGCTGATTTGTTCTGGGGTGAGATGAATTCTCCTTTCTCTGTGAACTTTCAGCATGTAGCAATGTAAACATGGAACAGCAACTATTGTACTGCTCCAATTAAAAGACCAATGCTCATTATTCAGATGTGCCAACAGCTGTACTGTTGATGTTGCTCAATCCCAGGGCAATACTTCAAAATTCATTTTACACTTAGTGGATTTTTATCCAGTAATTACGCATGGCATAAAAACCACAGTTTAAGCAAAAGAATCCAGCCTTGTTCTTGAATTGTTACAGCCAAGCATCTGTCCAGGTCAATACCAATATTCTTGAGTGAGGTGAACTCCCAACTGCTGTCAATGCTTTTAATTTCCTTAAAAAAAAAAAAAAATTAAAAAAAGAGAATGAGAGAAATCACTTGCTGGTCCTGGAATGTACTTGGAAATATGCTGGTAGAACAAGTTGTCTGTCATGACACAACAAACACAAGGGCACCCCCACTGGTCTCTGAAGACTGTGACCATTTGTGTGAACATTTTGGTGACTTCCCTTAAATTCCCAGTTCATGCTAATAGGCATGATGTCCTGCTGTGCTGTCGTGCCTTTTATATCGACGCGTCCAAGCACACAGGAACAAAAATTAGCAGGGAATTCCCAGGGTTAGTAAACCACTGGTGACAGAGCAGTGACAATGAAGATACAGATCTGTTTGGAGATGTTGGTGCCAGGAAAACTAAGGTTTTGTTCCTAAAACTACTACTACAAACGTGCCATCACCAAAATTTAAATTTATGCAGACTAAGCTTTACTGTCTCACGTACACGATTGCACACACACATATGCAGCTTTTACCCAGATGACACAATCATTTAGCAACTCTGTCATAACAATCATATCAGTCATTAATGCAGACATCATATCATATACAAACTCAGGGACTAGAAATTGGAATTGCAGTACATATTCATATTCCTTCAAAACGATTCCCTCTTGAGACAACCAAGAGACCATCAGTCATAAGATGTGAATGCACTTCACAATTCAAGTGAGAGGGCAAACATTAAATTGGAAAAGTGAAAATTTTTTTTGTTGCAGCCCCAGTTTCATTAATATGGTGCTCATTGATAGTTTATAAAATTAACGATAAGATAAAGAAGATACTAATAAATAAGTCTACTTAGGAGTAAAACAAACATCAAACCTGCAACTTATGTCCATTTGCCTTCTAACTTAAAACAAACATGTTCTGATTCATTGTTTTATTCACACAAAGCCTTTAAATCCCCGGGGGAAACCACCTGGCTGTGTGCTGATTCCCGTAACCAGCTGCTACACCTTCCCTCGCCTTATACAATCTTACTATCCCAAACACACACACACGCACAGACAATGACGTCCTGTTTTTAATGCTGTGCCTGGATGGAAAACAGAGAAGTAGTCTAAACAGATCGGGCCTGTTTGTTCTGCTATCTTGGAGAGGGACGGAAAAAAATCAGCTGAAGAACAAAGGGCTTGAAAGTCAGTCCCTTGGTTACATGTATCTGCACAAGCATACAGAGGCACGCTTGTGTTTTCATAACTTCAGAGGACATTACATTGGCTTACAGTCACTTCCTGGAGACTTATCCTAACCTTAACTATAACCACTAATACTTAACCGTAAACTAAGTCATCACTCTGAAATGTAATGATGTACGTTTTGTTGACCTGGTTTTTGTCGAGTCCCCACAGTGTGACCGTGTAAACAGATTTAAATCCTCACGAGTAATACCAGCCCCCTGCCCAACCACACACAAAATCCAGTATTACTAGTAATAAGCAAAAAAAAGATTGGTAATTTTTGTGGATAAATATGGATGGCGCGTATCCTTGTTGTCGTAACCACATGAAAAGCCAATAGGAGGACACTGGCTGATAAGAGAGCTGAAGTGGGAGGACCAAATGGACAGTTGTGTACCAAATCAGAAAGCTTCTTACCTAACTTTCTAGACCAATATGAAAAGATTAATAATGACTTCAGTTTATGTGAACAGTGCAAACCTTTCCCCATTTAACATAATGTACTTCTCTGTGGCTGGCTTGCACATAAAATTTAATCAATCTAAAAATAGCTAAGTTATAATTTAGATTAGGAAATTGCTGATCAAAGGCTAAAAACAGGGCTAACAACATGGCCAAGCACTTAGTAACTTTGCATTTTTGATGCAATGACTCTTCCACACACTCCCTTCTACTGTGTGTTGCCATAGTCTGTCAGTCCGAGGGATGAGCAGACTGTTTACTTACTTCTGACAGAAGATGCATCTGATTCACAGGATGAGAACAAAACAGTTCCTGCCAAGAGGCGTCTCTCCGTTTAAATCCTGCCAAATCTTCAATCACCTATCTGCACGAAGGGGTTCTAAATAGCTTCTCCATAAAAACATGACATCATAACCCCATTGTTGAAACATTACAACTGTGACTTCACAGCTGCTATCACGAATAGGCTTAGGTGGAAATACTGATAAAAGCAAAACGGGACAAAGGGCAATGGAAACAGTGAATCGGTGTGGACATACACAGTATAATGCATACTGTGTGACTTTGGATGCTAATAAACATCTACTGAAGAGACAAAAGAACTAACAGATGAAAACATCATATCTGAGTGGAGCCATGAGGAAATAGTGTCCCCCAAATTAATTAATGAAACAAACAAATGTCATGTTTTTGTCATGTTATCTACCTTCCCCCCCCCAACCATGCCACTCTTAATTATGTCATCTTGCTGCCCCCCTCTTCTTCCAGTGGTTTACTGGGCCCGAGAGCGAGCTAAACAAACTGAAAACTACAAATATGAATGAACATCCCAACGATCTGAGGAGGACCAAATGTCCACAGTATTTGTTCTTCCAGGTTTGAATTAGATTCCATTGTTGAAACACATTAACAAATATTTCACTTTGAATGGTAACTAGAGTAAATATTTCACAAGTTTGGTGTTAAATTTATCTACAAAATAGTAGAATGACAATCAGAACATCATCCTATTCCCTCCATGATGTCCATGACAGTGACAAATGTAAATTTCAGCACAAACTTTATTTAAATCAATTAGTTGGTTAACATAATTTTGCCTCTTATTTGGGTCCAGGTCTGAAGGTATTATATTATGCTCTGTGTGGTAGGGCAAGGGTCTTAAAAGCCTTCCCTCATGTGTTGTGTGCACATTGCCTACCTATAGACTGGTTGCATCTCTCTGGCGATGCCTATTACTGCTCCTGGAGGAAACCGATCAAATTCTTGAAAGAGGTCCCTGATGTTGGTCCTGTATTTTAGATCCAGGTCAAGCTGCACTATACGTGTCAGACCTGAAGCAAGAACACAATGTTAAAAAAAAAAATCATCACATATACAACATATTGATAAGACAGCGGCACACACACTATAACTACTACCTCCTAACTGCACTGTCGGCTCCCTCTGAAGCCACTCTTTCAGTCAAAACACAATTTTAATCATGATTATTCCAAAGTATTTAGCCATGAAAAAGACTTGTTAAACAATGACAAAGAACAAATGTCCTTTGTCTATGACATATGATCTCCGTTTTTAACGTTATCCCAGGAAATCTGAGTTATCTGTGCATGTGGGCTGCATTTCTCTAACCACTGCCACATCATTAAGTGACTGCCTGCCTAAATACCTCCAGGAATACAGAGTTACAGGGCAGACTCTGACAGGCCCTTGGAATTCTTAATGCAATTATATAGTTATTTTGAAGTGGTGTGCTAGACTTCTGCTTTCTCTAATGTTACCACTGACCTAAAAGAAAGAAAACCGCATACAAATATCTACAAACTGTTGGGAGAAATGTAAAGAAGGTTGAGCACAATGTGTATGTTTGGCAGCTGTGAGCGTACGCGCGCTAAATGACAGTGTCTTGTTTTTTGTGGATGAAATACTAACGGTAACCAGGATATTCAAGTCCTCATCTGTTCATTGTTTCAGCTTCCTATGTTTTGCTAGTTGGCATGGTAATGAAAGGATGGGAAATACTCAGGAATGGTGCACTGTGAGCACAATGTTAATTACTGAATATTTGTCATTTCAGCTTGAGAGGTACAGTCAAAGACGGTGGCCGTGTGGTTTGAGGGCAGTAAACATTAGTTTGAAAAGCTTTTGGCTTAAAGTTAGACAAATTCATCTCAAGCATTGCTCTAATTAGAAAACAATACACTGGTGTTTTCTACAGCATATGCATTTGGTAACTGTTTAAAAGTTGGTATTTGGACCATAATCAGCACGACACTGAACAGTGAGATGTCCCAAAAAGTATGCCGTGTTACCTCTCCTGCCACAGTTACTGCCCAGGTTACAGGTTTTTTTTATGAGTGAAAAATAAGATAATACCCGAAAGAGCTGGGACTCAACAAAGCCAAATGAAATGCACAACAATAAAGGGTACAGCTGTGGTGAGACAATGACGCAACTAGAATTATGCGCTAAAAGATACTGTTGAAACAAGTGACAAAAAGAGAACACAGCAGAGAGAAGCGTAGTCTGAGTGGTCAGCGCGGTTTGTACGAACAGGGCTTAACTAGGTCGAGAATAACAGGAAGAGAGTCTTAAATAGTTAAAACATTGTGATGTGATGGGTCTGAGGTTGGATCAGTGACACTACACAGTCATGTAGGGTTGGACACTACACTTTTACAGCAGCAGTGCAGCATACCTTTAAACTGTAACAATGACATACAATATACTGTATTGGCCCCATTAAATGTTTGACATTTGCTGTTAAAAGTCCTTCTACTGCTGGATTGTCTTATAATAAGAAGAGCAACCAGTCAGCGACTGAAGCAACATGTCTAAACTGGTTGTTCTTTCCCATGGATGTATTATGGGAGAACTGGACACAAGATTGCTAGGCAGCGCCTTCTCATTCACATGAAAGTTGCTCAGTGGCACATAGAGCAAAAAACCTCTTCATACCTCTGGATTTCAGCCATGAGAATGAGGACATGCTTCAGTATTTTTGGGCCCATAGAGCACGTGTACTTGCATCGAGCCAAGTCTCCCACCAGACGAGCTGGGTGACTTCCAATTGGCGCCATGCATACATGAGTGGGATAAAATAAAAATATACTATGGAGAAACTAAACTTTCCAAATGATAATGGAATCCAATTCTGATAGTCATTTCACTGGGTTTGTGACACTGAAAATTTTACAGCCACTCCTTTTACAGTGGTTCTCAATGAGAAAAATGATTTTTGCGCCAGTGTGCATCATATGATGAGTGTGGAAGTTGTAGTACCGCAGTTTGGAGGCTATGCCCGATTTGCTTCACAGCCCAGTGCTGAGCCTGGGGGCTTCTTTTTTCCCACAGCTGAACTTTCTTGTGCCAGAGCTGGAGCACATTTTCAAGCCTTTCTCACACTTGTGAACTTGTTTCATTTTGAATGTGATAACAGAGGCAGCAAATGTCTGCATGCCTAGCCTACAGATAACACGAGATATCTGACTGATTCACACCAACTTAGTGTGTATGTGTCCACATATAGCACAGTTTTATTTCAGTAACCCCTTAAATATATACTGTATGATGATTGGATTTACAATGACTATTAAATGAAAAGGAAAAACTGAAATAATGGAGACTGTGCTTGTTGTAAATTTATTGCAGGAAGCGTCATTAAGGTGGCTTAGAGCTCATCAGAGGCTCTGGTCAGCAAACTTCAGCACAACCGCAGCAACACGACAGAGACGCACTCATCTAACATCAAATTTTACCCGGAAAGAAAGTGGGTCAGTGCCATTAAGGGTCAGTGGTTTCTGCTTTTACCAACATTCAGTGGAAAACACCCTGGTTATTTTAAAGGAGGAGATCATTTGAAATTCATTTTCACCCTGTTTATCTTCCCATATATCCAAAAGTTGTTTTTTTACAGCAAGGGGGAAAAAAAACTGTCTACTGCTGTTTGCAATAAACAGCATTTCTCTAGTCCCAAGTCACTATTTAGAAAATCAAGTTTAGACTTGAATCAAATTACTGAATGTTACTCTTTTCCAGCACGATGCTATCGCTGTAACACAAAAATTCTAAATAATAAATGCATAGTACGGATGTTCTGCACATGTGTGAGAGAAATATCTACCCCTACCAGAAGGTGACAGTATCTGTATTCACCTTTCAGAAAGGGAAAGAATACCTAGACTGCGGAAATACAGCTGTAAACAAAGAAGCTCTTGTTCACAACAGCTGCTGTTTATACCTGCTGCTAATTGAGAATACGTCTGATAAGAAGTTGTAAACAGCAGCGCCATTCTCTCCTTGGTCTTTTGGTTGTGGACGAAGAATGAAGGTCACGGAAGTGAAAAATAAGGGTAAACCACACTAACTGTCAGCTTGGTGTGTCATGGGACTAAGAGGATGAGAATAGCCCAGAGCTCTAATACTACTAGTAATAGTCTTACATAAACAGAACATCCACATTGCCAAGTTTTTTGGTTAGTTCCACCAGTTAAGCAGGGGGGAGGCCCTCCTCATATCAGGTCTCTAGAAGCCTGAATCAAATTCCACATTAAACCCTTTGTAGACCCGATCAAGTGTCTAAGCAGGCAGTCCTAGCAGCTACAGGTCTTTCCTGTGACGTACCTGATATGTCCTCCAGCCTCCTAATGTTTTTCTAATGTTTTTAAGTCAGGACATTTAAATTGAGCTCTAGCTCGATCACATGCCACCATCCCTGTGACGTTCAACCATGACCTGTTTACTAAAGGTCAACTTTATTTTAAAAAAGCAATACATCATGTAGGTATTAGAATTAAGTAAGTACACCTTTGGTGTATCGGAACAGAATTTCAACAGCCACTTGTGGCAAGTGTTGTCATCCCTTTCAAGAAGAAACTAGACATAACATAAAATCTACTGAAATAAGTCTGCATATTTAACATCTACCTGCTACCGCATGTAATTTCAAGCTAGCCTGACAATAAACAGGTCAGCTGCTACCCTCCCTCCCTTCCAGGATTCTTTGCCATTTTAGCAAAGCAATTCGCACATTAACAGTACCACTTCTGCCCTGGATGGAAAATAAAGGAAGAGATTGTTGAACAAACTCAAGTCCCTGCATGTTGAGAAATCTAGAGGGGATACGACACATGGAACACTTCTGCGCTAACAAAAACAGTGTTTCAGTGGAACTTCATCATTCATTACGACACGTTTCCATTGTGTTATTTTACTTCTCACTCTCCAAGGACTGATAGCGTAAAAATAGTCTTCTCTCTACATGACTGCCTTGATTATGCCCTGTTAAACTGTCACGGTCTTCGAACTTTCACAGCAGCGTCTTCTTAAATTCTGACAAATATTTGTCAAAATATCTTGGATGGCCCAACACTAACACCTCCCTTCTCCTTTGACAACCAAATTAAACTTGCTGAAATCGCATCTCCCACTTCACAAGTTGGAGGATGTTAAATTTCCAGACCTCCCACATGCAGCTGCCATTTATTTGTGGACATGGTCGTTTAATCATAAATGTTGCCCCCCGGTCTCCTGTGAGGTTTGCTGAATGAAGACTGTTTCAGAAAAATAGTTAAATCAAAGAAGAGATGTAAATTATGGTGGTGTAGGTTTGTGCACCACAAAATCCCCACAACCACATTATGCCTTTTCTAGATAAAAGCACTCTTTAAATAGAAATGTGGCACAGAGTGGATGGATGGCACACGGCTGATCAATAACCGTTTTAAGGACATCAGACACCAACAGGCACAAGTACAGCTCAGCTGCTTATCATACAAAGCCAGTACCACTTTGGCAGTATGTTGACAGCTGAATAAAAGTCACACACAAACATTTCTCACTCAAGCAGAATAATTTATTTGCCATCCTTTTCTGCCTTAGGAAAGTCATCTTTTTCTTAATAAATGTCCTCTTCTGTTTCTGTTTTCCTTTGTAATGTAAACAGTACACTTTGTTGTGCCATAGATGACCTTAAATAAAATACCTGGCCTTGAACTTGTCAGTATCTTTCTTTGGTAGAAAACAAATCAAGCTGGACAATTCAGGTTTCAGCTCATGCAAATGATTCTCAGTACTGTCATGTTTATGAAAACAGTAATGAAAACTCCTGGAAAACAGAAACCATTCACTTCAGAACACCAAACATTTCAACAAAAACACTACATCCTCTGTTCTTAATATGTTGTGCCCTATTTAAATGTTTAAATTGTTATGGCTATGATTTAAACTGTCCAAATTACATCTTACTGTGCAACTTCAGTGGGATGGTGCCCTACTGACTACTGTTTCAAACGTTCTGGCCCATTTGTGGATTGATGCCCCCATGCTCATGCACACCCACTGAAGTAACCCACAACTGTGCACAGCAGAGATTGCTGCCATTGATCTGCATCAACAGTGGGGCCATTAATGGGACAGCATTGACAGAATACATCCTGCCTTCCTCACTCCCCAGGGCCTCTGCAGCATGCCACGTGTCTGTTAGAAAGCTGCCCATACTGCCTCTTCCAGCTGGGCACCAGCAGTGTGGAAACAGAGAAGTGGGCATCTAAGTGAATTTAAAACATGGCCTGCCAGCCGATCAAAGCAGAATACAGTGTTTAAAGCTACAGAAGGCAATACAGTTATGTACAGTGGATTTCTTTTATTAGATATAATGCATAACTTTTGTTTGGCGATAACAAAATCGAGGCTGTACTATTACAGAGTATTTCACCCTACCATAACTTGGAAACTGCAGACTGACTTTGTACAGATAAAATCTTTTTATCAGCTTTGTACACGTCTGTCCCCACAGAAGGTAATTAAGTAATAATTTAGGGGACAACCCTTGACAGAAAAGTCAAGCCAGTGTTATAACTTATGAAGGATCCTTTTTCCAGGATGGAGAGACATGGATGTTGTGTGTACAGTTGTAGTGTAATACAGTGAAATATCAGAATGAAGTCTGGAGTAGTGACAGAAAGCCTAGTGCCTAGAGATAGTGTGAAACTCTGGCAAAAAATACAAAACTATCTGCATGTGTAGTTACCATGTGGGGTCAGAAATTACTGGTGATTTGGGTGAAGTGACCTTTTTAAGCACTGAAATTATAACAAGCTAATAACTCTTCTAACACTTTTACATTCAACAGAGATGATTAAATCCAACACTCCAGCCAAAGCTATTCTAAAGCTAGCTAAAGCTGCAGTTATATAGAAAATCTGCTTTTCTTACTTTCAGGCATGATGTGATGCATGGCTACAGACAGGAAGAAGATGGCGTCGCTGTAGTAAGCCCCAGAGCCTGCGCTGAAGTGCTTCTGCATGGCCTCCACTATAGGAAACAGCTTCTGCGTGAGAGCCACCACGTCATGAAACAGCACCTGAGGGAAGATCGGCAGTGGAATCAAATCAGAATAACAACATTCTATCTGCAGTAAAGCTGTTAAGTAGTTGAAATATTGTTTTCTTAAACTTACTGGTACTTAACATCTTGTGTTTTTGTTTAAAATTTTGTTTTTTTCCTCTTAAAAGTTGCACTACAGGTTGGATTTTATTAGACTGTACTAAGAGAAATGCCTCTATCTGCTTGGCCCCAACAGCAACCTCAACTAAGACCTTCTTTCTCAAATGAAGGCTGAAAAAAACCTTTGGTGCACTGTCATCAACTTTCACCATGTTTTCACTGACACAAACCAAACCATGTTGCATGCTGCGCCTGTGTCTGGCTACCGTTGCTAGCTTTGGCTGATGCTCGACATTAGTTAATCCTTTAGTGGGGGAGTTTTTCAAAGCACAGTAATCAATTATGGTATTAAAGATAATTAAAAGTAGACACAATAATACTAGCCATTGTAAAATTCATCTTGGTTTACCATGAAACCGGTAACTGATTCATCCCTGGCGGCCAACAATTGAAGTAGTGCCTCAGATAGTCACACTGAACAAATCCAAATGACTATATTTTAAAAGTAATGACATTATTTTTATTTATCCAACTATATGATACTGACAGAGGAGCCCATGGAAATCTTTTTTAATAAAATACTTAAGACTAAAAATGAGTTTAAACCCACCTACACCAACAAGATTATCTTCTTCTAAGGTATGAGCTTGCGTTGCAGTGAGCCTCTGAGGATGACATCAACAGCTTATATGATTTTTTTGATTAGTTGACACTACTTTACAGAATAGAGAAGCCTGCTCCCATGGCTTGGGCTATGAATATTTTATTTTCACATGCACAGCTGGCATCTTTCACCTCCTCTTGGTCATCATTATAAGAAAGCCAGTCAATGCCAACATTGTCAGCTAAAAATTGGTGTACTAGGAAGAATAAAAAGAAAAATGTGTTTATAAAAGTTTGAGTTTTGCATTCTCCATACGACAGTTGTACAGGGATGCTGATCTTTTATGCCGATTCTACTAAATGCCATTTTCTTGTGTCCAAGTTTCCTGCCTGTCAGTGCTGCTTATGATAGCAACTCTTGAGGCAGCAATCTCTGCTGTGATCATGTACAGCCCTACAGATTACTGAAAGAGGATTTTTGAAAAAATACAGTAAGCACAGATTATCATTAAAGCTTTTCTGCATGTTAAAATATACATTGATTCTTTTTCCTGAGGAGAATCAGGCCTTTTCTGTTTCAGTGTGTACGTTCAAGGCTTCACATAAACCCTGGACAATAACACTGCTGAATTATAAATCAGACCCATGTGTCTCAGTGGGTAAACATCATCTAATGATGCCTCGCAGATTAAGGTAAGCCTTCTGCTCTATCCTGTGTAATAGCACATGAATAAATATTTCCAAATGCCTGATAAATAATGCCCACTCATTGGTACTGTTGTGGACATATACATTTCATGCTTTTATTATATATTTTTTAAACCATTTTAAAAGAACCAAGTTCATAATCATCAGATTATGAATTTGTGTTCACTGTTAGTACAGCAGGGGGCATCTCATTTCCAGTTTTTGCTGCTTTGGTTTCTATGTTTCTCTGTGCAGAATACAACCAAAAATATAAAACAAAAGTTGATGCTCTCTTTGTTTTCATAAAGACAGTGCAACTGTCAGTCACAAACACTTTAAACCATCATACAAACCAAAGCAAGACATGAGTCAAATCAAGAGCAATATAATGTCTGGTTTTTACACTGTAACATCTTTGGACAGAGAACTTTACCGGAGGACAGTAAATCTGAAATCCAATTTTTATGGCATGTTTTTTACACTTCATAAACTATTTTGAGCAATTTCCCACGAATCTGTGAGAACGCAGACTATAACTTTCCAACAACTGTGCCACAACACATAATGGAACAAGGTCCTAGGAAACTTTAAATTTGTTTTACATATTTCCAACATAGACTGCAATTTAGTCAAATGAACCAAATGTGAGATTTTGCTCAAAAGGTCACAAAGGATTGTGAGGTGTGAGCAAATAAACACTAGGTGACCCATACTGACATAGGAAATGCTTATCACAGTGTAGTAAAGGCCAGAAGTATTTTGAAGGCTTAAACGATCGAAACACCACACAATTCATTTACACTAATATAGGCTACTGCATACTGACTATCAGATTCTGAATGCATAGGGTTTATTTGGAACAGGCAACAACAACAAAAAAAAGTTATTTTTGGTTCATATTTTGTTTTCAAACACACAATGATCCCATTTTGTCACACGAGCAGCTTTTGTTATGCAAGATTTACTCTTCTAGCAGTGCTAGTTAAGTTTCTCCTTTATTAAGATATTTTTTGGACATTGGTTAAAAAAGCTGCCATTGCTTGTGCACCATTTAATGTGATTAAAGGGACCAGAACCAAAGGAGTGCACTGACTACCCAGCCTTGGAAACGGACATCCTTGAATGCACAAGTCTGGGTCTGGTTTAAAGTAACACTACTTAAAAACAGCAGCAAAGCTTAAGCTCCTAAGTACTGGTTACTATTTTATACTTTGAACGTGTGGTTTGTAAACAGCATTTAAAGGCCCACCCTTCCCCAAGAGACATAACTCTGAACAGAAGATGAGTGGAGTAAAGAACTTTTAGCCGGTGCACACTTTAATACAGAATGATAATCAGGGAAAAACTGGATATGTACATCACTTTAGAACAACAAGATATTTTTATTTAGACAGTTACTTCCTGTCAGTAACTAGGAATCATATCATAAGACTTGATTCCTTTTCAGTCATTAGCGCTAAAGACTTGTGTGAAAGATGGTCAGCAGTAATGAGCACAGCCTCTGGGAAGCGTGACTCTGCAGGCTGTTTGCTGTCAAGTGGGTCTTGGACTTTATCACAGTTGGCAAGTAATGGAGGCAGAATTTCTGCATAACTGTTGCCTTGCCCTAAGATAATAAGTAAAAGAAATGAGGCTCGGTATGAGCAGACAAGGATGTCAACGTGCTCAAACACACTGCCTCGCTCAGGCCCTGGGGAGTCCCTGTCCCATCTGGAAAGCTGGAGGGACTCTTCTCTGTGCCTGCTTGTGTGCACGTCAGGAGACACAGAGGACAGTGTGGCTGTGCTTGTGTCAGTGATGGCATAACATTAATTCACCATTCATTATCTCAATCCATGTTTAAAACCAACAGTCTTCTATGATACCATGAAATTTATAGCACCACTGGGTCTACAGCCTTCAACTGTGTAATAGTTTGCAAACTTGTTTTCCTAAGCAGCTATGTACTAACAGGAGCCTGACTAATACATCAGCATTGCTGAGAATACAGTCAAAATGTCAAGAATGAAGTTGAAACATGATTTCCAGAAAAAAGTTGAACTGTTACAGTTTGACATTGGTGGCTGCCTTGTAATTTTCTATGCACAAAAAACCCTGTGAGCAGAACATTTTACAGTGGAAAAATAAACTTGTCCGTTTTGTCTGTGTCTAATGGAGACACAGTTTCTAAATGGCCGCATTTCTGTACTGCACGTTTTACTTTCCAGTTGACATAGCCATACCGATACATCTACAGTAAGGTAACATCATCCTGGCAGATTCATCAGTCTGACTCTAATCCAGTATTAGTCAGGCTGTGCCACTGTCTGTACAGCTGCAGTGCACAGAGCACGTAATACCACCAGCACCATAGCCTTAGTTGTCTCTAAGCTTGAACTTATTGCCAAAATATTTACATATCTGTTTGTGATGCCATTAATCAAAGACCCTTGCAATTCTATATTTTTAGTTATCATTCTATAATGCCCATATTTTATTCTGCTCTACAAATGTGTTGTGTATCTTGGATAACTTCAATAGTTAAGTGCAGAGTAATCATGAGTATTTGGCTGAGCAAGTAAAAGAAGGGGTAGGAGGATCATCTTTGCATGTCAGTTTGGACTGTATTTTTGAGAAGGAGGCCTTATCTCGCCCTGAGTAACACTCTGGTAACACAACTCATCCGTCTTATATCAGTGCAGTGGATCTCACCACTATTCATCACACGTCAGAGCTGAATAGTGCTTTACGTTACACACTTCAGCTGTTCTCCCACAAGCCACTCAGACTGCAAAGAGTATCTGAAAAGCACAGAAAGCAAACTAACCCACAGGCTCAAAACTGCCAAGCTGAGCAAACCTCTAACCCTCTAACCAATCCAAAACACACACAGGATCAGTCTGAACTAACAAAGAGCTGTGTAACATCTACACCATAAATGATGAGATATCCTGAGAGAAAAGACCTAGCTTGTGAGAAGGATTTGGGAATGGATGAGGAATTTGTAAACAAGTTCAAGATCTTGTGCTCTGTTGAGAATACAAAAGAAGAGAAATGGGGCAGGACATTGTATGCAACAGAAAGAGCAACAGAGAATGGACATAATCCTCTGTTTTGGCAGGAAGATCACAGTAAAGGAAGGACATGCCCATTAGTGAGGGATCAAGTCTGGCGGACCAACACTGCCCCCATGTGTTTTTAGTTTCAACAGCCAATGTGCGTCTCTTAGAGGAGGTCTTTTTAAATTAGGCTCATAGGTCAGGGCGCATCGGATTTTGTGCTTGTTGGATTGTTGAACAGTGTCTGAACTCCCTTCCAGTCAAGCCAGAATTTATTTATACAGCCTAACATCAGAAATCACACATTTTGCATAAAAGGGCTTTACACTCTGCATCTGGCAATTGTCATAGCTTTTCTAAACTTGACAACCTGAAAAGCACACCCATTCATTCATAAATCAGCCAGATATGTGGACGTAGCTCAATAAATATACTTCATGATGTAAAAAGAAAAAAAAAGAAAAAAACAAGCAAAACAAAACAATTTCAGTGCACATCAAGGCAACATTTTTTGACTGCCTACCTCATACTCAAAAGTTGCATCAAGGAGAAATTCGTCCAGCATCCTTTCTCCCACTGCTTGGCTGGCCTGGTCACTCACAAAATGAAGAACCAACACCTCTCCTTCCAGGAAGTGTCCGTGCTTCACCATTGACAACATGGCCACCCTGAACTTATCCTGAAGGCTCCGGCTCTTGTCCACCTTGGTGAACATCATGAGTGCATGGTAGCTCTGGTCAACAGCACCACTGTCACCTTTCTTGGTCCTATAACCCTCGCTGTCTCCTACATCTTGTTCTTCCCCCCCTTGCTCCTCAGATCCATGTGTATGCGAACCCCCGATGTCCACAGTCAGGTCTGCATCGTTTCTGTTGGTGTTGTGACTGGCCTGCGTTTGCTTGATCCTCTTGGTGGTGCTGGAGAAGTTCTGCCTCTCGGAGCCAAAGTAGTAAAAAGCTACAACAGCGAGTGCAGCAGCCAGAAGAAGCACAAACTGGTAGGACCTGAACGTACTGATCCTACCCATGATTCTAGCTACCAGTCTTAGGATGCCCATATCCCCCTAGTGTCATGAGAATGGTGGTGTAAATGGGAAAACATTCACCATTTTGTGTCCTTCCAGTTCATGGTTATTTTTCATAAGTGTCCAAAATTCTCCTGTAAGAGAAAGAATATTCACTATAATCCTTGTATTGACACTAGAGCTGAAATGATTAGTTGATTAGATGATTGACAAAAATTATTAGGAACTTGTTGAATTGTTTTGGTGTATTTATGATAGAAAATAGTGAAACAATGCCAAATATTCTTTGATTCTAGGTTTTCAGATGAAATGATTTCCTCTAGACTATTAGTTTACAGTGACTACCCAATAGTTTGGGGTATTTTGACTTTAAGTAAAGCAAAACAAGACATCTGAATATGTTTTCTGATCTCTGCAAAGATGTAATGTGTATTTGACATTTCATAAACTTAATCTAAAAAATAATCTGTGATAGTCTAACATCTTAAAGCACAATTTAACAAAATATAAAAAGTTATTCCTTGGATTGGTGACAAGATCAATGGATAAACCGCATCCAAAGTTGGTAATGGTTTTAAGCGTTGCCAATTATCTTTTTGTTTCCATGCTGTTTTTATATAGCATAATGTTAAGATGAACATTGTTCATTGTGGTATTCCTTGTCTTAATTGTTCTGTTTGAAACTTGTAAATAAATACTGGCTTCCAAGTTTTCTACAGACTGTTTTCAACTCAGACTCATAAATACTCTTACCGCGCACAGAAAAATAATTTGCCGTAAAAAAAGGATAGTTTATCCACTTGCCTCTCCTATGTTGAATCCATCTGCTCCCATCCTGACAGCTTGTTCGGGGATTACACTTAAATTGATGGATGAAGCAATACTACGTCGTAGTCCTTGAGTTGCCCTGCGATGCCATGTTCGCTTAATCCAAGCGCTAGACTAAGCAGAGTTTTAGTGTTTACATCTAGCGATGTATCTGTGCATACCTTTGTCCTTTAAAAACTACAACAGGTTTTGCACGGCTGTGTGCTTTCGAGAAGAAATAGGAACCAACATTCGCTGCAACAACATGAGTAAAAGCTACTAGCTAGCAACCGAAGCCTGACACAATCTTAACCACACCCACTCTGGATTTAGCCGTATTCCGAGTTACGATGCCTTAAATTGCTGTCAGGAAAAAGTGCCCTCTTCAGTAAATGCATATGAAAACAGACTTGCAGTGTCAAAGTCATCTGTACTGTCCTGCACAATCGAGATCAGACATCCAAGCGAACAGCTTTTTTGAGTTTGGGTTATAATTGTATAATACACTCAATACATAATATAATTTTCTTGCCTTTATCCTGTACTTGCAGCGTTTATAAATGGCATTAATTGCAGATAATTTAATACACTTATTCAAATACAATACTGCATTTCAGAATCAGAATCTGCTTGCTTTGTTATTTTATTTATTTCCATTATTTGTATATACATACTAAGCTTAATTATTCTTATTTTTAAAACTCTTCTTAAGTTAAAATTACATTACTTCTCCTCTCACCAAAGCCCATTGGAATCTCAATTTCACACACAGTACTGGAAATGTTTCAGTGTAACTTGTGAGACGGCAATAAGGGCCCTTGTATAACTGTGTCCTTGTGTTCGTGTTTGCAACTGTAAAACTCGAGCTCCCAAACTGCACATGAAAGCATCGTGCTTTGCATCACGACATTTCGTACAGTGGTATTATTGCTCTTGTCTGTTGTCTTCGTGTTTGTAGCAAACGCTAACCACCGTTCAAATCATAGGAAAAATGCTAGTTTTTCTATTCGCCTAAAATTTGCGCTCTCCTTAAACGTTTCCTAGCTCATCTTTATAAGATTTCGATTCAGGTACGTCGTTACCATAAAACTAGCTAGCTTGCTAGCCAGTCGTGAAAAAAAATGAATTCCAGCACGCACGTCGTTCAGGTGACGAATGTCTCCCCGAGCACAACGTCCGAGCAAATGAGGACTCTGTTTGGATTTCTCGGAACCATAGAGGAGCTCAAACTATTTCCACCTGAGTGAGTATTCTAAAATATACACATAGGTTAAACGATTTCTTAGCTAGCTAAAGCGGGTCACACTGTGCTCCATTTTGAGGCCTGTAGCGTACCTTAGGCCTTTCTGCACGGCATGCTAATAATGCTAACGTTTCCCCGCGACTTTAGCTATAAACGTTACTGCATGAGGGGCACATCTGGCACTAGAGCTGCAACTAGCGATTTTTAGGTGTCCATGAATTTTCTACATTAGTCATTTTGTCTAATATAGGAATAAAAGTAATGTCAGGAAGTAGTGAAAGGTGCGCTAGATTTACCAAGCTGAGAATGAAATGTTTGGAATTTTTACCTAAAAAAATATTACTTGTTTATGACAATAGTTTATACGTTTTGATTAACTAGTTAATCAGTGCAGCTTTACCGTGTTTTTGTGATTTAACTGACATTTAAATTCCCTCTACTTCTGACATAAAGTTAACCTGTGTGGCTGTTTTGATACCAGTTTGAGACAATGGTCAACCAAAAATGATCGGGCCGCCACTCATGATTCGGTCTTTTCCTGAATATTCTGCCATGAATGGTTTTAAATTTTTTTTTTTTGATTAATTTGTTCAGAATCTTAACATGCATGTTAGCATCATTGCAAATCCATTAAATATTTTTGAGGTTTTATAACCTAAGTGATTGAGCAACAAGAAAAGTAGCTCTCAGACTCTAGCTTCCAATAGGAAGTAATTGTTCTCTGCTTTGTATTTTCTTCTATCAAATTACACCTGGCTACTGTGCAGGTAGGAAATGCCTGCTTTGCAGTTGAGATTCAGATCTTCAGCTGGTTATGGATAGCTGTTCTTATATCAATGCCACATGCTAAAAATGTTATTGTAAGCTGACATGGTTTTATTTTGGATTTTAGAATGAATCTGTTATACTAAGCAGACAATTCAGTGTTGTTCATAATCCATTAGTAACTTGGGGGTCGGTTTCACAAAGCTAATTTAGACTGGTGTGTAGTGAAGGACTGGTCTAAATTTACTCTTAAACTAGTCTTATGGAAATTAGACAAGTTTGGTATTTCACAAAAATAAAGACTGGCTTACTTTAAGCCTAAAAATTAGTTACCCTACACCCAGGACAACTGAGACCTGGGTTTCCATATAAATATGCTGAACAACCGGAGACAGTAGCTGTGTTGTGCCACAGGACCAACTGACAAAAAGGAGGAATCCTTTACTCGTAATTTGCTAAATTCTGTACTGTTATTATTAATATTAAGCACCATTGATAATTAACATTTGTATCTCACATGAAGTAGCAGATCTATCCACTTGGACTACAGCAACGGACTCTCCCTCTCACCAGTCCCACTTTTCTGTCACCTGGCACTGCTCCTCTTCTTGGGCTCCCAGACTCTTTCC